>NC_072002.2:627000-940500 GCF_028885655.2 Pongo abelii
GCAAACAGGTTCTGGAGTGGACCTCTAGGAAACTCCAACAGACCTGCAGCTGAGGGTCTGCTCTGTTAGAAGGACAACTAACAAACAGAAAGGACATCTGCACAAAAAAACCCATGTGTACATCACCATCATCAAAGACCAAAAGTAGATAAAATCACAAAGATGGGGAAAAAACAGAGCAGAAAACCTGGAAACTCTAAAAAGCAGAGCGCCTCTCCTCCTCCAAAGGAACACATCTCCTCACCAGACACAGAACAAAGCTGGATGGAGAATGACTTTGACGAGTTGAGAGAAGAAGGCTTCAGATGATCAAACTACTCTGAGCTACAGGAGGAAATTCAAAACAAAGGCAAAGAAGTCGAAAACTTTGAAAAAAATTTAGACAAATGTATAACTAGAATAACCAATACAGAGAAGTGCTGAAAGGAGCTGATGGAGCTGAAAGCCAAGGCTTGAGAACTACATGAAGAATGCAGAAGCCTAAGAAGCCAATGCGATCAACTGGAAGAAAGGGTATCAGGGATGGAAGATGAAATGAATGAAATGAAGCAAGAAGGGAAGTTTAGAGAAAAAGGAATAAAAAGAAATGACCAAAGCCTCCAAGAAATATGGGACTATGTGAAAAGACAAAATCTACTTCTCATTGGTGTACCTGAAAGTGACAGGGAGAACAAAACCAAGTTGGAAAACAATCAGCAGGATATTATCCAGGAGACCTTCCCCAATCTAGCAATGCAGGCCAACATTCAGATTCTGGAATACAGAGAACGCCAAAAAGATACTCCATGAGAAGAGCAACTCCAAGACACAAAATTGTCAGGTTCACCAAAGTTGAAATGAAGGAAAAAGTGTTAAGGGCAGCCAGAGAGAAAGGTCAGGTTACCCACAAAGGGATGCTCATCAGACAGTGGATGTCTTGGCAGAAACTCTACAGGCCAGAAGAGACTGGGGGCCAATATTCAACATTCTTAAAGAAAAGAATTTTCAGCCCAGAATTTTATATCCAGCCAAACTAAGCTTCATAAGTGAAGGAGAAATAAAATCCTTTACAGACAAGCAAATGCTGAGAGATTTTGTCACCACCAGGCCTGCCCTAAAAGAGCTCCTGAAGGAAGCGCTAAACATGGAAAGGAACAACTTGTACCAGCCACTGCAAAATCATGCCAAATTGTAAAGACCATTGAGTCTAGGAAGGAACTGCATCAACTAACGAGCAAAATAACCAGCTAACATCATAATGACAGGATCACATTCACACATAACAGTATTAACTTTAAAGGTAAATGGACTAAATTCTCCAATTAAAAGACACAGACTGACAAACTGGATAAAGAGTCAAGACCCATCAGTGTGCTGTATTCAGGAAACCCATCTCACATACAGAGACACACACACGCTCAAAATAAAAGGTTAGAGGAAGATGTACCAAGCAAATGGAAAACAAAAAAAGGCAGCGGTTGCAATCCTAGTCTCTGATAAAACAGACTTTAAACCAACAAAGATCAAAAGAGACAAAGAAGGCCATTACATAATAGTAAAGGGATCAATTCAGCAAGAAGAGCTAACTATCCTAAATATATATGCACCCAATAAAGGAGCACCCAATACAGGAGCACCCAGATTCATAAAGCAAGTCCTGAGTGACCTACAAAGAGACTTAGATTCCCACACAATAATAATGGGGGATTTTAACACCCTACTGTCAACATTAGACAGATCAAAAAGACAGAAAGTTAACAAGGATACCCAGGAATTGAACTCAGCTCTGCACCAAGCGGACCTAATAGACATCTACAGAACTCTCCACCCCAAATCAACAAAATATACATTTTTTTCAGCACCATACCACATCTATTCCAAAATTGACCATATACTTGGAAGTAAAGCTCTCCTCAATAAATGTAAAAGAACAGAAATTATAACAAACTATCTCTCAGATCACAGTGCAATCAAGCTAGAACTCAGGATTAAGAATCTCACTCAAAACTGCTCAACTACATGGAAACTCAACAACCTGCTCCTGAATGACTACTGGGTACATAACGAAATGAAGGCAGAAATAAAGATGTTCTTTGAAACCAACGAGAACCAAGACACAACATACCAGAATCTCTGGGATGCATTCAAAGCAGTGTGTAGAGGGAAATTTATAGCACTAAATGCCCACAAGAGAAAGCAGGAAAGATCCAAAATTGACAACCTAACATCACAATTCAAAGAACTAGAAAAGCAAGAGCAAACACATTCAAAAGCTAGCAGAAGGCAAGAAGTAAATAAAATCAAAGCAGAACTGAAGGAAATAGAGACACAAAAAATCCTTCAAAAAAATCAATGAATCCAGGAGCTGGTTTCTTGAAAAGATCAACAAAATTGATAGACCACTAGCAAGATTAATAAAGAAAAAAAGAGACAAGAATCAAATAGACACAATAAAAAATGATAAAGGGGATATCACAACCAATCCCACAGAAATACAAACTACCATCAGAGAATACTACAAACACCTCTATGTAAATAAACTAGAAAATCTAGAAGAAATGGATAAATTCCTTGACACATACACCCTCCCAAGGCTAAACCAGGAAGAAGTTGAATCTCTGAATAGACCAATATCAGGCTCTGAAATTGTGGCAATAATCAATAGCTTACTAACCAAAAAGAGTCCAGGACCAGATGGATTCACAGCCGAATTCTACCAGAGGTAAAAGGAGGAACTGGTACCATTCCTTCTGACACTATTCCAATCAAAAGAAAAAGAGGAAATCCACCCTAACTCATTTTGTGAGGCCAGCATCATCCTGATACCAAAGCTAGGCAGAGACACAACCAAAAAAGAGAATTTTAGACTAATATCCTTGATGAACATTGATTCAAAAATCCTCAATAAAATACTGGCAAACCGAATCCAGCAGCACATCAAAAAGCTTATCCACCATCATCAAGTGAGCTTTATCCCTGGGGATACAAGGCTGATTCAACATACGAAAATCAAAAAACCTAATCTAGCATATAAACATAATCAAAGCCAAAAACCACAAGATTATCTCAATAGATGCAGAAAAGGCCTCTGAAAAAATTCAAAAACTCTTCATGCTAAAACCTCTCAATAAATTAGGTATTGATGGGACGTATCTCAAAATAATAAGAGCTATCTATGACAAACCCACAGCCAATGTCATAGTGAATAGGCAAAAGCTGGAAGCATTCCATTTGAAAACTGGCACAAGACAGGGATGCCCTCTCTCACCACTCCTATTCAACATAGTGTTGGAAGTTCTAGCCAGGGCAATTAGGCAGGAGAAGGAAATAAAGAGTATTCAATTAGGAAAAAAGGAAGGCAAATTGTCCCTGTTACATGATTGTATACCTACAAAACACCACTGTCTCAGCCCAAAATCTCGTTAAGCTGATAAGCAACTTCAGCAAAGTCTCAGGATACAAAATCAATGTACAAAAATCACAAGCATTCTTATACACCAATAACAGACAAACAGAGAGCCAAATCATGAGTGAACTCCATTCACAATTGCTTCAAAGACAATAAAATACCTAGGAATCCAACTTACAAGGGACGTGAAGCACCTCTTCAAGGAGAATTACAAACCACTACTCAACGAAATAAAAGAGGATACATACAAATGGAAGAACATACCATAATCATGGGTAGGAAGAATCAATATCGTGAAAATGGCCATACTGCCCAAGGTAATTTATAGATTCAACGCCATCCCCATCAAGCTACCAATGACTTTCTTCACAGAATTGGAAAAAACTACTTTCAAGTTTATATGGAACTAAAAAAGAGCCCACATCGCAAAGTCAATCCTAAGCCAAAAGAACAAAGCTGGAGGCATCATGCTACCTGACTTCAAACAATACTACGAGGCTACAGTAACCAAAACAGCATGGTACTGGTACCGAAACAGAGATATAGATCAATGGAACAGAACAGAGCCCTCAGAAATAATGCCGCATATCTACAACTATCTGTTCTTTGACAAACCTGAGAAAAACAAGCAATGGGGAAAGGATTCCCTATTTAATAAATGGTGCTGGGAAAACTGGCTAGCCATATGTAGAAAGCTGAAACAGGATCCCTTCCTTACACCTTATACAAAAATTAATTCAAGATGGATTAAAGACTTAAACGTTAGATCTAAAAGCAAAAAAACCCTAGAAGAAAACCTAGGCAATACCATTCAGGACATAGGCATTAGCAAGGACTTCATATCTAAAACACCAAAAGCAATGGCAACAAAAGCCAAAATTGACAAATGGGATCTAATTAACCTAAAGGGCTTCTGCACAGCAAAAGAATCTAGCATCAGAGTGAACAGGCAACCTACAAAATGGGAGAAAATTTTTGCAACCTATTCATCTGACAATGGGCTAATATCCAGAATCTACTGTCAACACAAACAAATTTACAAGAAAAAAACAAACAACCCCATCAAAAAGTGGGCGAAGGACATGAACAGACACTTTTCAAAAGAAGACGTTTATGCAGCCAAAAAAACATGAAAAAATGCTCACCGTCACTGGCCATCAGAGAAATGCAAATCAAAACCACAATGAGATACCATCTCACACCAGTTAGAATGGCAATCATTAAAAAATCAGGAAACAACAGGTGCTGGAGAGGATGTGGAGAAATAGGAACACTTTTACACTGTTGGTGGGACTGCAAACTAGTTCAACCATTGTGGAAGTCAGTGTGGTGATTCCTCAGGGATCTAGAACTAGAAATACCATTTGAGCCAGCCATCCCATTACTAGCTATATAACCAAAGGAGTATAAATCATGCTGCTATAAAGACACATGCAGTCGTATGGTTATTGTGGTACTTTTCACAATAGCAAAGACTTGAAACCAACCCAAATGTCCAACAATGATAGATTGGATTAAGAAAATGTGGCATATATACACCATAGAATACTATGTAGCTATAAAAATTGATGAGTTCATGTCCTTTGTAGGGACATGGATGAAACTGGAAATCATCATTCTCCGTAAACTATCACAAGAACAAAAAAACAAACACTGCATATTCACACTCACAGGTGGGAATTGGACAATGAGAACAAATGGATATGGAAGGGGAATATCACACTCTAGGGAGTGTTGTGGGGTGGGAGGAGGGGGGAAGGGTAGCTTCAGGAGAAATACCTAATGCTAAATGACGAGTTAATCATGCAGGACACCAGCATTGCACATGTATACATATGTAACCTGCACATTGTGCACATGTACACTAAAACATAAAGTACAATAATAATAATAATAAAAGAAAACCACTCAGCTGAATCTGTAGTGGACCCATAGAAATTCAAAAGATAATAGTCATAATCATAATCATAATCCTAATAATAAATTGGGGTTTCAAGTCAAAAAAAAGAAACACTCATTTTACAGAAACTGCAAGTGGATATTTGAGGCTCTTTGAGGCCTATTGTGGCAAAGGAAATATCTTCACATAAAAACTACACAGAAGCATTCTGAGAAACTTCTTGGTGATGTGCGCTTTCACTTCACAGAGGTGAAATTTTTTATTCATTTAGTAGATTGCAAACACTCTTTCTGTAGAATCTGCAAGTGGGTATTTGGAGCACTTTGAAGCCAATGGTGGAAAAGGAGATATCTTCACACAAAAACTACACAGAAGCATTTTGAGTAACTTGTTTGTGATGTGTGCATTCATCTCACAGAGTTAACCTTTCTTTTTTATGAGCAGTTTGGAAACACTCTTGTTGCACAATCTGCAAATCGATATTTGGGGCGCTTTGAGGCCAATGGTGGAAAAGGAAATATCTTCACATAAAAACTACACAGAAGCATTCTGAGAAACTTCTTTGTGATGTGTGCATTCAACTCACGTAGTTGAAGCTATGTTTTGATTGAGCAGTTTTGAATCTCTTTTCATAGAATCTGCAAGTGGATATTTGGAGCCCTTTCAACCCTATATTGGAAAACGAAATAACCTCATATAAAAACTACACAGAAGCATTCTGAGAAAATTTTTTGTGATGTGTGAATTCATCTCACAGAGTTCAGCCTTTCATTTGATTGTGCATTTTTAAAACACTCTTTTGGCGGATTCAGCAAGAGGATATTTGGAGAGCTTTGAGGATTATGGTGGAAAAGGAAATATCTTCAAATAAATACTACACAGAAGCATTCTGTGAAACTTCTCTGTGAAGTGTGCATTCACCTCATATAGTTGAAATTTCCTTTTGATTGAGCAGATTTGAAACACTCTTTTTGGAGAATCTCCAAGAGAATATTTGGAGCACTTTGAGGTCTATTGTTGAAATGGAAATTTCTTCTTATAAAAACTACACAGTAGCATTCTGAGAAACTTCTTTGTGATGTGTGCCTACAACTCACAGAGTTGAAAATATCTTTTGAATGAGCAGTTTTGAAACTCTCTTTTTGTAGAATCTGCAAGTTGTTATTTGGAGTCCTTTGCAGTCTACGGTGGGAAAGGAAATATGTTCATATAAAAACAACACAGAAGCATTCTGAGAAACTTCTTGGTGATGTGTGCATTCATCTCAGAGAGTTGAAACTTTCTTTTGATTGAGCAGTCTTGAAACACTCATTTTGTAGAATCTGCACGTGGATATTTGGAGTGCTTTGAGGCCTCTTGTGGTAAAGGAAGTATCCTCACATAAAAACTACACAGAAGTATTCTGAGAAACTTCTTTATGATGTGTGCATTCATCTCAAAGAGTTGAATCTTTCTTTTGATTGAGCAGCTTTGAAACACTCTTTTTGTAAAATCTGCAGGTGGATATTTTGAGCACTTTGAGGCCTATTGTGGAAAAGGAAATAACTTCACATAAATACTACACAGAAGCATTGTGAGAAACTTCTTTGTGATGTGTGCATTCATCTAACAGAGTTGAAGATTTCTTTTGAGTGAGCAGTTTTGAAACACTCTTTTTGTAGAATCTGCAAGTGGATATTTGGAGCGCTTTGAGGACTATGGTGGCAAAGGAAATATCTTCACATGAAAACTACACAGAAGCTTTCTGACAAACTTCATTGTGAGGTGTGGTTAAACTCATAGAGTTGAACCTATCTTTTGATAGAGTGGTTTGGAAACTTTCTTTTTGTAAAATCTGCAAACGTGTATATGGAGCCTTTGCAGCCTATTGGGGAAAATGAAACATCTTCATTAAAAGTTACACAGAAGCATTCTGAGAAACTCCTTTGTGATGTGTGCATTCAACTCACAGAGTTGAACATATCTTTTGATTGAGCAGTTTTGAATCTCTCTTTTTGAAGAATCTGCAAGTGGATATTTGGAGCCCTTTGTGGCCTATTTTGGAAAAGGAAATATCTTCACTCAAAAACTACACAGAAGCATTCTGAGGAACTTATTGCTAATGTGTGCAATCATTTCACAGGGTTAAACATTTCTTTTGAATGTGCACTTTTGAAACGCTCCTTTTGTAGAATCTGCAAGTGGGTATTTGGAGCACTTTGAGGCCTACTATGGAAAAGGACAAGTCTTCACATAAAAACTACACAGAAGCATTCTGAGAAAGTTCTCTGTGATGTGTGCATTAATTCCACAGAGTTGAAATATTCTTTGATCATTTTGGAAACACAATTTTTGTGGAATCTGCAAGTGGATATTTGGAATGCTTTGAGGCCTACAGTGGAAAAGGAAATACCTTCACATAAAAACTACAAAGAAGCATTCTGAGAAACTTTTTTGTGACGTGTGCATTCAACTCACAGTGTTTAAACTTTCTTTTGATAAAGCAGTTTGAAAATCACTTTTGTAGAATCTGCAAGGTGATACTTGGAGCCCTTTTCGGCCAATGGTGGGGAAAAGGAAGCATTTTCACAAAAAAACTACACAGAGGTATTTTCAGAAACTTCTTTGTGATGTGTGCATTCATCTCACAGAGTTGAACCTTTCTTTTGATTGAGTAGTTTTGAATCTCTCTTTTTGCACAATCTGCAAGTGGATATTTGGAGTGCTTTGAGGCCTATGGTGGAAAAGGAAATATCTTCACATAAAAACTACACAGAAGCATTCTGAGATACTTTGTGAAGTGTGCATTGATCTCACAGAGTTTAAAAGTTCTTTTGATTGAGCAGTTTTGAAACACTCTGTTTGTAGAATCTGCATATGCATATTTGGGGCCTTTTCTGGCCTATTTTGGAAAAGGAAATAAGTTTACAGAAAACCTACACAGAAGCCTTCTGAGAAACTACTTTGTGATGTGTACATTAATCTCACAGATTTGAACTTTTGTTTTGATGGAACAGTTTAGAAACACTCTTTTTGTAGAATCTGCAAGTGGCTATTTGGAGCCCTTTCAGGCCTATTGTGGAAAAGGAAATATCTTCACATAAAATCTACACAGAAGCATTCTGAGAAACTTCTCTGCAATGTGTGCATTGAACTCACAGAGGTGAACCTATCTTTTAATAGAGCAGTATTGAAAATCTCTTTTTGTAGAATCTACAAGTGGATATTTGGAGTGCTTTCAGGTCTATGTTGGAAAAGGAAATATCTTCATGTAAAAAACAGACAGGAGCATTCTGAGAAACTTCTCTGTGATGTGTGCATTCAACTCACTGAGATGAACATATCTTTTGATAGAGCAGTTTTGAAACTCTTTTTGTAGAATCTGCAAGTGGATATTTGGAACGCTTTGAGGCCTATGGTGGAAA
The DNA here is from genome assembly GCF_028885655.2 of Pongo abelii. Taxonomy (NCBI): domain Eukaryota; kingdom Metazoa; phylum Chordata; class Mammalia; order Primates; family Hominidae; genus Pongo; species Pongo abelii. The sequence continues at coordinate 635,693 of NC_072002.2, forward strand.
AGGAAATATCTTCACATAAAAACTACACAGATGCATTCTGAGAAACTTCTTTGTGATGTGTGCATTCAACTCGCAGAGTTGAACCTATCTTTTAATAGAGCGATTTTGAAACTCTCTTTTTGTAAAATCTGCCAGTGGATATTTGGAGCCCTTGGCGGCCTATGGTGGAAAAGGATGTATATTCACATAAAAACTACACAGAAGCATTCTGAGAAACTGCTTTGTGATGTGTGCATTCATCTCACAGAGTTGAACGTTTCTTTTGATTGAGCAGTTTGGAAACACTTTTTGTAGAGTCTGCAAGTGGATATCTGGAGTTCTTTTAGGCCTATTGTGGAAAAGGAAATATCTTCACATTAAAACTACTCAGAAGCATTCTGAGAAACTACTTTTTAATGTGTGCATTCATCTCACATAGTGGAAACTTTCTTTTAATTGAGCAGTTGGGAAACACTGCTTTTGTAGAATCTGCAAGTGGAGCACTTTAAGGCCTGTGGTGGAAAAGGAAATATCTTCACATAAAAACTACACAGAAGCATTCTGAGAAACTAGTTTGTGATATGTGCAGTTCATCCCACAGAGTTTAACCTTTCTTTTGATTGAGCAGTGTGGAAACACTCTTTTTGTAGAATCTTCCAGTGGATATACACATGGCTTTGAAGCCTATGGTGGAAAAGGAAATATCTTCACATAAATCTAGACAGAAGCATTCTGAGAATCTTCTTGGTGATGTGTGCCTTAATCTCACAGGGTCCAAACTTTCTTTTGACTGAGCAGGTTTGATACACTCTTTTTGTATTATCTGCATGTGGATATTTGGAGCACTTTGGGGCCTCTGGTGGAAAAGAAAATATCTTCACATAAAAACTACACAGAAACACTCTGTGATACTACTTTTTGATGTGTGTGTTCAACTCAGAGTTGAACTTTTCTTTTGATTGAGGAGTTTTGAAACACTCTTTGTGTAGTATCTGCAAATCGATATTTTGAGCGGTTTGAGGCCTATGGGGGAATAGGAAATATCTTCACATAAATACTAGACAGAAGCAATATGAGAAACTTCTTTGTGATGTTTGCATTCACCTCACAGACTTGAAACTTTCTTTTCATTGAGCAGTTTTCAAACACTCTTTTTGTAGAATCTGCAAGGGGATATTGTGATTGTTTTGCGGCCTCTAGTGGGAAAGGAAATATCTTCACATAAAAACTAGACAGAAGCATTCTGAGAAACTTCCTTGTGATGTGTGCATTCATCTCACAGAGTTGAACCTTTTTTTTGATTGAGCAGTTCTGAAAAACTCTTTTTATATAATCTGCAAGTGGATATTTGGAGCACTTTGAGGCCCATGGTGGAAAAGGAAATATCTTCACATAAAAACTAGACAGAAGTATTCTGAGAAACTCCTTTGTGATGTGTGCGTTCATCTCACAGTGTTGAACATTTCTTTTGATTGATCAGTTTTGAAACACTGTCTTTGTAGAATCTGCAAGAGGATATTTGGAGTGCTTTGTGGCCTATGGTGTAAAAGGAAATATCTTCTCATAAAAACCAGACAGAAGCATTCTGAGAAACTTCTTTGTGATGTGTGCATTCATCACACAAAGGTGAAACTTTCTATTGATTGAGCAGTTTACAAACACTCCTTTTGTAGAATCTAAAATTGAATATTTGGGGCGATTTGTAGCTTATGATGCAAAAGGAAATATCGTCTCATAAAAACAAGACAGAAGCATTCTGAGAAACTTCTTTGTGATGTGTGCGTTCATCTCAGAAATTTGAACCTTTCTTTTGAATGAGCAGTTTTTAAACACTCTATTAGTAGAATCTGCAAGTGGATATTTGAAGCGCTTTGAGGTCAATGGTGGATAAGGAAAAATCTTCATATAAAGATTAGACAGAAACATACTGAGAAACTTCTTAGTGATGTGTGCGACCATCTCACAGAGTTGAAGATTTCTTTTGATTGAGCAGTTTTGAAACACTGTTTTTGTAGAATCTGCAGGTGGATACTTGAAGCGCTTTGAGGCCTATGGTGCAAAAGGATATATCTTCACATGAAAATTAGACAGAAGCATTCTGAGAAACTTCTCTTTGATGTGTGCATTCATCTCACAGAGTTGAACATTTCTATTGATGGAACAGTTTTCAAACACTGTTTTCATAGAATCTACAAGTGGATCTTTGGAGCTCTTTGAGCTCTGTGGTGGAAAAGGAAATATCTTCACATAAAAATTAGACTGAAGCATTCTGAGAAACTTCTTTGTGATGTGTGCATTAATCTCACAGAGATGAACCTTTCTTTGATTGAGCAGTTTTGAAAAACTCTTTGTATAATGTACAAGTGGATATTTGGAGCACTTTGAAGCCCATGGTGGTAAAGGAAATATCTTCACATAAAAACTACACGGAAACAATCTGGGAAACTTCTCTGTGATGTGTGCACTCAACTCACAGAGTTGAAACTTTCTTCTGATTGGGCAGTTTTGAAACACTCTTTTTGTAGCATCTGCAAATGGATATTTGGAGCAGATTGAGGCCTATGATGGAAAAGGACATATCTTCACATAAATACCAGACAGAAGCATTCTGAGAAACATATTTGTGATGTGTGCATTGAACTCACAGAGTTGAAATTTTCTTTTGAATGACCAGTTTTGAAACACTCTTCTTGTAGAATGTGCAAGCGGATATTTGGAGAGCATTGAGGCCTATGGTGGAAAAGGAAGTATCTTCACATAAAAACTTGACAGAAGCATTCTGAGAAACTTCTTTGTGATATGTGCCTTCATCTCACAAAGTTGAACCCTTCTTTTTATTGAGAAGTTTTGAAACAGTCCTTTTGTAGTATTTGCATGCGGATGTTTGGAGTACCTTTGGGCCTATGGTGGAAAAAGAAATATCTTCACATAAAAACTAAAGAGGAGAATTCTGAGAAAGTTCTCTGTAATGTTTGCATTCATCTCACAGAGTTAAACCTTTTTTTTAATTGAGCAGTGTTGAAACACTCTTTTTATACTATCTGCAAGTGGATATTTGGAGCGCTTTGAAGCCTATGGTGGAAAAGGAAATATCTTCACATAAAAGCTAGACAGAAGCATTCTGAGAACCTTCTTTGTGATGTGTGCATTCAACTCACAACTTTGAATTGTTCTTTTGATTGAGCAGTTTTTAAACACAGTTTTAGTAGAATCTGCAAGTGGATATTTTGCGTGATTTGCAACCTTTACTGGAAAAGGAAATATCTTCACATAAAAACAAGACAGAAGCATTCTGTGAAACTTCTTTGTGATGTGTGGATTCATCACACAGAGTTGAACCTTTCTTTTAGTAAATCAGTTTTGAAACACTCTTTTTGTAGAATCTGCAAGTGGATATTTCGATCGCTTTAAGGGCTATCGTGGAAAAGGAAATATCTTCATGTAAAAACTAGACAGATGCATTCTGAGAAACTTTTTGTGATGTCTGCATTCGTCTCACAGAGTTGAACCTTTGTTTTGATTGAGCAGATTTAAAACACTCTTTTTGTAGAACCTGCAATTGGATATTTGGAGAGTTTGAGGCCCATGGAGGAAAAGGAAATATCTTCACATAAAAACTAGACAGAAGCATTCTGAGAAACTATTTTGTGATGTGTGCATTCATCTCACAGAGTTGAACCTTTCTTTTGACTGAGCAGTTTTAAACACTGTATTTGTAGAATTTGCAAATGGATATTTGGAGAACTTTGAGGTCAAGGTTTGAAAAGGAAATATCTTCATATAAAGAAAAGACAGATGCATTCTGAGAAACATCCTAGTGATGTGTGCGTTCATCTCACAGAGTTGAACATTTCTTTTGATTGAGCAGTTTTGAAACACTCTTCTGTAGAATCTACAGGTGGATAGTTGGAGTGCTTTGAGGCCTATGGTGGAAAAGGAAATATATTCACATAAAAATTAGACCGAAGCATTCTAAGAAACTTCTTTGTGATGTGTGCATTCATCTCACAGAGTTGAACCTTAGTTTTGATTGAGCAGTTTTGAAACACTCTTTTTGTAGAACCTGCAGTTGGATATTTGGAGAGTTTGAGGCCCGTGGAGGAAAAGGAAATATCTTCACATAAAAACTAGACAGAAGCATTCTGAGAAACTATTTTGTGATGTGTGCGTTCATCTCACAGAGTTGAATCTTTCTTTTGACTGAGCAGTTTTTAAACACTCTATTTGTAGAATCTGCAAGTGGATATTTGGAGAGCTTTGAGGTCAAAGTTTGAAAAGGAAATATCTTCATATAAAGAAAAGACAGATGCATTCTGAGAAATATCCTAGTGATGTGTGCATTCATCTCACAGAGTTGAACATTTCTTTTGATTGAGCAGTTTTGAAACACTCTTCTGTAGAATCTACAGGTGGATAGTTGGAGTGCTTTGAGGCCTATGGTGAAAAAGGAAATATATTCACATAAAAATTAGACTGAAGCATTCTGAGAAACTTCATTGTGATGTGTGCATTCATCTCACAGAGTTGAACCTTAGTTTGGATTGGGCAGTTCTGAAACACTCTTTTTGTAGAATCTCCATGTGGATATTTGGAGCACTTTGGGGCCTATGGTGTAAAAGAAAATATCTTCACATTAAAACTACACAGAAGCAATCTGAGAAAATTTTTCGTGATGTGTTCATTCAACTCACAGAGTTGAACCTTTCTTTTCATTGATCAGTTTTGAAACATTCTTTTTGTAATATCTTCAAATGGATATTTGGAGCGGATTGAGGCATACGGTGGAAAACGACATATCTTCACATTAATACTAGACAGGAGCATTCTGAGAAACTCATTTGTGATGAGTGCATTCAACTCACAGAGTTGAAACTTTCTTTTGATTGAGCAGTTTGAAACACACTTTTGTAGAATCTGCAGGTGGATATTTGGAGAGCTGTGAGGGCTATGTTGGAAAAGGAGATATCTTCACATGAAAATTAGACAGAAGCATTCTGAGAAACTTCTTTCTAATCTGTGCATTCATCTCACAGAGTTGAAACTTTCTATTGATTGAGCAGTTTTGAAACTCTCTTTTTGTAGAATCTGCAAGTGGTTATTTGCAGCATTTTCAGAGTTCAACCTTTCTTTTTATTGAGCAGTTTCAAAACACTCTTTTTTTAGAATCTGCATGTGGGTGTTTGGGGCACTATGGGGCCTATGGTGTAAAAGGAAATATCGGCACACAGATACTAAACAGAAGCATTCTGAGAAACTCCCTTTTGATGTGTGCATTGGACTCACAGAGCTGACCCTTTCTTTTGATTGAGGAGTTTTGAAACACTCTTTGTGTAGTGTCTGCAAATGGATGTTTGGAGCCTATTGAGGCCTATAGTGGAAAAGGACATATCTTCACATAAATTCCAGACAGAAGCATTCTGAGAAACTTATTTGTGATGTTTGCATTCAGCTCACAGAGATTAAACCTTCTTTTGATTGAGCAGTTTTGAAACACTCTTAATGTAGAATCTTCAAGTGGATATTTGAAGCGCTTTGCAGCCTAGAGTGGAAAAGCAAATATCTTCACACAAAAACTAGACAGAAGCATTCTGAGAAACTTCTTTGTGATGTGTGCATTCATCTCACAGAGTTGAATCCTTCTTTTGATTGAGCAGTTTTGAAACAGTCCTTTTGTAGAATCTGCAACTGGATGTTTGGAGCGCCTTGGGGCCTACAGTGGAAAAGGAAATATCTTCACATAAAAACTAAACAGGAGCACTCTGAGAAACTTCCTTGTGATGTTTACATTCATCTCACAGAATTGAATATTTCTTTTTATTGAGAAGTTTTGAAACACTCTGTTTTACAATCTGAAAGTGAATATTTTCAGCACTTTGAGGCCTATCATGGAAAAGGAAATATCTTCACTTAAAAAGTACACAGAAGCACTATGAGAAACTTCTTTGTGATATGCGCATTCATCTCACAGAGATGAATCTTTCTTTTGATTTTGCAGTTGTGAAACACTGTTTTTGTAGAAACTGCAATTGGATATTTGGAGCGCTTTGAAGCCTATGTTGGAAAAGGTAATATCTTCACATAAAAACGAGACAGAAGCATTCTGAGAAACTTCTTTGTGATGTCTCCATTCATCTCACATATTTGAACCTATCTTTTGATCGACCAGTTTTGAAACACTCTTTTTGTAGAATGTGCAAGTGGATATTTGGAACGTTTTGCGGCTTATGGTGGAAAAGAAATATATTCACATAAAAACTAGAAAGAAGCATTCTGAGAAACTTCTTTGTGATGTGTGCATTCATCTCACAGAGCTGAAGCTTTCTTTTTATTGACCAGTTTTGAAACACTCTTTTTGTAAAATCTGCAAGTGGATATTTAGAGCACTTTGAGGCCTATGGTGGAAAAGGAAATATTTTCACATAAAAACTACACAGAAACATTCTGAGAAACTTCTTTGTGATGTGTGCATTCAACTCACAGAGTTGAAACGTTATTTTGATTGAGCAGTTTTGAAACACTCTTTTTGCAGATTCTGCAAGTGGATATTTTGAGTGCTTTGAGGGCTATGATCAAAAGGAAACTTCTTCACTTAAAAACTAGACAGAAGCATTCTGAGAGACTTATTTGTGATGTGTGCATTCATCTCAGAGAGTTGAATCTTTCTTTTGATTGAGCAGTTTGGACATACTGTTTTTGTAGAATCTGCAAATGGGTATTTGGAGACCTTTGCTTCCTACGGTGGAAAAGGAAATATCTTCACATAAAAACTAGAAAGAAGCATTCTGAGAAACTTCTTTGTGATGTTTGCCTTCATCTCACAGAGTTGAACTTTTCTTTTAATTGTGCAGCTTTGAAAAAGTCTTTTTGTAGTATCTGCAGGTGGATATTTGGAGTGCTTTGCGGCCTAGAGTGGAAAAGGTGATATCTTCAGATAGAAACTAGACAGAAGCATTCTGAGAAACTTCTTTGTGATGTGTGCATTCATCTCACAGAGTTGAACTTTCTTTTGATTGAGCAGTTTGGTACCAGTCGTTTTGTAGAATCAGCAAAGGGGTATTTTTGAGCCCATTGAGGCCTATGGGGTAATAGGAAATATCTTCACATAAAAATTAAACATAATTTCTGAGAAAATTCTTTGTGATGTGTGCTTTCATCTCACAGTGTTGAAACTTTCTTTTGATTGGTCAGTTTGTAATCAGTCTCTTTGTAGAATCTGCAAGTGGATATTTGGAGCACTTTGAAACCTATGGTGAAAAAGAAATATCTTCAGGTAAAAAACAGACAGAAGCGTTCTGAGAAACCTCTTTGTGATGTGTGCATTCATTTCACAGACTTGAACCTTTGTATTGATTGAGCAGTTTGGAAACAGTCATTTTGTAGACTCTAGAGGGATATTTCTCAGACCACTGAGGCCTCTGGGGAAATAGGAAATATCTTCAGATAAGAACTAGACAGAAACATTCTGAGAAACTTCCTTCTGATGTGTGCATTCATCTCACAGATTTGAACCTTTCTTTTGATTGAGCAGTTTGGAAACAGTCTTTCTGTATTATCTGCAAATGGATATTTGGAGCTCTTTTTATGCTTTTTACGTTGAAAAGGAAATTTATTCGCATAAAAACTTGACAGAAGCATTCTGAGGAACTTCTTTTTTATGTGTGCATTCATTTCACAGAGTTGAAGCTTTCTTTTGATTGAGTAGTTTTGAAACACTCTTCTTGTATCTTCAAGTGGATATTTGTAGCATTTTGGGACCTATCGAGGAAAAAGATCTATCTTCACATGAAACCTAGACAGAAGCATTCTGAGAAACTTCTCTGTGATGTGTGCATTCATCTCACAGAATTGAACCTTTCTTTTGATTGAGCAGTTTGGAAACTCACTTTTTATAGAATCTGCACGTGTATATTGGAGCGCTTTGTGGCCTATAGTGGAAAAGGAAATAACTTCACATAAAAACTAGACAGAAGCATTCTGAGTAACTTCCTGTGACTTGTGCATTCATCTCACAGAGTTGAATCTTTCTTTTGATTGAGCAGTTTGGAAACAGTCCTTTTGTCGAATCTGCAAGTGGATATTTGGAGCACTTTGCAGACTAAGTGGAAAGGGAAACATCTTCACATTAAAACTAGACAGAAGTATTCTGAGAAACTTCTCTGTGATGTGTGCATTCATCTCACAGAATTGAAACTTTCTTTTGATTGAGCAGTTTGGAAACCCACTTTTTATAGAATCTGCACGTGTATATTGGAGTGCTTTGTGGCCTATAGTGGAAAAGGAAATAACTTCACATAAAAACTAGACAGAAGCATTCTGAGTAACTTCTGTGACTTGTGCATTCATCTCACAGAGTTGATTCTTTCTTTTGATTGAGCAGTTTGGAAACAGTCCTTTTGTAGAATCTGCAAGTGGATATTTGGAGCACTTTGCAGACTAAGTGGGAAGGGAAACATCTTCACATTAAAACTAGACAGAAGCATTCTGAGAAACTTCTTTGTGATGTGTGCATTCATATCACAGAGGTAAGCCTTTCTTTTGATTGAGCAGTTTGGAAACAGTCGTTTTGTGCTATATGCAAAGGGATATTTGTGAACCCATTGAGGCCTCTGGGGCAATAGGAAATATCTTCACATAAAAACTAGACAGAAACTTTCTGATAAACTTCTTTTTGATGTGTGTATTCATCTCACAGAGTTGAACCTTTCTTTTGATCGAGAAGTTTGAAACACTCTTATAGAATCTGCAAGTGGATAATTGGTGTGCTTTGCAGCCTATACTTGAAAAGGAAATATGTTCACTTCAAAACTACACAGAAGCATTCTGCAAAACTTCTTTGTGATGTGTGCATTCATCCCACAGAGTTGAGCCTTTCTTTAATTTGAGCAGTTTTGAATCCATCGCTTTCTAGAATCTGCAAATGGATATTTTAGAGCCCTTTGTGGCCTCTAGGGAAACTGAAAATAATTTCACATAGAAACTAGACAGAAACTTTCTGAGAAATTTGCTTGTGATGTGTGCCTTCTTCTTGCAGAGCTGAAACTTTCTTTTGATTGAGCAGTTTGGAAACAGTCTTTTGGTAGAATCCATAATTGTATATTTGGAGTGCTTTGCAGCCTCTGGTGGAAAAGGAAATATCATCACATAAAAACTAGAGTGAAGCATTCTGAGAAACTTCTTTGAGATGTGTGCGTTCAACTCACAGAGTTTAACCTATCTTTTGATTGAGCAGTTTGGAAACTTTCTTTTTGTAGCATCTACAAATGTATATTTGGAGCACTTAGAGGCCTATATTTGAAAAGGAAATATCTTCACATAAAAACTAGACAGAAGCATTCTGAGAAACTTCTTAGTGATATGTGCATTCATCTGGGATAGTTGAACCACTCTTTTGTTTGAGTAGTTTGGAAACAGTTTTTTTCTAATATCTGCATGTGGATATTTTGAGAACTGTGTGGCCAATGGTGGAAAAGGAAATATCTTCACACAAAAACTAGACAGAAGCATTCTGAGAAACTTCTTTGTGATGTGTACATTCATCTCAAAGAGTTGAACCTTTCTTTTCATTGAACAGTTTAGAAACACTCTTTTTGTAGAATCTGCAAGTGGATATTTGGAGAGCTTTGGCACCTAAAGTGGAAAAGGTAATATCTTCACATAAAACCTAGACAGAAGCATTCTGAGAAACTTCTTTCTGATGTGTGCATTAAACTCACAGAGTTAAAACTTTCTTTGGATTGAGCAGTTTTGAAACACACTTTTTGTAGAATCTGCAATGGATATTTGGAGCGCTTTGAGGCCTAAGGTGGAAAAGAAAATATCTTCCCTTAAAAACTAGACAGAAGCATTCTAAGAAAATTCTTTGTGATGTGTGCATTTAACTCACAGAGTTGAACCTTTCTACTGATTAAGCAGTTTGGAAACAAGCTTTTTGTAGAATCTGCAATTGGATACTTGGAGCACTTCGAGGCCTTTTGTGGAAAAGGAAATATCTTCACATAAAAACTACAGAGAAGCATTATGAGAAAATTCTTTGTAATGTGTGTATTCAACTCTCAAAGTTGAAACTTTCTTTTGACTGAGCAGTTTGGAAATAGTATTTCTGTAGCATCTGAAAATGTATATTTGGAACACTTTGAGGCTTATGGTGGAAAAGGAAATACCTTCACATAAAAACTAGACAGAAGTATTCTGAGAAACTTCTTTGTGATATGTGCATTGACCTTACATAGTTAAACTTTTCTTTTGATTGAGCAGTTTTGAAACAATCTTTTTGCAGAATCTGCAAGTGGATATTTGGAGCACTTTTGTGGCCTGTAGTGGAAAAGGAAATATCTTCACATAAAAACTAGACATAAGCATTATGAGATACTTCTTTGGGATGTGTGCATTCACCTCACAGAGTTGAACTTTTCTTTTCATTGAGCAGTTTTGAAACCCTCTTTTTATAGAATCTGCAAGTGGATATTTGGAACACTTTGCAGCCTCTGCTGGAAAAGGAAATATCTTCACAGAAAAACTAGACAGAAGCCTTCTGAGAACCTTCTTTTTGATGGGTGCATTCACCTCCCTGAGTTGAAAGTTTCTTTTGATTCAGCAATTTTGAAACACTCTTTTTGTAGAATCTGCAATTTGATTTTTTAGCACTTTGAGGCCTACATTCGAAAGGAAGTATCTTCACATTAAAACTTGACAGAAGAATTCTGAGAAAGTTCATTGTGATGTATGCATTCCTCTCACAGAATTGAACATTTTTTTTGATTGAGCAGTTTTGAAACACTCTTTTTGTAGAATCTGCAAGTAGATATTTGGAATGCTTTGAGGCCTATGGTAGAAAAGGTAATACCTTAATATAAAAATTAGACAGAAGCATTCTGAGAAACTTCTTTGTGATGTTTGCATTCATCTCAAACAGTTGAACCTTTCTTTTCAGTCAGCAGTTTTGAAACATTCTTTTTGTAGAATCTGCAAGTGGATATTTGGAGCTATTGGTGGCCTACAATGGAAAAGGAAATATCTTCACATAAAAACTACACAGAAGCATTCTGAGTAATTTCTTTGTGATGTGTGCATTCAATTCACAGAGTTGAACAACTCTTTTGTCTGAGCAGTTTGGAAATAGTCTTTTTGTAGTATCTGCAAATGGATATTTGGAACACTTTAAGGCCTATGGTGGAAAAGGAAATATCTTCACATAAAAATTAGACACAGAAGCATGCTGAGAAACTTCTTTGTGTTTTGTGCATTTACCTCACAGGGTTGAATATTTCTTTTGATTGAGCATTTTTGAAACACTCTTTTTGTAGTATCTGCAAGTGGATATTTTGAGCGTTTGGTTGCCTCTAGTGGAAAAGGAAATATCTTCAAATAAAAACTAGACAGAAGCATTCTGAGAAACTCCTTTGTGATGTGTGCATTCACCTCACAGGGTTGAACCATTCTGTTGGTTGAGCAGTTTTGAAACACACTTTTTGTAGAATCTGCAAGTGGATGTTTGGTGCGCTTTGGGGCCTATGGTGGTATAGGGAATATCTTCACATGGAAACTAGACAGAAGCAATCTGAGAAACTTCTTTGTGCTGTGTGCATTCAACTCACAGAGTTGAACTTTTCTTTTGATTGAGAAATTTTGAAACACTCTTTGTGGAATCTGAAATTGGATATTTGGAGTGCTTTGCGGACTCTAGTGAAAAAGGAAATATCTTCCCATAGAAACTCGGCAGAAGCATTCTGAGAAACTGCTTTGTGATGTGTGCATTCAACTCACAGAGTTGAAGCTTTCTTTTGATTGAGCAGTTTTGAAACACTCTTTTTGATGAATCTGCAAGTGGATCTTTAGAGCACTTTACGGCCTATGGTGGAAGAGGAAATTTCTTCACATAAAAACTAGACAGAAGCTTTCTGAGAAACTTCTTTGTGATGTGTGTATTCAACTCACAGAGTTGAATCTTTCCCTTGATTGAGCAGTTTGGAAATGTCTATCTGTAGAATCTGCAAAGTGATATTTGTGAATGCTTTGAGGCTTATGGTGAAAAAGGAAATATCTTCAAATAAAAACTAGACAGAAGGTTTCTGATAAACTTCTTTGTGATGTGTGCATTCATCAAACAGAGTTGAACCTTTCTTTTGATTGAGCAGTTTTTAAACAGTCTTTTTGGAGTATCTGCAAAAGGATATTTTTGGGCAGTTTGAGTCCCATGGTGAGAAAGGAAATATATTCACAGAAAAGTAGACAGAAGTTTCTGAGAAACTTATTTGTGATGTGTGCATTCATCTCACAGTTTGAACCTTTCTTTTGATTGAGAAGTTTGGAAACAATGTTTTTGTAGAATCTGCAAAGTGATATTAGTGATCCATTTTTGGCCTACGGTGAAAAATGAAATGTCTTCACATAAAAACTAGACAAAAGCTTTCTGAGAAACTTCTTTGTGATGTATGCACTCATCTCACAGAGTGGAACCTTTCTTCTGATTGAGCAGTTTGGAAACAGGCTTTTTGAAGAATCTGCAGAGTTATATATGTAGGACGTTTGACACCTATGGTGAAAAATGAAATGTCTTCATATAAAAACTAGACAGAATCTTTCTGGGAATCTTCTTTGTGATGTGTGCATTCATCACACAGAGTTGAAACTTTCTTGTGATTGAGCAGTTTGTAAATAGTCTTTTTGTAGATTCTGCCAAGGGATATTTATGAGCCCATTCAGGCTTATTGTGAAAAAGAAAATATCCACTAATAAAATTTGGACAGAATCTTTCTGTGAAACTGCTTTGTGATGGGTGCATTCATCTCACAGGTTTGAACTTTTCTTTTGATTGAGCATTTTGGAAACAGTCTTTTGGTAGAATCTGCAAAGTGATATTTCTGGGCACTTTGAGGTATATGGTGAAAAAGGAAATACATGCACATGAAAACTTAACAGAATCTTTCTGAGAAACTTATTTGTGATGTATGCATTCATCTCATGGATTTGAAGCTTCCTTTTGATTCAGAATTTTGGAAGCAGTATTTTTATAGAATCTGCATAGGGATATTTGTGAAAATGTTGAGGCATATGGTGAAAAAGGTAATATATTCACATAAAAACTATAGAGAAGCATTCTGAGAAACTTCTTTGTGATGTGTGTATTCATCTCACAGAGTTGAACCTGTGTTTTGATAGAGCAGTTTGGAAACAGTCTTTTTGGAGAATCTGTAAAGGTCTATTTGTGAGTGGTTTGAGGCCTAAGGTGAAAAAGGAAATATCCACAAATAAAATCTAGACTGAAGCTTTCTGTGAAACTTCTTTGTGATGTGTGCATTCATCTCACAGAGTTGAATCTTTGTTTTGACTGAGCAGTTTGGGAGCTGTCTTTTTGTATAATCTGCAAAGTGATATTTGTGAACAATTTGAGGTTTATGGTGAAAAAGGAAACATCTTCACAAAAAAAACTAGACAGAAACAGTCTGAGAAACTTCTTTGTGATGTGTGCATTAATCTCACAGAGTTGAAGCTTCCTTTCCATTGATCAGATTGGAAGCATTCTTTTTGTAGAATCTGCATAGGGATATTTGTGAACCCTTTGAGGCCTATGGTGAAAAAGGAAATATCTTCATGTAAAAACTAGAGAGAAGCATTCTGAGAAACTTTGTTGTGTTGTGTGCTTTCATCTCACAGAGTTGAAACTTTCTTTTCTTCCTTTTTTGTTTTTTTGAGATGGAGTCTCACTCTTTCAGTCAGGCTGCAGTGCAGTAGTGCTATCTCGGCTCACTGCAAGCTCCACCTTCTGGGTTCACACCATTCTCCTGCCTCAGCCTTCTGAGTAGCTGGGACTACAGGCACCCATCACCGCGCCTGGCTAACTTTTTGTATTTTTAGTAGAGACGGGGTTTCACTGTGTTAGCCTGGATGGTCTCAATCTCCTGACCTCATGATCCACCTGCCTCAGCCTCCTAAAGTGCTGGGATTACAGGCCTGAGCCACCACACCTGGCCGAACCTTTCTTTTCATTGAACAGTTTGGAAACAGTCTTTATGTAGCATCTGCACAGGGACATTTGTGAGCAATTTGAGGCCTATTGTGAAAAAGGAAATATCTTCACATAAAAACTAGACAGAAGCATTCTGAGAAACTTATTTGTGATGTGTGCATTCAGTTCACACTGCTGAACCCCTCTTTAGATTGAGCAGTTTGGAAACAGTGTCTTTGTAGAATCTGCAAAGGGATATCTGTGAGCCTTTTGAGGCCTATGGTGAAAAAGGAAATATCCACAAATAATATCTAGACAGAAGCTCTCTGAGAAACTTCTTTGTGATGTGTGCATTCATCTCACAGACTTGAATCTTCCTTTTGATTGAGTAGTTTGGAAACAGTCTTTTTGTAGAATCTGCATAGAGATATGTGTGAGCCCATTGAGGTCTATGTTGAAAAAGGAATTATCTTCACATAAAAACTAGACAGAAGCTTCCTGAGAAACTTCTTTGTGATGTGTGTGTTCATCTCACAGAGTTGAACCTCTCTTTTGATTGAGTAGTTTGGAAACAATCTTTTTTAGAAACTGCAAGGAATATTTGTGAGCAGTTTGAAACCTATGGTGAAAAAGGAATTATCCACAAATAAAATCTAAGCAGAAGCTTTCTGAGAAACTTCTTTGTGATGTGTGCATTCATCTCACATAGTTGAACTTTTGTTTTGATTGAGCAGTTTTTAAACAATCTTTTTGTACAATCTACAAAGTGATATCTGTGAATGCTTTCAGGCTTATGGTGAAAAAGGAAATATATTCACCTAAACCTATGAAGAAGCTTTCTGCAAAACTTTTTTAGGATGTGTGCATTCATCTCACAGAGTCGAACATTTGTTTTGATCACCAGTTCAAAAACAGTCTTTTTGAAGAATCTGTAAGGAGACATTTTTGAGCTCTTTGAGGCCTGTGGTGAAAAAGGAAATATCTTTACATAAAAACTATACAGAAGCTTCCATAGAAACTTCTGTGAGATGTGTGCATTCATCTCACAGAGTTGAAACTTTGTGTTCATTGAATAGTTTGGAAAATGTCTTTTTGTAGAATCTGTAAAGGGATATTTGAAGGCGTTTTGAGGCATATGGTGAAAAAGGACATATCTTCACATAAAAACTATACAGAAACTTTCTGAGAAACTTCCTTGTGATGTGTGAATTCATCTCACAGAGTTGAAAGTTTGTGTTCATTGAATAGTTTGGAAAAAGTCTTTTTGTAGAATCTGTAAAGGGATATTTGAAGGCGTTTTGAGGCATATGGTGAAAAAGGAAATATCTTCACATAAAAACTATACAGAAACTTTCTGAGAAACTACCTTGTGATGTGTGAATTCATCTCACAGAGTTGAAACTTTCTTTCAACTTATCGGGTTGGAAACAGTCTTTTTGTAGAATATGCAAGGGTATATTTATGAGTGGTTTGAAGTCTGCAGTGAAAAGGTAAATATCTTCACATAAAACCTAGACAGAAGCATTCTGAGAAACTTCTTTGTGATGTGTGCATTCATTTCAGAGAGTTGAATCTTTCTTTTCATTGGGCAGTTTCAAAACCGTCTTTTTGTAGAATCTGCAAAGTGATATGTTTCAGCAGTTTGAGTCCTATGGTGAAAAAGGAAATATCAAAAAATAAAATGTAGACAGCAGCTTTCTGAAAGACTTTTTTGTGATGTGTGCAGTCATCTCACAGGGTTGAAATTTTCTTTTGATTGAGCAGTTTGGAAACAGCCTTTTCATAGAACCTGAAAAGTTATATTTGTGAATGCTTTGAGGCTTATGGTGAAAAAGGAAATATCTTCACATAAAAACTAGACTCATGTTTTCTGGGAAACTTCTTTGTGATGGGTGTATGCATCTCAAAGAGTTCAATCTTTTTTTTGATTGAGCAGCTTGATAACAGTCTTTTTGGAGAATCTGCAAAAGGATGTTTTTGAGTGGTTTGAGGCATGTGGTGAAAAAGGAAATATCTTCATATAAAATCTAGACAGAAGCATTCTGAGAAACCACTTTGTGATGTGTGCATTCATCTCACAGAGTTGAATTTTCTTTCATTGAGTAGTTTGGAAACAGTCTTTTTGTAGAATATGCAAAGGAATATTTGTGAGCTTATTGAGGCCTATTGTGAAAAAGGAAATATCCACAAATAAAATCTGGACAGAAGCCTTCTGAGAAACTTCTTTGTGATGTGTGCATTCATCACGCAGAGTTGAACCTTTCTTTTGATTAAGCTGTTTGGAAACAGTCTTTTCATAGAATCTGCAGAGGAAAACTTGTGAACGCTTTAAGGCTTATGGTGAAAAAGAAGTATCTTCACATAAAAACTAGACAGAAAAGTTCTGAGAAACTTCTTTGTAATGTGTGCATGCATCTCACACAGCTGAACTTTCGTTTGATGGAGGAGTTTGCAATCAATCCTTTTGTAGAATCTGCAAAGGGTTATTTATGAGCAGTTTAAGGCCTCTGGTGAAAAAGGGAGTATCAACAAATAAGAACTAGACAGAAACTTTCTGAGAAACTTCTCTGTGATGTGTGCATTCATCTCACAGAGTAGAAAGCTTTCTTTGATTGAGCAGTTTGGAAACAATCTTTTTGTAGAATCTGCAAAGGGATATATGTGGGAGGTTTCAGGTCTATGGTGAAAACGGAAATATCTTCACATAAAAACTAGACAGAAGCTTTCTGAGAAAATTCTTTGTGATGTGCTCATTCATCTCACAGATTTGAAGTCTTCTTTTCATTGACCAGTTTGGATAGAGTCTTTTTGTCAAATCTGCTTTGCGATATTTCTGAGCCCTTTGAAGCCTGTGGTGAAAAAAGAAATATCTTCACACAAAAACTAGACAGAAGCTTTCTGAGAAACTTCGTTGTGATGTGCGCATTCATCCCAAAGAGCTGAACCTGTCTTTGGATTGAGCAGTTTGGAAACAGTCCTTTTGTAGAATGTACAAAGAGGTATTTGGGATCCCTTTTTGGCCTATGGTGAAAAAGGAAATATCTTCACATAAAAACTAGACAGAAGAATTCTGAGAAACTTCTTTTTGATGTGTGCATTCTTCTCACAGCGTTGAACCTTTCTTTAGATAGAGCATGTTGGAAAATGTCTTTTTGTAGAATCTGCAAAGTGATAATTTGAATGCTTTGAGACTTATGGTGAAAAAGGAAGTATCTTCACATAAAAACTGGATGGAAGCTTTCTGAGAAACTTCTTTGTGATGTGTGCATTCATCTCAAAGAGTTGAAGCTTTATTTAGGTTGAGCAGTTTGGGAACAGTCTTTTTGTAAAATCTGTAAAGGGACATTTTTGAGGGCTTTGAGGCCTATATTGAAAAAGCAAACATCTTCAAATAAAAACTAGACAGAAGCTTTTTGAGAAACTTCTTTGTTATGTATGCATTCGCCTTACAGAGTTGAACCTTTCTTTTGATTGAGTAGTTTGGAAACAGTCTTTTTGTAGAATCTGCAAAGGGTTATTTATGAGTGGTTTGAGGTCTATGGTGAAAAAGGGAGTATCAACAAATAAAAACTAGACAGAAACTTTCTGAGAAACTTCTCTGTGATGTGTGCTTTCATCTCACAGAGTGGAGGTTTTCTTTAAGCCGTTTGGAAACAGTCTTTTTGTAGAATCTGCAAAGGGATATATGTAGGCGGTTTGAGGTCTATCGTGAAAATGGAAATATCTTGACATAAAAACTAACTGCTCAATGGGAAGAAACTTTTACTTCTGTGTGATGAATGCACACGTCACAAAGGAGTTACTCAGAAAATTTCTTTCTACTTTTTATGTGAAGATATTTCCTTTTTCACCATATGCCTCAATGCGCTCCCAGATATCCCTTTGCAATATCTATGAAAAGACTGTTTCCAAACTGCTCAATAAATAGAATGGTTCAACCATGTGAGACAAATGTACACATCACAAAGAAGTTTCTCAGAAAACTTCCTTCTCGTTTTTATGTGAAGATATTTCCTTTTTGAACATAGGCCTCAATGGACTCCCAAATATACCTTTGCAGAATCTACAAAAAGACTGTTTCCAAACTGCTCAATCAAAAGAAATATTCAACTCTCTGTGATGAATGCACACATCAGAATGTAGTTTCTCAGCAAGTTTCTCACTAGTTTTTATGTGAAGATAGTTCCTTTTTCAATCTGGGTCACAAAACACTCAAAAATATCCCTTTGTAGATTCTAGAATAACAGAGTTTATAAACTGCTCAATGAAAAGAAACGTTTACCTCTGTGAGATGAATACACATATCTTAAAACAGCTTCTCAGAATGCTTCTTTCTAGTTTTTATGTGAAGATACTTCCTTTTTCACCATAGGCCTCAACACGCTCCTAAATATCCCTTTGCAGATTCTACAAAAAGACTGTTTCTGAATTGCTCAATCCAAAGAATGTTTCAACTCTGTGAGATGAATGCACACATCACAAAGAAGTTTCTCAGAAACTTTCTTTATAATTTTTCTGTGAAAATATTTCCTTTTTCACCATAGGCCTCAAAGCCCTCACAAATATCCCTTTGCAGATTCTACAAAAAGACTGTTTCCAAACTGCTCAATAAAAGGAATTATTGAACACTGTGAGATGAATGCACACATCTCAAAGAAGTTTCTCAGAAAGCTTCAGTCTAGTTTTTATGTGAATATATTTCCTTTTTCACCATAGGCCTCAAATTGCTCCAAATATCCATTTGCAGATTCTACAAAAAGACTGTTTATAAAATGCTCAATCAAAACAAAGGTTCAACTCTGTGTGATGAATGCACACATCACAAAGAAGTTTCTCAGAACCCTTCTGTCTAGATTTTATGTGAAGATGCTAGCTTTTTCACCATAGGCTTCAAAGTGCTCACAAATATCCCTTTACAGATTCTACAAAAATACTTTTTCCAAATTGCTCAATCAAAAGAAAGGTTCAACTCTGTGAGATGTATGCACACCACAAAGAGGTTTCTCTGAAAGCTTCTCTCTAGTTTTTATGTGAAGATATTTCCTTTTTCACCATAGGCCTCAAAACGTTCACAAATATCCCTTTGCAGATTCTACAAAAGGACTCTTTACACACTGCTCAATCAAAAGAATGTTTCAACTCTTTGAGATAAATGCTCACATTGCCAGGATGTTTCTCAGAAAGCTTCTGTGTAATTTTTATGTGAAGATATTTCTTTTTCACCATACGCTTCAAAGGACTCACAAATATCCCTTTGCAGATTTTACAATAAAAGAGTTTCCAATCTTCTCAATGAAAAGAGACAGACACATCTGGGAGATGAATGCACATATCACAAAGCAGTTTCTCAGAAACATTCTGTCTAGTTTTCATGTGAAGTTATTTCCTTTTTCACCACTGGACGCAAAGCACTCAAAATTGTCCCTTTGCAGATTCTACAAAAAGTCTGTTTCCACACTGCTCATCAAAAGAAAAGTTCTACTCTGTGAGATGAATTCACACGTCAAAAAGAAGTTTCTCAGAAAGCTTCTATTAAGTTTTTATTTGAATGTTTCCTTTTTCACCATGAGCCTCAAAGTGTTCACAAATATACACTTGAAGAATATTAAAAAAGACTGTTTCCAAACTCCTCAATCAAAAGAAAGTTTGAACTGTGTGAGATGAATGCACACATCACAAAGAAGTTTCTCAGAAACCTTCTTTATAGTTTTTCTGCAAAGATATTTCCTTTTTCACCATAGGCCTCAAATCCCTCACAAATATCTCTTTGCAGATTCTACAAAAAGACTGTTTCCAAACTGCTCAATAAAAAGAATTATTGAACTTTGTGAGATGAATGCACACATCTCAAAGAAGTTTCTCAGAAACCTTCAGTCTAGTTTTTATACGAATATATTTCCTTTTTTCACCATAGGCCTGAGAGTGCTCCAAATATCCATTTACAGGTTCTACAAAAAGAATGTTTCCAAACGGCTCAATGAAAAGAAAGTTTCAACCCTGTGAGATGAATGCACAAATCACTAAGAAGTTTTGCAGGAGGATTCTGTCTAATTTTTATATGAAGACGTTTCCTTTTTCACCATAGGCCTCCATCTGCTCACAAATATCCCTTAGCAGATTCTACAAGAACAGAATTTCCGGACTGATCAAAGAAAACAAACGTTTTCCTCTGCGAGATGAATGCACATATCAGAAAACTGTTTCTCAGAAACCTTCTTTATACTTTTTATGTGATAATATTTCTTTTTTCTGCCTAGGACTCAAAGCGCTCAAAAATATCCCTTTGCAGATTCTACAAAAAGATTGTTTCCAAATGCTTCCATAAAAAAAATAGTTCAACTCTGTGAGACGAATGCATATATCACAAAGAAGTTTCTCATAAACCTTCTTTACAGTTTTTATATGAAGATATTTCCTTTTTCAGCATAGGCCTCAAAGTGCTCAGCAATATCCCTTTGCAGATTCTGCAAAAAGACTGCTTCCAAACTGCTCAATCAAATAAATGCTTGAACTCTGTGAGATAGATGCACACATCACAAAGAGGTTTCTCACGGGTCTTCTGTCCATTTTTTATGTAAAGATATTTCCTTTTTCACCGTAGCACTCAAAGTCCTGACAAATATCCCTTGCAGATTCTACAAAAAGACTATTTCCAGATTGCTCAATCAAAAGAATGGTTCAACTCTGTGAGATGATTGCACACATCACAAAGAAGCCACTAAGAAAGCTTCTGTCTAGTTTTTATGTGAAGATATTTCCTTTTTCACCATAGGCCTCAAAGCACTCACAAATGTTCCTTTGAAGATTCTACAAGAACAGTTTCCAGACTGATTAGAGAAAACAAACGTTTACCTTTGTGAGATCAATGCCCACATCACAAAGCTGTTTCTAAGAAACCTTCTTTATAACTTTTATATGAATATATTTCCTTTGTCACCATTGGCCTCAAAGTGCTCATAAATATCCCTTTGCAGATTCCACAAACAGACCATTTCCATACTGCTCAATCAAAAGTAAGTTTCATCTTTGTGAGATGAATGCCCACATCACAAAGAGGTTTCTCAGAAAGCCTCTCTCTAATTTTTATGTGAAGATATTTTCTTTTTCACCATAGGCCTCAAAGCACTCACAAATATCCCTTTGCAGACTCTACAAGAACAGTTTCCAGACTGACCAGAGAAAAGAAACGTTTACCTCTGTGAGATGAATGTATACATCACAAAGCTGTTTCTGAGAAACCTTGTTTATACTTTTTATGTGTATATATTTCCTTTTTCACCATAGGCCTCAAAGCACTCATAAATATCTCTTTGCAGATTCTACAAAAAGACTGTTTCCAAACTGTTCAATCAAAAGAATGGTTGAACTCTATGAGATGAATGCACACATCACAAAGAAATTTCTTGGAATGCTTCTGTCTAGTTTTTATGTGAAGATATTTCCTATTTTATCATAGGCCTCAAAGCTCTCAAGAATATGCCTTTCCAGATTCTACTAAAATACTGTTTCCAAATTGCTCAATCCAAAGAAAGGTTCAAATCTGTGAGTTGAATGCACACATCACAAAGAGGTTTCTCAGAAAGGTTATCTCTAGTTTTCATGTGAAAATATTTCCTTTTTCACCATAGGCTTCAAAGCATCACGAATATCCCTTTGCAGATTCTACCAAAATACTGTTTACAAACTGCTCAATCAAAAGAATGTCTCAACTCTGTGAGATGAATTCTTGCATCTCCAAGATGTTTCACAGAAAGCTTCTGTCTAGTTTTTACATGAAGATAATTACTTTTTCACCATACACCTCAAAGTGCTGACAAATATCCCTTTGCAGATTTTACAAGAACAGAATCTGCTCAATGAAGAGAAATGGTTACCTCTGTGAGATGAAAGCACCTATCACAAAGCAGTTTCTCAGAAATATTCTGTCTAGTATTTATGTAAAGATAATTCCTTTTTAAAGATAGGACACAAAGTGCTAACTAATAACCCTTTGGAAATTCTACAAAATACTGTTTCCAAACTGCTCATCAAAAGAAAGCCTCACCTCTGTGGAATGAATGCATATATCAAAAAGATGTTTCTCAGAAAGCTTCTATCTTGTTTTTATGTGAATGTGTTTCCTTTTTCACCATGGGCCTCAAAGTGCTCAAAAATATCCCTTTGCAGATCCTAAAAAAAGACTTTCCAAACTGCTGAGTCAAAGAAATGGTTCCACTCTGTGAGATGAATAGATGAATACACACATCACAAAGAAGTTGTTCACAAACCTTCTTTATAGTTTTTATGTGAAGATATTTCCCTTTAACCATAGACCTCAAAGGGCTCAGAAATATACTTTCCAGATTCTACAAAAAGACGGTTTCCCAACTGCTCAATCAAAATAATCGTTAAACTCTGTGAGATGAATGCATACATCACAAAGAATTTCCTCAAATTCTTTAGTCTAGTTTTTATGTGAAGATATTTTCTCTTTCACCATAGGCCTTAAAGTGCTCAGAAATATCTCTTTAAAGATTCCACAAAAAGACGTTTCCAAACTGCTCAATCAAAAGAAAGTTTCAGTTCTGTAAGATGAATGCACACATCACCAAGTAGTTTCTCAGTAGGCTTCTGTCTAGTTTTTATGTGAAGACAATTCCTTTTTCAACATGGGGTTCTATGCACTCACAAATATCCCTTAGCAGATTCTAAAACAACAGAGTTTCCCAACTGATCAAAGAAAAGAATCGTTTACCTCTGAGAGATGAACACAGACATCACAAAACAGTTTCTCAGAAACCTTCTTTATACTTTTCTGTGAAGATACTTCTTTTTCTGCATAGGCCTCAAAATGCTCACAAATATCAGTTTGCAGATTCTGCAAATATACCATTTCCAAACTGTTGAATCAAAAGAGAGTTTCAACTCTGTGAGATGAATGCACATATCACAAAGAAGTATCTCAGAAACTTTATACTTTGTATGTGAAGATATTTCCTTTGTCAACACAGGCCTCAAAGTGCCCCAAAATACCCTTTTTCAGATTTTACAAGAACAGAGTTTCCAGACTGATCAGACAAAAGAAACCACTTACCTCTGTGAGATGAATTCACACATCACAAGGCTGTTTTTAGGAAACCTGCTTTACAGTTCTTATGTGAAGATATGTCCTTTTCCACCATTGGCCTCACAGCACTCCAAATATCCACTTGCAGATTCTAAAAAAAGAGTGTTTCAAAACTGCACAATTAAAGGAAAGTTTCAACTCTGTGAGATGAATGCAAACATCACAAAGAAGTTTCTCAGAATGCTTCTGTCTAATTTTTATGTTAAGGTATTTCATTTTCCACCATAGGCATCAAAGTGCCCCAAATACCCACATGCAGATACTACAAAAAGACTGCTTCCAAAGTGCTTAATCAAAAGTATAGTTCAACTCTCTGAGACGAATACACACATCACTAAAAAGTTTCTCAGAATGCTTCGGTCTAGTTTTTATATGAAGATATTTCCTTTTCCAAGATAGGCCTCAAATCGCCACAAATATCCACTTACAGATTCTACAAAAAGAGCATTTCAAAACTGGTCAATCAAAAGAAAGTTTGAACTCAGTGAGGTGAATGCACACATCACAAAGAAGTTTCTCAGAATGCTTCTGTCTAGTTTTTATGTGAAGATATTTCTTTTTCCACTCTAGGCCACAAAGCACTCCATATATCCACTTGCAGATTCTACAAAAAGAGTGTTTCAAAACTGTTCCATCAAAAGAAAGGATCAACTCTGTAAGTTGAATGCACACAACACAAAGAAGTTTCTCAGAATGCTTCTGTCCAGTTTTTATGGGGAGATATTTCCTTTTCCAACATAGGGCTAAAAGTGACACAAATATCCACTTGCAGATTCTACAAAAAGAGTTTTTCAAAACTGCTCAATCAGAAGAAAGGTTCAACTCTGTGAGATGAATGAACACATAACAAAGAATTTTCTTAGAAATTTTCTGTCTAATTTTTATGGAAGATATTTCTTTTTCAACATAGGCCTCAAAGCGTTGCAAGTATCCACTTGCAGATTCTACAAAAATACTGTTTGCAAACTGCTAAATCAAAGGAAAGTTCAACTGTGTGAGAATAATGCACACATCACAAAGAAGGTTCTCAGAAAGCTTCTGTCTAGTTTTCATGTGAAGCCAGTTGCTATTTCACCCTTGGCTCAACGCCCTCCAAATATCTATTTGCAGACTCTACAAAAAGACTGTTTCCAAAATGATCAATCAAAAGACAGGTTCAATTCTGTGAGATGAAAGAACACATCACATAGAAGTTTCTCAGAAAGCTTCTGTCTGGTTTTTATTTGAAGGTATTTCCTTTTTCACCATAGGCCTCAAACTGCTCACAAATATCCCTTTACAGATACTACAAAAAGACAGTTTCCATACTGCTCAATGAAAAGAAAGGTTAAACTCCGTGAGATGAAAGCACACATCACAAAGAGGTTCCTCAGAATGCTTTTGTCTAGTGTTATGTGAAGAAGTTTCCTTTTTCACCATAGGCCTCAAAGCACTCCAAATATCCATTTGCAGATTCTATGAAAAGACTGTTTCCAAATTGCTCAATCAAAAGAGTGGTTCAACCCTTTGAGATGAATGCACACATCCCAAAGAAATTTCTCAGAAAACTTCTGTTTAGTTTTTATGTGAAGACTTCCTTTTTCACCAGGGGCCTCAAAGCACTCCAAATATCCACTTGCAGATTCTACAAAAAGAGTGTTTCCAATCTGCTCAATCAAAAGAAAGGTTCAACTCTGTGAGATGAAAGCACATATCACAAAGAAGTTTCTTAGAAACCTTATATCTAGTTTTTTGTGAAGATATTTCATA
Organism: Pongo abelii; assembly: GCF_028885655.2. Taxonomy (NCBI): domain Eukaryota; kingdom Metazoa; phylum Chordata; class Mammalia; order Primates; family Hominidae; genus Pongo; species Pongo abelii. The sequence goes on from NC_072002.2 coordinate 660,472, forward strand.
TTTCAAAATAGGTCTCAATGTGCTCAGAAGTATACTCTTGCAGATGCTACAAAAAAGAGTGTTTCCAAACAACTCAATCAAAAGAAAAGTTTAACTCTGTGAGATGAATGCACACATTACAAAGAAGTTTCTCAGAATGCTTCTGTCTGGTTTTTTTGAGAAGGCATTTCCTTTTCACTATAGGCCTCAGTCTGCTCACTAATAGCCCTCTGCAGATACTAGAAAAAGACTCTTTCCAAATGCTCAATCAAAATAAAGGTTCAAATCAGGGAGATGAAAGCCCACGTCACAAGGAAGTTTCTCAGAAAGTTTCTGTCTAGTTTTTATGTGAAGATATTTCCTATTTCACCTTAGGCCTCAAAGAGATCAAAAATATCCCTTTTCAGATTCTACAAAAAAACTGTTTCCGAACTGCTTCATTGAAAGAAAGGTTCAACTCTATGAGATGAATACATACATAAAAAATTCGTTTCTCAGAATGCTTCTGTCTTGTTTTTATGTGAAGATATTACTTTTTAACCATAGGTCTCAAACTGCAAACAAATATTCCTTTGCAGATTGCACAAAAAGTATGTTTCCACACTGCTCAATGAACAGAAAGGTTCAACTCAGTGAGATGAATGCAAACATCACAAAGAGTTTTCACAAAATGCTTCTGTCTAGGTTTTATGTGAAGATATTTACTTTCTCACCATAGGCTTCAAACTGCTCACATATATCCCTTTGCAGATTCTACAAAATGACTTGTTGCCAAACTGCTCAATGAAAAGGAAGATCCAAATGTGAGAAGAAAGCATGCATCACAAAGAAGTTTCTCAGAAAGTTTCTGTCTAGTTTTATGTGCAGATCCATTTCCAGGTTCTACAAAAAGAGCGTTTCCAAACTGCTTAATCAAAAGAGAGGTTCAACTCTGTGAGATGAAAGCACACAGCACAAAGTTTTTTGGAAAGCTTCCGTCTAGTTTTTATGCGAAGACATTTCCTATTTCACCATAGACCTCAATGGGCTCACAAATATCCCTTTGCAGATTCTACAAAAGGACTCTTTCCAAACTTCTCAATCCAAGGAAAGTTTCAATCCTGTGACATGAATGCACACATCACAAAGAAGTTTCTCAGAATGTTTCTGCCTAGTTTTAATATGAAGATGTTTCTCTTTCCACCTAGTCTGCAAAGTTCTCCAAATATCCATTTGCAGATTCTACAAAAGGACAATTTCCAAACTGCTCAATCAAAAGAAAGATTCAACTCTGTGAGATGAATGCACAAGTCACAGGAAGTTACTCAGAATGCTTCTGTCTAGTTTTTATGTGAAGATATTTCCTTTTCCACTAGAGGCCGCAAAGCAATCACAATATCCCCTTGCAGAGTCTACAAAAAGAGTGTTTGAAAACTGCTCAATCAAAAGAAAGTTTCAAGTCTGTGAGGTGAATGCAAACATCACAAAGAAGTTTCTCATATTGCTTCTGTCTAGTATTTATGTGAAGATTTTTCCTATTCCTCCATAGGCCTCAAACCGCTCAAAATATCGATTTGCAGATACTACACAAACAGAGTTTCAAAACTCCTCAATCAAAAGAAAAGTTCAACTCTGAGTTGAACACACACATCAAAAAGTAGTATCACAGAGTGTTTCTGTGTAATTTTTATGTGAAGATATTTTCTTTTCCACCAGAGGCCCCAAAGTGCTCCAAATATCCACATGCAGATAATACAAAAAGAGTGTATCAAACCTGCTCAGTCAAAAGAAAGTTTGAACCCTGTGAGATTAAGGCACACATCACCAAGAAGATTCTCAGAATGCTTCTGTCTAGATTTCAGTGAAGATATTTCCTTTTCCACCATAGGCTTCAAAGCCGTGTATATATCCACTGGAAGATTCTACAAAAAGAGTGTTTCCACACTGCTTAATCAAAAGAAAGGTTAAACTCTGTGAGATGAACTGCACATATCACAAACTAGTTTCTCAGAATGCTTCTGTGTAGTTTTTATGTGAAGATATTTCCTTTTCCACCACAGGCCTTAAAGTGCTCCAAATTTCCACTTGCAGATTCTACAAAAGCAGTGTTTCCCAACTGCTCAATTAAAAGAAAGTTTCCACTATGTGAGATGAATGCACACATCAAAAAGTAGTTTCTCAGAATGCTTCTGAGTAGTTTTAACGTGAAGATATTTCCTTTTCCACAATAGGCCTAAAAGCGCTCCAGATATCCACTTGCAGACTCTACAAAAAGTGTTTCCAAACTGCTCAATCAAAAGAACGTTCAACTCTGTGAGATGAATGCACACATCACAAAGAAGTTTCTCAGAATGCTTCTGTGTAGTTTTTATGTGAACATACAATCTTTTCCACCATACGCCACCAAGGGCTCCAAATATCCACTGGCAGATTTTACAAAAACAGAGTTTCAAAATCGCTCTATCAAAAGATAGGTTCAACTCTGCGAGTTGAATGCACAAATCACAAAGAAGTTTCTCAGAATGCATCTGTGTAGTTTTTATGTGAAGTTATTTCCTTTTCCACCATAGGCCTCAAAGTGTTCCAAACATCCACTTGCAGATTCTACAAAAAGAGTGTTTCAAAATTGCTCCATCAAAAGAAAGGTTCAATTCTGGGAGATGAATGCACACATTACAAAGAAGATTCTCGTAATGCTTCTGTGTAGTTTTTATGTGAAGATATTTCCTTTTCCAAATAGGCCACACATTCCAAATATCCAATTGCAGATTCTACAAAAAGAGAGATTCAAAACTGCTCTATCAAAAGATAGTTTCAACACAGTGAGTTGAATGCACACATCACAGAGAAGTTCCTCAGAATGTTCCTGTCTGTTTTTATGTGAAGATATTTCCTTTTCCACCATAGAACTCAAAGCGCTCCAAATATCCACTTGTAGATTCTACAAAAAGAGATTTTCTATACTGCTGTATTAAAAGATAGGTTCAACTCTGTGAGATCAATACACACACCACAGAGAAGTTTCTCAGAATGTTAATGTGTAGTTTTTATGTGAAGATATTTCCTTTTCCACCGTAGGTTTCAAAGTGCTCCAAATATCCACTTGTAGATCCTACAAAAAGAATGCTTCCAAACTGCTCAATCAGCAGAAAAGTTCAAATCTGTGAGATGAATGCACACATTGCAAAGATGTTTCTCAGAATACTTCTGTGTGGTTTTTATGTGAAGATATTTCCTTTTCCACCACAGGCCTCAAAGGGCTCCAAATATCCACTTGCTGATTCTACAAGAAGAAAGATTCAAAAATACTTAATCAAAAGATAGGTTTGACTCTGTGAGTTGAATGCACACCTCACAAAGAAGTTTCTCAGAATGCTTCTGTGTAGTTTTTATGTTAAGATATTTGCTTTTCACAGTTGCCCTCAAAGGACTCCAAATATACACTTGCAGATTCTGCAAAAAGAGAGATTAAAAACTGCTATATCAAAAGATAGGTTCAAATTTGTGAGCTGAATACACACATCACAAAGAAGTTTCTCAGAATGCTTCTGTGTAGTTTTTATGTGAAGATATTTCCTTTTCCAAAATAGGTCAAAAAGCCCTCCAAACTGCTCAATCAAAAGAAAGGTTCAACTCTGTGTGAGAAATGCTCTCATCTCAAAGAATTTTCTCTCAATTCTTCTGTGTAGTTTTAATATTAGATACTTCCTTTTCCACCAAAGGGCGCAAAGGGCTCCAAATATCAACTTGTAGATTCTACAAAGAGACAGATTCAAAACTGCTTAATCAAAAGATAGGTTCAACTCTGTGTCTTGAATGCACACATTACAAAGAAGTTTCTCAGAATGCTTCTGTGTGGTTTTTATATGAAGATATTTCCTTTTCCACCGTAGGCCACAAAGGGCTCCAAATATCCATTTGCACATTCTACAAAAAGAGAGATTCAAAACTGCTCAATAAAAACATAAGTTCAACTCTGTGAGCTCAATGTACTCATCCAAAGAAGTTTCTCAGAAGGCTTCTATGTAGTTTTTATATGAAGATATTTCCTTTGCTACAATAGGCCTCAAATCGCTCCAATTATCCACTTGCAGATTCTACAAAAAGAGTGTTTCACAACTGCTCAATCAAAAGAAAGGTTCAAGTAAGTGAGATGAATACACACATCACCAAGAAGTTTCTCACAATGCTTCTGTGTAGTTTTTATGTGAAGATATTTGCTTTTTGACTGTAGGCCTCAAATCGCTCCAAATATTCACTTGCAGATTCTACAAAAACAGGGTTTCAAAACTATTCAATCAAAAGATAGTTTCGACTCTGTGAGTTGAATGTTCACCTCACAAAGAAGTTTCTCTGAATGCTTCTGGGTTGTTTTTATTTGAAAATATTTCCTTTTCCACCATAGGGCGCAAAGGGCTCCAAATATCCACTTGCAGATTCTACAAAAACAGAGATTCAAAACTGCTCAATCAAAAGATAGGTTCAACTCTGTGAGTTGAATGCACACATCACAAAGAAGTTTCTCAGAATGCTTCTGTGTAGTTTTTATGTGAAGATATATCCTTTTGCACAATCAGCCTCAAAGCTCTCCAAATATCCACTTGCAGATTCTGCAAAAAGATTCAAAACAGCTCAATCAAAACATACGTTCGACTCTGTGAGTTGAATGCAACCCTCACAAAGGAGTTCCTCAGAATGCTGCTGTGTAGTTTTTTTTTTGAAGATATTACCTTTTCTACCATAGGCCGCAAAAGACTCCAAATATCCTCTTGCAGATCCTACAAAAATAAAGACTCAAAACTGCTCAATAAAAAGATAGGTTCAACTCCGTGAGTTGAAAGCACACAACACAAAGAAGTTACTCAGAATGCGTCTTTGTAGTTTTTATGTGATGATATTTCCTTTTCCACAATAGGCCTCAAAGCTCTCCAAATATCCACTTGCAGATTCTGCAAAAAGAGAGATTCAAAACTGCTCAATCAAAAGATAGGTGCAACACTGTGAGATGAATGCACACATCACAAAGAATTTTTCAGAACACTTCTGTGAAGTTTTTATGTGAAGAGATTTCCTTTTCCAAATTAGGCCTCAAAGCTCTCCAAATATCCACATCCAGATTCTACAAAAAGAGTGTTTCAAAACTGCTGAATCATAAGATATGTTCAACTTTGTGAGATGAATGCACACATCACAAAGACGTTTCTCAGAATGCTTCTGTGTAGTTTTTATTTAAAGATATTACCTTTTCCACCATAGGCCGCAAAGGGCTCCCAATATCCACTTGCAGATTCTACAAAAAGAGAGATTCACAACTGCTCAATCAAAAGATAGGATCAACTCTTTAAGATGAATGCACACATCTAAAAGAAGTTCCTCAGAATGTTTCTGTGTAGTTTTTATGTGAAGATATTTCCTTTTCCAAAATTGGCCTCAAAGCACTCCAAATATCCAATTACAAATTCTACAAAAAGATTGTTTCCAAACTGCTCAATCATAACATAGATTCAACGCTTTCAGATGAATGCACTCATTACAAAGAAGTTTCTCAGAATGCTTCTGTGTAGTTTTTATGTGACGATATTTGCTTTTCCACAGTGGGAGTCAAAGCGCTCCAAATATCCACTTGCAGATTCTGCAAAAAGAGAGATTCAAAACTGCTCAATCAAAAGATAGGTTCGATTCTGTGAGTTGAATGCACGCCTCACAAAGAAGTTTCTCAGAATGCTTCTGTGTAGTTTTTATGAGAAGATATTTCTTTTTCCAAAATAGGTCTCAAAGCCCTCCAAATATCCACTTCCAGATTCTACAAAAAGAGTGTTTCAAAACGGCTGAATCAAAAGAAAAATTCAACTCTATGTGATGAATGTATTCATCACTAAGTTGCTCTCTGAATGCTTCTGTGTAGTTTTTATTTGAAGATATTTGCTTTTTCACCATAGGGGGCAAAGGGCTCCAAATATCCACTTGCAGATTCTTCAAAACAAGAGATTCAATATTGCTCTATCAAAAGACAGAGTCAACACTGTGAGTTGAATGCACACATCACAGAGAAGTTTCTCTGAATACTTCTGTGTAGTTTTTATGTGAAGATATTCCGTTTTCCACAATAGGCCTCAAGTCGCTCCAAATATCCACTTGCCGATTCTACAAAAAAAGTGCTTCAGAACTGCTTATTCAAATGTAAGGTTCAACTCTGTGAAATGAATGAACACATCACAAAGCATTTCCTCAGAATGATCCTGTCTATATTTGATGTGTAGTTATTACCTTTTCCACAATAGGCTTCAAAGCGCTCCAAGTGTACACTTGCATATTCTACAAAGAGGAGTTTTCAAAACTGCTCAATGCAAAGAAAGTTTCAACTGTGTGAGATGAATGCACGCATCACAAAGAAGTTTGTCAGAATGTTTCCGTAAATTTTTTATGTGAAGATATATCCTTTTCCACCATAGGCCTCAAAGCGCTACAATTGTAGACTTGCAGATTCTACAAAAAGAGATTTTCAAAACTGCTCAATCAAAATAAAGGTTCAACTCTGTGAGATGTATGCACAGATCTCAAAGAAGTATATCAGAATGCTTCAGTCTAGTTTTTACGTGAAGATATTTCCTTTTCAACCATAGGTCGCAAAACCCTCCAAAAGTCCGTTTGCAGATTCTACACAAAGAAAATTTAAAAACTGCTCAATCAAAAGAAAGGTTCAACTCTCTGATATGAATGCACACATCACAAATAGGTTTCTCAAAATGCTTCTGTCTAGTTCTTACGCGAAGATATTTCTTTTTCCATGTTAGGCCTCATAGTGCTCAAAATGTCCACTTGCAGATTCTACAGAAAGAGATTTTCCAAATTACTCAATCAAAAGAAAGGTTCAACTCTGTGAGATGAATGCACACATCCCAAAGAAATTTGTCAGGATGCTTCTGTCCAATTTTATGTGAAGATATTTCCTTTTCCACCATAGGCCTCAAAGCACTCCAAAAGTCCACTTGCAAATAGTACAAAAAGGGTGTTTCAAAACTGGACAGAAATATTCTGACAAGCTTCTTCGTGTTATGTGCCTTCATCTCACAGAGTTGAAACTTACTTTTCATTGAGAAGTTTTGAAACACCCTTTTTGAACTATCTACAAATGATCATTTGGAGTTCTTTGAGGCTTACGGTGGAAAAGGAAATTTCTTCGCATAAAAACTAAACAGAGGCATTCTGTCAAATTTCTTTGTGATGTGTGCATTCATCTCACAGAGTTAGACCTTTCGGTTGAGTAGTTTGCAAACCCTCTTTTCGTAGAATCTGCAAGTGGACATTTGGAGCGCTTTACGGCCTATGGTGGAAAAGGAAATATCTTCACATACAAACTAGACAGAAGCATTCTGAAAAACTTCCTTGTGATGTGTGCATTCATGTCATAGAGTTTAAACTTTCTGTTCATTGAACAGCTTTGAAACACTATTTTTGTAGAATCTGCAAGGGGACATTTGGGGCGCTTTTGGCCTATGATGGAAAAGGAAATATCTTCACCTAAAAACTAGCAGAAGCATTCAGACACACTTCTTTATGATGTGTGCATTCATCTCACTGAGTTGAAACATTTTCCGTTGAGCAGTTTTGAGACATTCTTTTTGTAGAATCTGCAACTGGACATTTGGAGTGCTTTGAAGCCTATGGTGGAAAAGGAAATATCTTCACATGAAAACTAGACAGAATCATTCTGGGAAAATTTTTTGAGATGTGTGCATTCATCTCACAGAGGTGAACATTTTTTTTGATTGAGCAGTTTTGAAACACTCTGTAGAATCTGAAAGTGGACATTTGGAGCGCTTTGAGGTCTATGGTGGAAAAGGAAATATCTTCACATAAAAACTAGACAGAATCATTCTGTGAAAATTCTTTGTGATGTGTGCATTCATCTCACAGAGTTGAAACTTTCTTTTGGTTGAGCAGCTTTGAAACACTCTTTTTGTAGAATCTTCAAGTGGACATTTGGAGTGCTTTGTGGCCTATGGTGGAAAAGGAAATATCTTCACATAAAAACCATACAGAAACATTGTGACAAACTTCTTTGTGATGTGTGCGTTCATCTCAAAGAGTTGAACCTTTCTTTTCATTGAGCAGTTTTGAAACATTCTTTTTGATATATCTGCTAGTGTACATTTGGTGCGCTTTGAGGTCTATGGTGGAAAAGGAAATATCTTCACATAAAAACTGGACAGAAGCATTCTAACAAACTTCTTTGTGAAGTGTGCATTCATCTCACAGAGATGAACCTTACTTTTCATTGAGCAGTTTTGAAACACTCGTTTTGTAGAATCTGCAATTGGAAATTTGGAGCGTTTTGCGGCCTATGGTGGAAAAGGCAATATCTTCACATAATTACTAGACAGAAGCATTCCGAAAAACTTCTTTGTGAAGTGTGCATTCATCTCACAGGGTTGAACCTTACTTTCAATTCAGCAGTTTGGAAACACTCTTTTTGTGGAATCTGCAAGTGTACTTTTGGAGCGCTTTGAGGCCTATGTTGAAAAGGAAATATCTTCACATAAAAACTGGACAGAAGGATTTTGAAAAACTTCTTTTTGATATGTACATTCATCTCACAGAGTTGAATCTTAATTTTGATTAGGCAGTTCTGAAACACCCTTTTTGTACTATCTGCAAGTGGACATTTGGAGTTCTTTGAGGCCTACGTTGGAAAGGGAGATATCTTCAAATATATAGTAGACAGAAGCATTCTGACAAACTCTTTGTGATGTGTGCATTAATCTCACAGAGTTGAATCTCTTTTGATTGAGCAGTTTTGAAACACTATTTTGTGGAATCTCCAAGCAGACATTTCGAGAGATTTGAGGCCTATGGTGTAAAAGGAAATATCTTCACATAACAACTGAACAGGAGCATTCTGACAAACTTCTTTCTGATGTGTACATTCATCTCACAGACTTGAACCTTATTTTCGATTGAGCAGTTTTGAAACTCTTTTTGTAGAACCTCCAAGCGGAGATTTGGAACGCTTTGAGGCCTATGGTGGAAAACGAAATATCTTCACATAATAACTAGACAGAAGTATTCTGAGAAATTTATTCATATGTGCATTCATCTCACGGAGTTGAACTTTTTTTTTCATTTAGCAGCTTTGAAACACTGTTTTTGCATATTCTGCAAGGGGACATTTATAGAGCATTGAGGCCTAAGGTGGAAAGGGAAACATTTTCACATAAAAACTATACAGAAATATTCTGAAAAACTTCTTTTTAATGTGTGTATTCATCTCACAGATTTGAACCTTTCTTTTCATTGAGCAGTTTTGAAACACTGTTTTTATAGAATGTGCAAGTGTACATTTGGAGCACTTTGAGGCCAATGGTGAAAAAGGAAATATCTTCACATAATAACTAGACAGAAGCATTCTGAGAAAATTCTATGTGATGAGTGCATTCATCTCACATTGTTGAACATTTCTTTTGATTGAGCAGTTTTTAAACACTCTTTTTGTACAATCTCTAAGCGTAAATCTGGAGTGCTTTGAGGCCTATGGTGGGGAAGGAAATGTCTTCACATAAAAACGAGACAAAAGAATTCTGAGAAACTTCTTTGTGATGGGTGCATTCATCTCACCGAGTTGAATCTTTTTTTTTTTTTTTTTGATTTAGCAGTTTGGAAACACTCTTTTTGTAGAATCTGCAAGTGGATAATTGGAGCCCTTTAAGCTCTATTGTGGAAAAAGAAATATTTTCACATAAGAAAGTTTGTCAGAATGCTTTTGTCTAATTTCTATGTGAAGATATTGACTTTTCCACCATAGGCCACAAAGCTGTCCAAATATCCTCTTGCAAATTCTACAAAAAGAGTGTTTCAAAGCTGCTCAATCAAAAGAAATGTTCAACTCTGTGAGATGAATGCACCCATCACAAAGAAGTTTCTCAGAATTCTTTGGTCTCGTTTTTATGTGAAGACATTTACTTCTCCACCAGAGGCCTCAAAGCACTCCAAATTTACACTTGCAGATTGTACAAAAAGAGTGTTTCAAAACTGCTCAATCAAAAGAAATGTTCAACAATGTGAGATGAATGCACACATCACATAGAATTTTCTCAGAATGCTTCTGTCTAGTTATTATGTGAAGATATTTCCTTTTCCACCATTGGCCTCAAAGTGCTCCAAATGTCCAATTGCAGATTCTACAAAAAGAGAGTTCCAAAACTCTTAGTCAAAAGAAAGGTTTAACTCTGTAGATGAATGCACATGTCTCAAAGAACTTTCTCAGACTGCTTCTGTCTAAATTGTTTGGGAAGATATTTACTTTTCCACCATAGGCCTCAAAGAGCTCCAAATATCCTCTTGCACCTCTTGCAGATACTACAAAAAGAGTGTTTCAATGTTGCTCAATCAAAACAAAGTTTCAACTCTGTGATATGAATGCACACATCACAGAGAAGTTTCTCAGAATGCTTCTGTCTAGTTACTATATGAAGATATTTCGTTATCCACCATAGACCCTAAAGCGCTCTAAATGTACAATTGCAGATTCTACAAAACGAGTGTTTCAAAGCTGATCAACCACAAGAGAGATTCAACTCTGTGAGATGAATGCACACATCACAAAGAAGTTTGTCAGAATGCTTCTGGGTAGTTTTTATGTGAAGATATTTCCTTTTCCACTATAGGTCTCAAAGTGCTCAAAATGTCCACTTGCAGATTCTAATAAAACAGTGTTTCAAAACTGCTCAACGAAAAGTAAGGTTCAACTCTGTGAGATAAATGTACACATCACAAAGAACTTTGTCAGAATGCTTCTGTCTAGTTTTTATGTGAAGATATTTCCTTTTCCACCATAGGCCTCAAAGCGCTCCAAATGTCCACTTGCAGATTCTACAAAAGAGTGTTTCAAAGCTCCTCAATCAAAAGAAAGGTTCACAGTTAGAATGGCAATCATTAAAAAGTCAGGAAACAACAGGTGCTGGAGAGAATGTGGAGAAATAGGAACACTTTTACACTGTTGGTGGGACTGTAAACTAGTTCAACCCTTATGGAAGTCAGGGTGGCGATTCCTCAGGGATCTAGAACTAGATATTCCATTCGACCCAGCCATCCCATTACTGGGTATATACCCAAAGAACTATAAATCATGCTGCTATAAAGACACATGCACACGTATGTTTACTGCGGCATTATTCACAATAGCAAAGACTTGGAACCAACCCAAATGTCCAACAATGATAGACTGGATTAAGAAAATGTGGCACATATACACCATGGAATACTATGCAGCCATAAAAAATGATGAGTTCACGTCCTTTGTAGGGACATGGATGAGACTGGAAATCATCATTCTCAGTAAACTATCGCAAGAACAGGAAACCAAACACTGCATATTCTCACTCATAGGTGGGAATTGAACAATGAGAACACATGGACACAGGAAGGGGAACATCACACTTCGGGGACTGTTGTGGGGTGGGGGGAGGGTGGAGGGATAGCATTGGGAGATATACCTAATGCTAGATGACGAGTTAGTGGGTGCAGTGCACCAGCATGGCACATGTATACATATGTAACTTACCTGCACATTGCGCACATGTACCATAAAACCAAAAGTATAATAATAATAAAAAAAATAAGAAGAAGAAACAAAAGAAAGGTTCAACTCTGTGAGATGAATGCACACGCCACAAACAAACTTGTCAGAATGCTTATGTCTAGTTTTTATGTGAAGATATTTCCTTTTCCACCATTGCTCTGAAAGCGCTCAAAATGTCCACCTGCAGATTCTCCAAAAAGAGTGCTTCAAAATTGCTCAATGAAAAATAAGTTTCAACTTTCTGAGATGAATGTACACATCACAAAGAAGTTTGTCAGAATGCTTCTGTCTAGTTTTTATGTGAAGATATTTCCTTTACCACCGTATGTCTCAAAGCGCTCTAAATGTCCACTTGCTGATTCTACATAAAGAGTGTTTCAAAGCTGCTCAATGAAAACAAAGGTTCAACACTGAGATGAATATACTCATCACGTAGAAGGTTCTCAGAATGCTTCTATCTACTTATTATACGTAGATATTCCGTTATACACCATAGGCCGCAAAGTGCTCGAAATGTCCACTTGCAGATTCTACAAACAGAGTGTTTCAAAGCTGCTCAATCAAAAGAAAGGTTCAACTCTGTAAGATGAATGCACACATCACAAAGAAGTTTCTTGGAATGCTTCTGTCTAGTTTTTAATGTAAGGATATTTCCTTTTCCACCATAGACATCAAAGCGCTCCAAATGTCCGCTTGCAGATTCTACAAAAAGAGTATTTCGTAGCTGCTCAATCGAAAGAAAGTTTCAATTCGGTGAGATGAAGGCACACATCACAGAGAAGTTTGTCAGAATGCTCCTGTCTTGTTTTTATGTGAAGATATTTCCTTTTCCACCATAGGCCTCAAATCTCTGCAAATGTCCACTTGCAGATTATACAAAAAAAAGTGTTTCAAAGCTGCTCAATGAAAAGAAAGGTTCAACTCTGTGAGATGAATGCTCAAATCACAAAGAAGTTTGTCATAATGCTTCTGTGTAGTTTTTATGTGAAGATATTTCCTTTTACAACGCAGACATCAAAGCACTACAAATATCCCCTTGCAGATTCTACAAAAATAGTGTTTCAAAGCTGCTCAATCAAAAGAAAGTTTCAATTCAGTGAGATGAATGTACACATCACAAAGAATTTTTTTCTGGATGCTTCTGTCTAGTATTTATGTGAAGATATTTCCTTTTCCACCATAGGCATCAAAACGCTCCAAATGTTTACTATCAGATTCTACAAAAAGAGTGTTTCAAAACTGCTCAATGCAAAGTTAGGTACAACTCTGTGAGATGAATGCATGCATCACAAAGAGGTTCGTCAGAATGCTTCTGTCTAGTTTTTTGTGAAGATAATTCCTTTTCCACCATAGGCCTCAAATCGCTCCAAATATCCACTTGCAGATTCTACAAAAAGAGTATTTGAAAGCTGTTCAATGAAAAGTAAGGTTCAACTCTGTGAGATGAATTCACACATCACAAAGAAGTTTGTCAGAATGCTTCTGTCTAGTTTTTGTTTGAAGATATTTCCTTTTCTACCATAGGCCACAAAGTGCTCCAAATGTCCACTTGCAGATTCTACAAAAAGAGTGTTTCAAAGCTGCTCAATGAAAAGGAAGGTTTAACTCGGTGAGATGAATGCACACATCACAGAGAAGTTTCTCAGAATGCTTCTGTCTAGTTATTATATGAAGATATTTTGTTATCCACCAGAGGCTTCAAAGCCCGCTAAATGTCCACTTGCAGATTCTACAAAAAGAGTGTTTCAAAACTACTCAATGAAAAGTAAGGTTCAACTCTGAGAGATGAAAGCACACTTCACAAAATGTTTGTCAGAATGCTTCTGTCTAGTTTTTATGTGAAGATATTTCTTTTTCCACCAGAGGCCTCAAAGCGCTCCAAATGTCCACAGGCAGATTATACAAAAAGAGTGTTTCCAGACTGATGAATCAAAAGAAACGTTCAACTCTGTCAGATGAATGCACACATCCAAAGAAGTTTCTCAGAATGCTTCTGTCTAGATTTTATGTGAAGATATTTCCTTTTCTACCATAGGCCTAAAAGTCCTCCAAATCTCCAATTGCACATTGTACAAACAGAGTGTTTCATAGCTCCTCAATCAAAAGAAAGGTTCAACTCTGTGAGATGAATGCACACATCACAAAGAAGTTTCTCAGAATGCTTCTGTATAGTTTTTCTGTGAAGATATATCCTTTTCCAACATAGGCCTCAAAGCCCTCCAAATGTCCAATTGCAGATTCTACAAAAAGAGTTTTTCAAAGCTGCTGAATAAAAAGAAAGGTTCAACTCTGTGAGATGAATGCACTCACCACAAAGAAATTTGTCAGAATGCTTCTGTCTGGTTTTTAAGTGAAGATATTTCCTTTTCCACCATTGGCCGCAAAGCGCTCCAAATGTCCACTTGCAGTTTCTACAGAAAGAGTGTTTCCAAGCTGCTCAATAAAAAGAAATGTCCAACCCTGTAAGATAACCGCACACATCACAGAGAAGTTTCTCAGAATACTTCTGTCTAGTTATTACATGAAGTTATTTCGTTATCCACCATAGGCTTCAAAGCCCTCCAAATATCCACTTGCAGATTCTACAAAAAGAGTGTTTCAAAACTGCTCAATGAAAAATAAGGTTCAACTCGGTGAGATGATTGCACACATCACAAAGAAGTTTGTCAGAATGCTTCTGTCTAGTTTTTATGTGAAGATAGATATTTCCTTTTCTACCATAGGCCGCAAAGCACTCTGATTGTCCACTTGCAGATTCTACAGAAAGTTTTTCAAAGCTCCTCACTGAAAAGAAAGATTCAACTCTGAGATGAATGCACACATCACATAGAAGTTTCTCAGAATACTTCTGCCTAGTTACTATATGAAGATATTTCGTTATCAACCATAGGCCTCAAGGTGCTCCAAATGTCCACTTGCAGATTCTACAAAAAGAGTGTTTCAGAACTACTCAATGAAAAGTAATGTTCAACTCTGTGAGATGAATGCACACATCACAAAGAAGTTTGTCAGAATGATTCTGTCTAGTTTTTATGTGAACATATTTCCTTTTCCACCATAGGCCTCAAAGCACTCCAAATGTCCACTTGCAGATTCTACAAAAAGAGTGTTTCAAAGCTGCTCAATCAAAAGAAAGGTTCAACTCTGTGAGATGAATGTATACATCACAAAGAAGTTTGTCAGAATGCTTCTGTCTAGCTTTTATGAGAAGATATTTCCTTTTCCACCATAAGCCTCAAAGCGCTCCAAATGTCCACTTGCAGATTCTACAAAAAGAGTGTTTCAGAACTGCTCAATAGACAGTAAGGTTCAACTCTGTGAGATGATTGCACACATCACAAAGTAATTTCTCAGAATGCTTCTGTCTAGGTTGTATGTGAAGATATTTCCTTTTCCAAGATATGCCTGAAAGCAGCCCAAATATCCACTTGCAGATATTACAAAAAGGGTTTTTCAAAACTGCTCATTCAAAAGTAAGGTTCAACTCTCTGAGATGAATGCACATATTGCAAAGAAAGATTTCAGAATGCTTCTGTCTAGTTTTTATGTGAAGATATTTCCTTTTCCACCATAGGCCTAAAAGTGCTCCAAATGTCCACTTGCAGATTCTACAAAAAGAGGGTTTCCAAACTGCTCAATCAAAACAAAGGTTCAACTATGTGAGATGAATGCACACATCACAAAGAAGTTTCTCAGAATGCTTCTGTCTAGGTTTCATGTGAAGATATTTCCTTTTCCACCGTAGGCCTCAAAGTGCTCCGCATGTCCAATTGCAGATTTTCCAAAAAGAGTGTTTCAAAACTTCTCAATGAAAACTAAGGTTCAACTCTGTGAGATGAATGCACACATCACAAAGAAGTTTGACAGAATGCTTTTGTCTAGTTTTTATACGAAGATATTTCCTTTCCAACCATAGACCTCAAAGCGCTCCAAATGTCCACTTACAGATTCCATAAAAAGAGTGTATGAAAGCAGCTCAATGAAAAGTAAGGTTCAACTATGTGAGATGAATGCACACATCACAAAGAAGTTTGTAAGATTGATTCTGTCTAGTTTTAATGTGAAGATATTTCCATTTCCATCATAGGCCTCAAAGCGCTCCAAATGTCCACCTGCGGATTCTACCAAAAGAGTTTTTGAAAGCTGCTGAATCAAAAGAAAAGTTCTGCTCCATGAGATGAATGCACGCATCACAAAGAAGTTTGGAGGAATGCTTCTGTCTAGTTATTATATACAGATATTTCGTTATCCACCTTAGGCCTCAACGCGCTCCAAAAATCCACTTAAAGATTCTACAAAAACAGTGTTTCAAAACTGCTCAATTGAAAGCAAGGTTCAACTCTGTGAGATGAATGCACACATCACGAAGAAATTTCTCAGAATGCTTCTGTATAGTTCTTATGTGAAGATATTTCCTTTTCCACCATAGGCCTCTCAGCACTCCAAATGTCCACATGAAGATAGTACAAAAAGGGTGTTTGAAAACTGTTCAATGAAAAGAAAGCTTCAACTCTGTGAGATGAATGCATATATCACAAAGAAGATTGTCAGAATGCTTCTGTCTAGTTTTTATGTGAAGATATTTCCTTTTCCACCATAGGCCTACAAGCCCTCCATATGTCCACTTGCAGATTCGACAGAAAGAGAGTTTCAAAACTGCTCAATCAAAAGAAAGGTTCAACTCTGTGAGATGACAGCGCACAACACAAAGAAGTTTTTCAGAAGTCTTCTGTCTATTTTTTATGTGAAGATGTTTCATTTTCCACCATAGGCCTCAAAGCGCTCCAAATGTCCACTTGCAGATTCCACAAAAAGAGTGTTTCAAAACTGCTCAATCAAAAGAGAGTTTCAACTACATGAAATGAATGCTCAGGTCGGAAAGAAGTTTCTCAGGATTCTTCTGTCTAGTTTTTTTGTGAACATATTTCCTTTTCCACCATAGGCCTCAACGTGCTTCAAATGTCCACTTGCAGATTCTTCAAAAAGAGTTCTTTAAAGCTGTTGAATCAGAGAAAGGTTCAACTCTGTTTTGCAATGAATGCACAAATCACAAAGAAGTTTCTCAGAATGCTTCTGTCTAGTTATTACATGAAGATATTTCGTTATCCACCACAGGCCTCAAAGCACATCAAATGTCCTCTTGCAGATTCTACAAAAAGAGTGTTTCAATACTGCTCCATCGAAAGTAATGTTCAACTCTGTGAGATGAATAAACACATCACAAAGAAATTTCTCAGAAAGGTTCTGTCTAGTATAATGTGAAGATAATTCCTTTTCCAAACTAGACCGCAAAATTCTCCAAATGTGCACTTGCAGATTCCACAAAAAGAGTGTTTCCAAACTGCTCAATCAAAAGAAAGATTCAACTCTCTGAGATGAATGCACACATCACAAAGAAGTTTGTCAGAATTCTTCTGTCTAGTTTTTATGTGAAGATATTTCCTTTTCCAACATTGGCCTGAAAGCACTCCAAATATCCACTAGCAGATTCTACAAAAAGAGAGATTCAAAACTGCTCTATCAAAAGAAAGGTTTAACTCTGTTAGATGAATGCATACATCACAAAGAAGTTTCTCAGATCGCTTCTGTCTAGATTTTATGTGAAGATATTTCCTTTTGTACCATAGGGCTCAAAGCGCTCCAAATGTCCACTTGCAGATTCTACCAAAATACTGTTTACAAACTGCTCAATCAAAAGAAAGATTCAACTCTGTGAGATGAACGCAAGCATCATGAAGAAGTTTCTCAGAATTCTTCTGTATAGTTTTTATGTGAAGATGTTTCCTTTTCTACCATAGGCCTCAAAGCGCTCCAAATATCCACTTGCAGATTCTACAAAAATAGAGTTTCAAAACTACTCAATCAAAAGAAAGGTTTAACTCTGTGAGATGAATGCACACGTCACAAAGAGGTTTCTCAGATTGCTTCTGTCAAGATTTTAGGTGAAGATATTTCCTTTTCTACCATAGGCCACAAAACGCTAATAATGTGCACTTGCAGATTCTACAAAAAGAGGGTTTCCAAACTGCTCAATCCAAAGAAAGGTTCAACTCTGTGAGTTGAATGCACACATCACAAAGAAGTTTCTCTGAATTCTTCTTTCTAGTTTTTATGTGAAGATATTTCCTTTTCCACCGCAGGCCTCAAAGCACTCCAAATGTCCACTTGCAGATTCTACAAAAAGAGATTTTCAAAAGTGCTCATTCAAAAGAAACGTTTAAGTCTCTGAGATGAATGCACACATCACAGAGAAGTTTCTCAGATTGCTTCTGTCTAGATTTTATGTGAAGATATTTCCTTTTCTACCATTGTACCCAAAGCGCTCCAAATGTCCTCATGCAGATTCAACAAAAAGAGTGTTTCCAAACTGCTCAAACAAAAGAAAGGTTCAACTATGTGTGATGAACGCACACATCACAAAGAAGTTGTTCAGAATTCTTCTGTCTAGTTTTTATGTGAAGATTTTTCCTTTTCCACTGCAGACATCAAAGCGCTCCAAATGTCCACTTGCAGATTCTACAAAAAAAGAGTATCAAAACTGCTCAATCAAAATGCACATAACAAAAAGAAATTTGTCAGATTGCTTCTGTCTAGATTTTATGTGAAGATATTTTCTTTTCTACCATAGACCGCAAAACACCCCAAATGCCCACTTGCAGATGCTACACAAAGAGTATTTCCAAACTGCTCAATCAAAAGACCGGTTCAACTCTGTGAGATGAATGCACACATCCCAAAGAAGTTACTCAGAATTCTTCTGTCTAGTTTTTATGTGATTCAATTGCAGATTCTACAGAAAGAGAGTTTCAAAACTGCTCAATCAAAAGAAAGTTTTAACTCAGTGAGATGAATGCACACATCACAAAGAAGTTTCTCAGTTTGCTTCTGTCTAGATTTTATGTGAAGATATTTTCTTTTCTACCATAGGCCAAAAAGTGCTTCAAATGTCCACTTACATATTCTACAAAAAAAGGATTTCCAAACTGCTCAATAAAAAGAAACGTTCAACTCTGTGAGATGAATGCACGCATCACAAAGAAGTTTCTCAGAATTCTTCTGTCTAGTTTTTATGTGAAGATATTTCCTTTTCCACCAGAGGCCTCAAAGCACTCTAACTGTCCACTTGCAGATTCTACAAAAAATGAGTTTCAAAACAGCTCAATAAAAGAAAGGTTTAACTTTGTGAGATAAATGCACACATCACAAAGCAGTTTCTCAGCTTGCTTCTGTCTAGAATTTATGTGAAGATATTTCCTTTTCTACCATAGGCTGCAAAGCACTTCAAATGTCCACTTGCAGATTCTACAAAAAAAGGGTTTCCAAACTGCTCAAACAAAAGGAATGTTCAACTCTGTGAGAGGATCGCACACATCACAAAGTAGTTTGTCAGAATACTTCTGTCTAGTATTTATGTGAAGATATTACCTTTTCCACCCTAAGCAGATTCTACTAAGAGTGTCTCCAAACTGCTCAATCAAAAGAAAGGTTCAACTCTGTAAGATGAACGCACACATCAAAAAGAAGTTTCTCAGAATTCCTCTGTCTAGTTTTTATGTGAAGATATTTCCTTTTCTGCCATAGGCCTCAAAACGCTCCAAATATCCACTTGCAGATTCTACAAAAAGAGGGTTTCCAAAATGCTCAATCAGAAGAAAGGTTCAACTCTGTGAGATGAATGCACACATCACAAAGTAGTTTCTCAGAATTCTTCTGTCTAGTTTATATGTGAAGATATTTCCTTTTCCACCATAGGCTGCAAAGCGCTCCAACTGTCCACTTGCAGAAAAGAGAGTTTAAAAACTGCCCAATCAAAGGAGAGATTTAATTCTGTGAGATCAATGCACACTTCTCAGTTTGCTTCTGTCTAGATTTTATGTGAAGATATTTCCTTTTCTTCCATAGGCCTCAAAGCGCTACAAATGTCCACTTGCAGATTCTACAAAAAGAGAGTTTCCAAACTGTTTAATCAAAAGACAGGTTCAACTCTGTGAGATGAACGCACACATCACAAAGAAGTTTCTTATAATTCTTCTGTCTAGTTTTTATGTGAAGATATTTCCTTTTCCACCATAGGCCTCAAAGCGTTCCAAACCTCCACTTCCAAATTCTACAAATAGAGAGTTTCAAAACTGCTCAATCAAAAGAAAGGTTTAACTCTGTGAGATTAATGTACACATCACAAGAACTTTCTCACATTGCTTCTGTTTAGATTTTATGTGAAGATATTTCCTTTTCTACCATAAGACGCAAAGTGCTACAAATGTCCACTTGCGGATTGGACCAAAAGAGTGTTTCCAAACTGCTCAATCAAAAGAAAGGTAAAACTCTGTGAGATGTCATTAAGCAAGTCCTTAATTACATACAAAGAGACTTAGACTCCCACACAATAATAATTGGAGACTTTAATACCCCACTGTCAACATTAGACTGATCAATGAGACAGAAAGTTAACAATGATACCCAGAAATTCAACACAGCTCTGCACGAAGCAGACGTAATAGATATCTACAGAACCCTCCACCCCAAATCAACACAATATGCATTCATTTCAGCACCACACCACACCTATTACAAAAACCACATAGTTGGAAGTAAAACAATCCTCAGCAAATGTAAGAGAACAGAAATTATAACAAACTGTCTCTCAGACCACAGTACAATCAAGCCAGAACTCAGGATTAAGAAACTCACTCAAAACCACTCAACTACATGGAAACTGAACTACCTGCTCCTGAGTGACTACTGGGAACATAACGAAATGAAGGCAGAAATAAAGATGTTCTTTGAAACCAACGAGAACAAAGATATAACATAACAGAATCTCTGAAACACATTCAAACAGTATGTAGAGGGAAATTTATAGCACCAAATGCCCACAAAAGAAAGTAGGAAAGATCTAAAATTGACGCCCTAACATCACAATTAAAAGAACTAGAAAAGCAAGAGCAAACACATTCAAAAGCTAGCAGAAGGCAAGAAATAACTAAGATCAGAGCAGAACTGAAGGAAATAAAGACACAAAAAATCCTTCAAAAAATTAATGAATCCAGGAGCTGGTTTTTTTGAAAAAAATCAACAAAATTGATAGACCACTAGCAAGACTAATAAAGAAGAAAAGAGAGAAGAATCAAATAGATGCAATAAAAAATGATAAAGGGGATATCACCACCGATCCCACATAAATACAAACTACCATCAGAGAATACTATGAACACCCCTACGCAAATAAACTAGAAAATGTAGAAGAAATAGATAAATTTCTCGACACATACATCTTCCCAAGACTAAACCAGGAAGAAGTTGAATCTCTGAATAGACCAATAATAGGCTCTGAAATCGAGGCAATAATCAATAGCTTACCAATGAGAAAAAGGCCAGGACCAGGTGGATTCACAGCCGAATTCTACCAGAGGTACAAGGAGGAGCTGGTACCGTTCCTTCTGAAACTATCCAATCAATAGAAAAAGAGTAAATCCTCCCTAACTCATTTTATGATGCCAGCATCATCCTGATACCAAAGCCTGGCAGAGACATAACCAAAAAAGAGAATTTTAGACCAATATCTGATGAACATTGATGCAAAAATCCTCAACAAAATATTGGCAAACCAAATGCAGCAGCATATCAAAAAAGTTATCCACCATGATCAAGGGAGCTTCATCCCTGGGATGCAACGCTGGTTCAACATACACAAATCAATAAATGTAATACAGCAATAAACAGAACCAAAGACAAAAACCACATGATTATCTTAATAGATGCAGAAAAGGTCTTTGACAAAATTTAACAAACTTCATGCTAAAAACACTCAATAAATGTGGTATTGATGGTACGTATCTCAAAATAATAAGAGCTATCTATGACAAAACCACAGCCAATGTCATAGTGAATAGGCAAAAGCTGGAAGCATTCCTTTGAAAACTGGCAGACGACAGGGATGCCCTCTCTCACCACTCCTATTCAACATAGTGTTGGAAGTTCTGGACAGGGCAATTAGGCAGGAGAAGGAAATAAATGGTATTCAATTAGGAAAAGAGGAAATCAAATTGTCCCTGTTTGCAGATGACAAGATTGTGTATCTAGAAAACCCATGGTCTCGGCCCAAAATCTCCTTAGGCTGATAAGCAACTTCAGCAAAGTCTCAGGGTACAAAATTAATGTACAAAAATCACAAGCATTCTTATACACCAATGACAGACAAGGAGAGAGCCAAATCATGAGTGAACTCCCATTCATAATTGCTTAAAAGAGAATAAAATACCTAAGAATCCAACTTACAAGGGATGTGAAGGACCTCTTCAAGGAGAACTACAAACCACTGCTCAATGAAATAAGAGAAGATACAAACAAATGGAAGAACATTCCATGCTGATAGGTAGAAAGAATCAATATCAGGAAAATGGCCATACTGTCCAAGGTAATTTATAGATTCAATGCCATGCCCATCAAGCTACCAATGACTTTCTTCACAGAATTGGAAAAAACTACTTTAAAGTTCATTTGGAACCAAAAAAGAGCCGGCATCACCAAGTCAATCCTAAGCCAAAACAACAAAGCTGGAGGCATCACGCTACCTGACTTCAAACTTACTACAAGGCTACAGTAACCAAAACAGCATGGTACTGGTACCAAAACAGAGATATGGACAAATGGAACAGAACAGAGCCCTCAGAAATAATGCCTCATATCTACAACCATCTGATCTTTGACAAACCTGAGAAAAACAACAAATGGGGAAAGGATTCCCTATTTAATAAATGGTGCTGGGAAAACTGGCTAGCCATATATAGAAAGCTGAAACTGGATCCCTTCCTTACACCTTATACATAAATCAATTCAAGATGGATTAAAGACTTACCTGTTAGACCTAAAACCATAAAAACCCTAGAAGAAAACCTAGGCATTACCATTCAGGACATAGGCATGGGCAAGGACTTCATGTCTAAAACACCAAAAGCAATGGCAACAAAAGCCAAAATTGACAAATGGGATCTAATTAACCTAAAGAGCTTCCACACAGCAAAAGAAACTACCATCAGAGTGAACAGGCAACCTGCAGAATGGGAGAAAGTTTTTGCAACATACTCATCTGACAAAGGGTGAATATCCAGAATCTACAATGAACTCCAACAAATTCACAAGAAAAAAACAAACAACCCCATCAAAAAGTGGGCAAAGGATATGAACCGACACTTCTCGAAAGAAAACATTTATGCAGCCAAAAAAAATGAAAAAATGCTCACCGTCACTGGCCATCAGGGAAATGCAAATCAATACCACAATGAGATACCATCTCACACCAGTTAGAATGGCAATCATTAAAAAGTCAGGAAACAACAGGTGCTGGAGAGGATGTGGAGAAATAGGAACACTTTTACACTGTTGGTGGGACTGTAAACTAGTTCAACCATTGTGGAAGTCAGTGTGGCGATTCCTCAGGGATCTAGAACTAGAAATACCATTTGACACAGCCATCCCATTACTGGATATATACCCAAAGGATTATAAATCATGCTGCTATAAAGACACGTGCACACGTATGTTTATTGTGGCACTATTCACAATAGCAAAGACTTGGAACAAACCCAAATATCCAACAATGATAGACTGGATTAAGAAAATGTGGCACATATACACCATGGAATACTATGCAGCCATAAAAAAGGATGAGTTCATGTCCTTTGTAGGGACATGGATGAAACTAGAAACCATCATTCTCAGCAAACTATCGCAAGGACAAAAAACCAAACACCGCATGTTCTCACTCATAGGTGGGAATTGAACAGTGAGAACACATGGACACAGGAAGGGGAACATCACACACCAGGGACTGTTGTGGGTTGGGAGAAGGGGGCAGGGATAGCATTAGGAGATATACCTAATGCTAATTGACGAGTTAATGGGTGCAGCACACTAACATGGCACATGTATACATATGTAACAAACCTGCACGTTGTGCACGTGTACCCTAAAACTTAAAGTATAATAATAATAAAATAAAATAAAAGTTAAAAAAGGGGAGGAAGTAAGCCATGCTGATTCCTGATGAGAAACCATTCCAGGCAAAGGGGACCACACATGCAAAGGCCCTGAGGCAGAAGCACATCTACCTGGTGTCTTTGAAGATTGCAACAATAGAGGGGAGACTGATTGGACTAGACATCAGAGAAGTGTCACGGGACAAGATGGTATAAAACATTCCTAGCCATGGAAGGTTTTAAGCCGATGAAAACAGTATTTTTCTTATGCTTTAAAAAGACTTTCTCTGGATCACATGAGGTCAGGATTTCGAGACCAGCCTGGCCAACATGTCAAAACCCTATCTCTATTAAAAACACAAAAATTAGCCAGGCTTGGTGGTGCATGCCTGTAGTCCCAACTACTTGGGAGGCTGAGGCAGGAGAATCACTTTAACCCAGGAGGTAGAGGTTGTAGTGAACCCAGATTGCACCAGTGCACTCCAGCCTGGGTGAGAGAGGAGACTCTGTCTCAAAAAAAAGTAAATAAATAAAGACTTGCTCTGGTTGCTCAGTGAAGAACAAAGTACAGGGAGAAAGAGAAAATGGGAGAGGAGTTAGGAGGCTATTTTGATAATCCATGAAAGCAATGACGTAAAGTGAAGCAGGGTATACACAATGGGTGTGGTGAGGGAAGCTCAGATTCTTAATACAGTTCAACAGTGTATGCTGATATTAGGTTTAAGAAACAAAGAGGGGTCAAGGCAAGTTTTCTGGCCTAATGGCTGGTACGCTGGTGGTGCTATTTACTGAGACAGAGAAGACTGAGGATTGTCGGGCCCAGGGGTTGAAGGTGGAGGATCAAGAATTCCCTTATGGATGTGTGATAGCTGAGTTGTCTATTAGTCTTCCAAGTGGTGATAATTGGCAGATAATTAGATATGAGTCTAAATTTTAGAGGAGAGGTAGGAGCTGGAAATATGTGTTCCTGGACCATGCACATATACATGGAATTTAATGCCATTGGGCTTCATGAGATCACAGAGGCATGAGTGAACCTAGAAAAACGGTTGAGAACTGAGACCCGGGATTCTCCTCTGTTAAAAGGTAAATGTTCCTTCTACATTTTGAATGTATAGAAATAATGACACAGTTGCCAGTAGCTGAAACACTACACAGTTCAGAGCAAAACAAAATTCCTATTTTATAAATCATTGAATGGCATTTAAAATTCAGAATACGTGCAGAGATCCCAAATATCTTAATAAAGATGAAAGCCTAAGTTCACATTGGTGGCCTAGACTCTGCCTTCCCTGATCATCTATTTAAAAATAACAATAATGATAGTAATAAGAAGAAATATTCATGAATCACTAGATATGTTGAAATACACTCAAAGGTAGATTCATTTCTTTCCTACTATACCCTTGTAACTATCAGTCCATAAAATAGGTTTATTAGAAAGGCACAGTCACCATCAAGCCAATAGCAGCTTATAAATACGGGGCAAGGAGCCTGGTGTGGGGAGGCTGAGAAATAATTGAGAGAACCAGTAGATATGAAGCTAACAAATAACACTGTCAACCAGAATGAGGCAGATAAGCCAGAGGCAGTGCAAGTGGCCGGTCAAGACTGGTAGACAGACAGAAGCCAGGAGTGAGAGATGGGAGGTCCAAAGTGCAATAAAGCACTCAAGCACCAGTCAATCCATGGGGGCTTACAGCGGGGGGGCGGATGAAAGGAGGAGCATCCAGGTAGAGGGAAAGGAATGGAGGTGTGAACAGGAAGCCGAAGGGCACAAGCTATTTGATATGTTTGGAGAGTGAGGAGCTTTTTTGGGCTGAGAAAATAACTGGAAGCCAGAATCTGGAGGACTGGGTAGACCATGTTAAACAGCAAGCACTTGATTCTGCACGTGTTGGAAGCCAGTGCTGGGTTTCTAAGCAAGGCAGTGACATGATCACATCACATTTTAGGAAGGGTATAAATTAGGCATGACTACAGGAAGGAAGACCTGAGGGATCTCTCACAGTCAGGGATAAGAGTCTAAACGACAAGGTGGCCATGAACATTCCAAGAAAGAAGACTGAAGAGACTTTAGAGGGCAGGCCCCACGGGACCTGAGTGAAGGGGTTTGGGAGACTCACAGCTTTCTGCTGTGAAGTCAAGGATATCACAAACTATCAGAATAAAGGAAACAGTCCTATGGTTGTGGGTAGGTGGATGACTGTGGTTCCATTTTGAAAAAGAGGAGAAAATTCAGGTAATTCATTTTGATTGATCAAGCAAAATAATTTGAAGCTGAACATTATAGAAGCAACAACAATTCTTATGATATTGGGGTAAAGGAAGCAGGCCCAAGAAAGCGTACTATTTCCTGTTTCTCTTCTGTTTCAATAAATAATATTTTCTGTTCAGGTATTTGATAAACTGTTGTTTTAATTAATCAAAAGGAGACAAGATAAATTTGAACTTAAAAGGATAAGAAAATCGATTGCCTTTTTAGAAAAGGTGAGTCAGTATTTCCTATGGTCTTAAATCATCCTTCAAATAATGGGCTATGAAACAAAGGAGATCCTACATATCTAGCCTTTTCCTTGATAGATTAAAAACTGCACCAAATTCTTACTGTATTGCAAAGACACTAATTCACTCAAGTGAGAATCCACAGTATACAAACTTATAAATCAAGGGAATTTTAAAACCAATCATTGTGTTTAAAATTGGAAGACTATTCCAAATTTTTTCTACATATTTTAGAATAACTTTGCAGGTTAAAAACCCTGTAATTTATGAAATCATTATTGAGTATTTAAATAAAGTATATCTAAAACAATATCAACATTGGAATTAAACAGTTTAGCAAGCACTTTTGATAGATCACATTTAAATGAAGGTGGCAACGAGTTCAGTACATTCATGCAGATTAGTAAACAGTAGTTTTTGAAGATTGCATTTGTTCATGTAAGTCAGAAGGTTTGAACTATTTCCTACCCCTGCTATAGGTTTAAGCCTAAGAATTGTTATTCATTATGATTTGGTCGTTAAATAAATTATGAAGGTAGAGGGTAGAGCACACCCCATGAATGCACTGAGGTGCCGCAAGGCTCCAATGCTAGAGGCAGCAGGTTGGAATTTAGATCAATCACACATTTTTCATGAGAAGTCTGACAAGCTTCAGCTTTAAAGTAAGCTTGGAAACACAAAGAAACTCTGCGAAAAATACTAAACACAGACACACACACACTCACTCCTCTCTTTTAAGACTGGCATAGAAGATGTAAGTGTACCAACAAGCAACCTCCAAAGAGCAAAGGAAACAGAAAATTCAAACGAGTGCCTGGTAGGAGTTGTAACTTCAACAAAGTGCCTCTCATATCTGCCTCATAAACCAGTACTCATTTTTCACAACTAACCCACATAGCACCTCCTTAGTGACACCTTTCCTGTTCTGCCCACCAGATATACCTGCAGACCTAGTGTATCCTCTCGCCCAGAACACAGGGCATCTTACACAGGGGGCTCTATCTACAGGGGGCTCTATGCTTTCACAGGGACTGTGAAAATATGGGCAGCGGTTTTTCAATTCATGTTTGTGGCTCTCATTACAAATGTCCTGCCTCAGGCACCCAGCAGGCAGTAATAAATGCTGGTTGAACACTAAAACATTGGAACGCTACATCATTATTCTAAAGGATAGTCGTTTTTTAAAAGATTTTGGAAGTTCTTTTGACACTGACTTTTTAGATTATGAAAATATCTCAATGATAGGTTTCGGTTTTCCAAGTTAGACCTTGTTTTATCTTAGAAACTGTCAAAGTTATACAAAACCAAGCATGTGTCTCTGTGCATTTTGTTTTCTCTCCTCCCTTAATGCTAAGGAAGAGTTTCTTCTCTTTTATAGGCCGGATGCTCCACAAATGAATGTGTTAACGAATGAACAAATTAATAAATGACATGAATGGGAGCTCAAACTGCATGAAAGTATATCTACTTAAAAAATGAGAGGTGACGATTGCTAACATGTCATAACCAGACTCTGTCCTGACCTCAGCAAGCCACAACTTTGACAATAAAGAGGAAAGAGGATCAAGTCCCTAAATACCGCAGGTGCACTAAGACCTTCCCACGTGCCTGAAGAAGATACACTTGCAGAGGAGAAATGATTATGCAGAGGCCTGCTCTGAGATGCAGGAGGAAGTTTAATTGTCTGTGAATTCGACTGGGATGGAGGGGATGAAACGAGGTTTGGAAGGAAATAGAGATTGTTAAACTCCTGACTAGGCAATAACTGCCATCCTTCTCTTCTATCTGCCCCTGTGACTAGGCGATAACTGCCCTCCTTCTCTTCTATCTGCCCCTATGACTAGGCGATAACTGCCCTCCTTCTCTTCTATCTGCCCCTACCTTGGGCCCCAAATGACTCAGCACTAAAGTGCCTTGGGCAGGCTCCAGCTCAAAAGTGGCCTCCATGGGCACCACTTCCCGCTCTGCTGCCCTACCTCGCTTTCCTCCTCGGCCTTCCCGGATGGATGACAGATGTCATTCCCAGGTTCCCTAACACTCAAGTCTAGTCCCTCAGTTTCTAGCAAGCATCAAGCTTCACTGTGTGTCTAGCGTATCAGGAGTCAGACCTCAGAAGTATAGCTTGGTGTAAATTCAGAGGCAGGGAAGAAAGAAGGAAGGAAAGAATACCCTGAGCTGGATTCATACACATCATCGCAATTCATCCACACCGCATTCCTGTAAGGTATGTGACATTGTACTCAGAAAACTAAGGCTCAAAGACATTGAGCAACTTATCTAAGACCTCAAAAGTCCTGAGAGCAGAGCGTGGATTTCAAACACCTGGGAGACTCTGAAATCCATGTTAGCTTTTCTAAACATGAACCCAAAATGCAGCTGTACGCCAGCAAGACTGACTTCCTCTTGCGGCTTATCACTAGGTCTGAATACAAGAATCCTCAAAATGCTTTATAAGCAATAGTAGCATCATGGGAATAAGTTGGCAAGTTCCCAGCATTACTGCTTTAGATGCACTTGAACTTTTTCTCCATGTATAGAGCCAAGAATAAGGAAAAAGGATCCAAAGGAGGAGAGAAATAAAACGGGACTGAGCCTTATACTTCTTGACCAGAACAGACAATGTTGGGATTTTCCTTACTTTATTTCCAGACAAATCCAATAAAGACGTCTGTTTCTGTTACCTAAAACCAACTTGAAATGTTTGCTCCCTCCCACCTTAAGCGGCTTTGTATAGAGCCCACAGTTGAACATTGGTTCCTACGGCAAAGATTAATTTCAAAGTTTTTATAGTGTTATTCAAAGCACGTTTGATTTCAGCCTTGGCAACCATGGGCAGAATGTCAGCAATGCTCCCTGTATTAGCTATTGGAGAGAAAACACTGTGAAACTCTAAGACCTTGGTTATGGGGCAATGAAACGTTTATGCCCTGATCAGATAGAGCAAAACTTCGGTAGGGTTAGTGAGCCACCTTCCAATGTACCAATGAAGCTCTTGCCTGCTGTTTCAGATAAATGATTTTCATTTCACTGTTGGCTTGTGCTTGAGAAGGTTATTCAATTGATTCCAGTTGTTCGCAATGTCTTGAAGGCAAATAATGTTGTAGCATCCACTGTCCTCATAATACACTGTTTCTTTTCTAAGGAAGATTGTTGTCATAATACCTTAGATATCAACAGAAAATAATCCACTTCTTAATATATATTAATTTTGCTCTGGAATAAGTAAATGTAACTACCAGAATGCTAATGAGGATGTTACGCTAATGTTTATTTGTGTGTTCTAATCTGTAGATAAACAGCAAGGTCTCTTTTACTTCATGATTCCAAGTCTCAGGCCACAGCAAGACAAGTATCAAAACATCGATTCTCAATTCGGAGTTGAGATTTCTAATAAGAATTCTATTTTCTCCATAGTCATAAAATAGCACCAGGAAAACTCAATATCTTAAAATGCAGATCATTTAAAAGTAGATCTTTCTGCACTTAACATAAAAAAACTGTAAAATCTGAAGTTAAAATTGTTCCTTGTACCACCCTCCTAATTTATCCAGAGTTAACAGAAAAGTTATAGCAGTGCATGAAGCTCTGACGTTTTGATGGGTGTAGATATAGACATCCAAACCTGTCATTTCCCACTAGTCAGAATATCAGTCATAGAAATCCCACAGGAAAAATCATTTCTGAAGGTATCTGGTCTTATGGATTATAAAATTAAATTTTGTTATCATTGTACCTAAACCAAAATATGCTTCCTATACAAAGAAGGTTTCTTTCAAGAGTTAAGACCACCTCCCACCATCCCCCTTAACACACACACACACACAGAAAGAGAGAGAGAGAGAATTGAGAGCATTAGTAGTTTTCTCCCTTAGACTGAATTTTTCTTACTGTTATTTTCAGCCACTTTGTTAACCGTGGGGTTAAAAGACAAGATAGATGTAACACCCATTTCAGATACATGTAGCAACATCAGAGATGGTGATTTTCGTTAAAAACACCAGTTCTGGGGGAGGATCCAAGATGGCCGAATAGGAACAGCTCCGGTCTACAGTTCCCAGCGTGAGCGACGCAGAAGACGGGTGATTTCTGCATTTCCATCTGAGGTAACATGCTCATCTCACTAGGGAGTGCCAGACAGTGGGCGCAGGTCAGTGGGTGAGTTCCCCGTGCGCCAGCGGAAGCAGGGGCAAGGCATTGCCCCTCTCGGGAAGCACAAGGGGTCAGGGAGTTCCCTTTCCAGGGGTGACAGACGGGACCTGGAAAATCGGGCCACTCCCACCCGAATACTGTGCTTTTCCGACGGGCTTAGGAAACGGTGCACCAGGAGAGTATAGCCCGCACCTGGCTCAGAGGGTCCTTCGCCCATGGAGTCTCGCTGATTGCTAGCACAGCAGTCTGACATCAAACAGCAAGGCGGCAGCGAGACTGGGGGAGGGGCGCCCGCCATTGCCCCGGCTCGCTTAGGTAAACAAAGCAGCCTGGAAGACTGAACAGGGTGGAGCCCACCACAGCTCAAGGAGGCCTGCCTGCCTCTGTAGGCTCCACCTCTCGGGGCAGGGCACAGACAAACAAAAAGACATCAGTAACCTCTGCAGACTTAAATGTCCCTGTCTGACAGCTTTGAGGAGAGCAGTTGGTTCTCCCAGCACGCAGCTGGAGATCTGAGAACGGGCAGACTGCCTCCTCAAGTGGGTCCCTGACCCCTGACCCCCGAGCAGCCTAACTGGGAGGCACCCCCCAGCAGGGACAGACTGACACCTCACAGGGCCGGCCGGGTACTCCAACAGACCTGCAGCTGAGGGTCCTGTCTGTTAAAAGGAAAACTAACGGAAAGGACATCCACACCAAAAACCCATCTGTACATCACCATCATCAAAGACCAAAAGTAGATAAAACCACAAAGATGGGGAAAAAACAGAGCAGAAAAACTGGAAACTCTAAAAAGCAGAGTACCTCTCCTCCTCCAAAGGAACGCAGTTCCTCACCAGCAACGGAACAAAGCTGGACGGAGAATGACTTTGACGAGCTGAGAGAAGAAGGCTTCAGATGATCAAATTACTCCGAGCTACGGGAGGATATTCAAACCAAAGGCAAAGAAGTTGAAAACTTTGAAAAAAATTTAGAAGAATGTACAACTAGAATAACCAATACAGAGAAGTGCTTAAAGGAGCTGATGGAGCTGAAAACCAAGGCTCGAGAACAACGTAAAGAATGCAGAAGCCTCAGGAGCCGATGCGATCAAATGGAAGAAAGGGTATCAGCCCTGGAAGATGAAATGAATGAAATGAAGTGAGAAGGGAAGTTTAGAGAAAAAAGAATATAAAGAAACGAGCAAAGCCTCCAAGAAATGTGGGACTATGTGAAAAGACCAAATCTACGTCTGATTGGTGTACCTGAAAATGATGGGGAGAATGGAAACAAGTTGGAAAACACTCTGCAGGATATTATCCAGGAGAACTTCCCCAATCTAGCAGGGCAGGCCAACATTCAGATTCAGGAAATACAGAGAACGCCACAAAGATACTCCTCGAGAAGAGCAACTCCAAGACACATAATTGTCAGATTCACCAAATTTGAAATGAAGGAAAAAATGTTAAGGGCAGCCAGAGAGAAAGGTCGGGTTACCCTCAAAGGGAAGCCCATCAGACTAACAGCGGATCCCTTGGCAGAAATCCTACAAGCCAGAAGAGAGTGGGGGCCAATATTCAACATTCTTAAAGAAAAGAATTTTCAACTCAGAATTTCATATCCAGCCAAACTAAGCTTCATAAGTGAAGGAGAATTAAAATACTTTACAGACAAGCAAATGCTGAGAGATTTTGTCACCACCAGGCCTGCCCTAAAAGAGCTCCTGAAGGAAGCGCTAAACATGGAAAGGCACAACCGGTACCAGCCACTGCAAAATCATGCCAAAATGTAAAGACCATCAAGACTAGGAAGAGACTGCATCAACTAACGAGCAAAATAACCAGCTAACATCATAATGACAGGATCAAATTCACACATAACAATATTAACTTTAAATGTAAATGGACTAAATGCTCCAATTAAAAGACACAGACTGGCAAACTGGATAAAGACTCAAGACCCATCAGTGTGCTGTATTCAGGAAACCCATCTCACGTGCAGAGACACATATAGGCTCAAAATAAAAGGATGAAGGGAGATCTACCAAGCAAATGGAAAACAAAAAAAGGCAGAGTTTGCAATCCTAGTCTCTGATAAAACAGACTTTAAACCAACAAAGATCAAAAGAGACAAAGAAGGCCATTACATAATGGTAAAGGGATTAATTCAACAAGAAGAGCTAGGTATGCTAAATATATATGCACCCAATACAAGAGCACCCAGATTCATAAAGAAAGTCCTGAGTGATGTACAAAGAGACTAAGACTCCCACACATTAATAATGGGAGACTTTAACACTCCACTGTCAACATTAGACAGATCACCGAGACAGAAAGTCAACAAGGATACCCAGGAATTGAACTCAGCTCTGCACTAAGCGGACCTAATACACATCTACAGAACTCTCCACCCCAAATCAACAGAATATACATTTTTTTCAGCACCACACCATACCTATTCCAAAATTGGCCACATACTTGGAAGTAAAGCTCTCCTCAATAAATGTAAAAGAACAGAAATTATAACAAACTATCTCTCAGATCACAGTGCAATCAAGCTAGAACTCAGGATTAAGAACCTCACTCAAAACCGTACAACTATGTGGAAACTGAACAACCTGCTCCTGAATGACTACTGGGTACATAACGAAATGAAGGCAGAAATAAAGATGTTCTTTGAAACCAATGAGAACCAAGACACAACATACCAGAATCTCTGGGATGCATTCAAAGCAGTGTGTAGAGGGAAATTTATAGCACTAAATGCCCACAAGAGAAGGTAGGAAATATCTAAAATTGACACCCTAACATCACAATTAAAAGAACTAGAAAAGCAAGAGCAAACACATTCGAAAGCTAGCAGAAGGCAAGAAATAACTAAGATCAGAGCAGAACTGAAGGAAATAAAGATGCAAAAAATCCTTCAAAAAATTAATGAATCCAGGAGCTGGTTTTTTTGAAAAAATGAACAAAATTGATAGACCACTAGCAAGACTAATAAAGAAGAAAAGAGAGAAGAATCAAATAGATGCAATAAAAAATGATAAAGGGGATATCACCACCGATCCCACATAAATACAAACTACCATCAGAGAATACTATGGACACCCCTACACAAATAAACTAGAAAATGTAGAAGAAATGGATAAATTTCTCGACACATACATCCTCCCAAGACTAAACCAGGAAGAAGTTGAATCTCTGAATAGACCAATAATAGGCTCTGAAATTGAGGCAATAATCAATAGCTTACCAATGAAAAAAAGGTCAGGACCAGGTGGATTCACAGCCGAATTCTACCAGAGGTACAGGGAGGAGCTGGTACCATTCCTTCTGAAACTATTCCAATCAATAGAAAAAGAGGGAATCCTCCCTAACTCATTTTATGAGGCCAGCATCATCCTGATACCAAAGCCTGGCAGAGACACAACAAAAAAAGAGAATTTTAGACCAATATCCTTGATGAACATTGATGCAAAAATCCTCAATAAAATACTGGCAAACAGAATCCAGCAGCATATCAAAAAGCTTATCCACCATGATCAAGTGGGCTTCATCCCTGGGATGCAAGGCTGGTTCAATATACGCAAATCAATAAATGTAATCCAGCATATGAACAGAACCAAAGACAAAAACCACATGATTATCTCAATAGATGCAGAAAAGGCCTTTCACAAAATTCAACAACCCTTCATGCTAAAAACTCTCAATAAATTAGTTATTGATGGTACGTATCTCAAAATAATAAGAGCTATCTATGACAAACCCACAGCCAATATCATACTGAATGGGCAAAAACTGGAAGCATTCCCTTTGAAAACTGGCACAAGACAGGGATGCCCTCTCTCACCACTTCTGTTCAACATAATGTTGGAACTTCTGGCCAGGGAAATTAGGCAGGAGAAGGAAATAAAGCGTATTCAATTAGGAAAAGAGGAAGTCAAATTGTCCCTGTTTGCAGACGACATGATTGTATATCTAGAAAACCCCATTGTCTCAGCCCCAAATCTCCTTAAGCTGATAAGCAACTTCAGCAAAGTCTCAGGATACAAAACCAATGTACAAAAATCACAAGCATTCTTATACACCAATAACAGACAAACAGAGAGCCAAATAATGAGTGAACTCCCATTCACAATTGCTTCAAAGAGAAAAAAATACCTAGGAATCCAACTTACAAAGGATGTGAAGGACCTCTTCAAGGAGAACTACAAACCACTGCTCAAGGAAATAAAAGAGGATGAAAACAAATGGAAGAACATTCCATGCTCATGGGTAGGAAGAATCAATATCATGAAAATGGCTGTACTGCCCAAGTTAATTTACAGATTCAATGCCATCCACATCAAGCTACCAATGACTTTCTTCACAGAATTGGGAAAAATTACTTTAAAGTTCATATGCAACCAAAAAAGAGCCCACATCACCAAGTCAATCCTAAGCCAAAAGAACAAAGCTGGAGCATCAAACTACCTGACTTCAAACTATACTACAAGGCTACAGTAACCAAAACAGCATGGTACTGGTACCAAAACAGAGATATTGATCAATGGAACAGAACAGAGCCCTGAGAAATAATGCCACATATCTACAACTATCTGATCTTTGACAAACCTGAGAAAAACAAGAAATGGGGAAAGGATACCCTATTTAGTAAATGGTGCTGGGAAAACTGGCTAGCCATATGGAGAAAGCAGAAACTGGATCCCTTCCTTACACCTCATACAAAAATCAATTCAAGATGGATTAAAGACTTAAACATTAGACGTAAAACCATCAAAACCCTAGAAGAAAACCTAGGCATTACCATTCAGGACATAGGCATGGGCAAGGACTTCATGTCTAAAGCACCAAAAGCAATGGCAACAAAAGCCAAAATTGACAAATGGGATCTAATTAAACTAAAGAGCTTCTGCACAGGAAAAGAAACTACAATCAGATTGAACAGGCAACCTACAAAATGGGAGAAAATTTTCGCAACCTACTCATCTGACAAAGGGCTAATATCCAGAATCTACAATGAACTCCAACAAATTTACAAGAAAAAAACAAACAACCCCATCAAAAAGTGGGCGAAGGACATGAACAGACACTTCTCAAAAGAAGACATTTATGCAGCCAAAAAACACATGAAAAAATGCTCACCATCACTGGTCATCAGAGAAATGCAAATCAAAACCACAATGAGATACCATCTCACACCAGTTAGAATGGCAATCATTAAAAAGTCAGGAAACAACAGGTGCTGGAGAGGATGTGGAGAAATAGGAACACTTTTACACTGTTGGTGGGACTGTAAAGTAGTTCAACCATTGTGGAAGTCAGTGTGGCGATTCCTCAGGGATCTAGATCTAGAAATTCCATTTGACCCAGCCATCCCATTACTGGGTATATACCCAAAGGACTATAAATCATGCTGCTATAAAGACACATGCACACGTATGTTTATTGCAGCATTATTCACAATAGCAAAGACTTGGAACCAACCCAAATGTCCAACAATGATAGACTGGATTAAGAAAATGTGGCACATATACACCATGGAATACTATGCAGCCATAAAAAACGATGAGTTCATGTCCTTTGTAGGGACATGGATGAAATTGGAAATCATCATTCTCAGTAAACTATCGCAAGAACAAACAACCAAACACCGCATATTCTCACTCATACGTGGGAATTGAACAATGAGAATACATGGACACAGGAAGGGGAACATCACACTTCGGGGACTGTTGTGGGGTGGGGGGAGGGGGGAGGGATAGCATTGGGAGATATACCTAAAGCTAGATGACCAGTTAGTGGGTGCAGTGCACCAGCATGGCACATGTATACATATGTAACTTACCTGCACATTGCGCACATATACCATAAAACCTACAGTATAATAATAATAATAATAATAAAAATAAAAATAAAAAATAAATAAATAAATGAATAAATAAATAAAAAACAAAAAACAAAAAACAAAAGCAAGGAAAGCAAGTCAGATACATACAGTGGCACATGTCAGACAGATGAAGGGTTGACTGCAACACTTCTTTCATGTTTTCCCTGACGTGAGGTTAAGTGTTGAATATAAGCCCTTATGACTTGGGCAATGTAATTTTCTGTTGTATTCTGTTGATTTTAATATAAATGATTAAATAAAATGTTACAGTTTAGTGCCTTGGGGTAAAATCAGAATAATAAATAAAAAAATAAAAATAAAAATAACGTCCACACTTCTCTCCAGTGAGATCACAGGAGATGCCTAAGTGGAGTGTGTTTTAATGTGAGGGGATAATTGGTTTATATTTTTCACTGAAAATAAGAAATTCTAGACAAGCAAAATAGGAATTCAATGAAACGATGTTGAATAGTTTACAAAATAATTGAAGATGCTGGAGAAGCAAGGTAAGAACTGAGGGAAACTCAGCACAGCCAAGTTCATTCGACGGAAGCAGATCTTGGGATGCCACCACTAGGATGTTGCCATTTGACACTTGTCACCATGTAGCTGGGCTCTGCTGAACCTAGGCACTTGCTGCCACATTCCAGGACTTGCATCTCTGCTCAATTTCTCAGAATCATCTCGATTCTTTCAGTTCTTTTGCATCATTTCATCGGGTTCCAAGTTCTAATAAAGAGACATCAGTTGGCTGGGCCTAGATATGTGCCCACCCGTGAGTGGCCAAGAAACTGGAAAAAGGATCATGCACTCCCTTTCAGCTTTTGTAATGGAAGGTGGGGCCTGTCCTCATATTTCTCTTGGGGTTCAAATCCTAGAAGGGTGTTTTGTTGAAATGAAACCCAAAATTATAGCTATCTATTTCTGGCACCTTATTTGTACAGGAAGAAACCATAAGACAAAATATATAAAAGTGTATGGGAGGTCTAAATATATGAGGGGGTTTCTGAGGACAGAAAGATCATTCTTGATTGGTGCTGTGGTTTCACTGTGCCTCCTCCGAGATTTAGCGTTGACAATGTGATAGTGTTGAGGGGGAGCCTACAGTAAGTGATTAGGCCATCAGGACTCCTACTTCAGGAATGGGTTTAGGAGCCCTCATGAAATGGCTCCATGGAGGGAGTTCATCTCTCTTCCCCTCCCGCCTTCCACCATGTGAGGACACAGTGTTCCTTGTCTCTGGAAGATGCAGCATCAAGACACCATCTTGAACAGAGAGAACAGCCTTACCAGACATCAGACCTGCCAACGCCTGGATCTTGGACTTCCTAGTCTCCAGAACTGTGTCAGATAAATGTCTGGTTTTAATAAATTGCCTACTCTGTGTTATTTTATTGTAAGAGCATACATTGACTAAGACAATTGGGGATTAGAAAAAGTATTTTGAAGTGGCATTTGAGAAGGGCTTGATAGATAAGATCTCTACAAATAGAAATAGAGAGATGGTTTCAAATCACCCAGGTGAAAGGAATAACATAGCCATGTTCAGTCTGAATGCAAAATGGAGATGGTAAAAAGTACATAGGATTCCACCACCAGTGGGAGGACAGAATTGCAATGTGGCAGCAATCTGTAAATATAATATTTATCACTCATTCACATTTATTTAGAGTCTAATGTGTTCTAGGCTCTGAAATTAAGCACAGAAAATCTAGATATGCGTAAGTCCAAGACTTTGCTTTTGTGACAGTCAAAATAATGACCCCATAAAATGTTCTAGTCCCTGGAAACTGTGACCATATTACTTTACATGAGGCAAAAGGGACTTTGTGATGTGATTAACCCTTGAGTTAGGGGGATTATCCTTGATCATCTTGGAGGCCAATCTAATTGCATGTGTCTATAAAATCAGAGAATCTTTCCTAAGTACCGTCAGAAGGTGATATGACTACAGAACAATGGTCACAGACATCACACATTACTGGCTTTGAAGATGGAGGGATGGTCACATGATCCAGGGAATAGGGACAGCATCTAAAAGTTGGAAAAGAAAATGGATTCTGTAAAGAGCCTCCAGAAAGCAATACAGCCCTGACAACACCTTGACTTAAGCCCAGTAAGACCACGGTCAGAGGTTTGCCCTACAGAACTATAGGGTCGTAAGTCTTTGATTTAA
This sequence comes from Pongo abelii, assembly GCF_028885655.2. Classification (NCBI taxonomy): domain Eukaryota; kingdom Metazoa; phylum Chordata; class Mammalia; order Primates; family Hominidae; genus Pongo; species Pongo abelii. The sequence goes on from NC_072002.2 coordinate 698,684, forward strand.
GCCACAAAGTTGTGGTAATTTGTTATGGCAGCAATAGAAAATTAATTTTAAGGATTTTATTATTTGGAATATAGGCAGACCAGAAAATCCCAATTATAATATAATTTGATTAAAACCTATTGAGATTTGGGCTAGGTGTTTTAGAAAAGAATTGAGTATTAACAAGACTAACAGACGAAATGTTCTAAAATTTACACACTAAGTACATCACATTTTTCTAATGATCACGTGGATAGAGCAACTTAGAATCCATGGTTTTAACAAACCAAAAGGCTTATATACATATATATAAAAATATTATACATATAATATATATAATATATGATATATGGAATAGCCCAATGGGCATGGGCAGCCCTGGATCAAAAGGCGGCACTGTACTATCAGCCCACACCCCACCCCACCCGCCTACCCTGAGCTGACTTGTCTGCTAAGTGCTAAATAAACCTGTCAACCTGTCTGGCTTAACTTGGAAGGGCCAGGATGCAACAAGCCTGAGGGCTGTGACTGGGGGAAGAGAGAGCACAGACGGAGCTCCTCCTCCTTCTGCCACTGCCCACCATCTGAAAACCACCAACTGAAGCTTGCTTAGATTCTCAGCCTACATCTTGTTCCCAACAAAACTCATGCAATACTTTAACCTCCACTACAATCTCTGGAATAAAATATTCTACGGATCTGCTTTTTGAGCTGCAACTTATCTTACTAAATTCCAAGAAATTTATGTAAGGGAAAACCACCAGATAGTACAAGATTTTCAATGTGATCATCATTGCTACATTTAACTAGAAATTATCCAGTAAATGTATTGTGAACTGCTTTGTGACTATGGTGATTTATTTAGTCTTTCTGATCCTTGGTTTGATTATCTCAAATATATGAGTATCACAAATTTTATAAAGTTGCTCTGAAAATTAAATGAAAGAAAAATAATCCTCCTTCTCCATATATTGAACACTTACAAAATTATAGACATTGTGTCCAGGTTTTTATCTACTTACCTGATAGAAGTCTCCTAACAACCCTCTCTTTTGAATTACAAGCACTTTACCATGATTTTTACACATGTACGTTATGGAAGCCCCGTAACAATCACATATTTAGCAGATCAGCAAACTGAGGCTCAGACGAGTTAAAAACACATTCACCATCAAATCATAATGAGGGATGGAACTGGGATTCAAATCTGGTTCTCTCTGATGCCAAAAATGGTGCAATTTAAAGAGGACCAAGTTACACCCAGAACATGGAGGGATCAAAACATGTGGATTCCGTTTTCTGCCCCCTCATGTGGGAATTTCAATAGCTTTCACTGCCTCAGAGCAATCCTAAACTCCCTCCCAGGTTGCCTTGCAATGGCCCCCTTATTCGTGGGGATGATTAGGAATCTGCATTTTTGGACTACAAGCATCTATAAAGAGTTGTGTTGATCAAGAAATAAAATTTTCTAGGCCATAGGTTACTATGAATTGTCTAGCTTCTCTGAAAAAAATAAAGGGGCTATTCCATGTAAAAAAATCACAGGATCCACTGAATCCGTGCAGAAAGACTTAGAACTATACTGCAGGAGCATCTTACTGACAGCTGCGCCTGAAGACCAGCCGAAACACACAAAGCAAGAGCACCTCCAATGACAAGGTGTGGTGGCTCTTGCCTGTCATCCCAGCAGTATGGGAGGCCAAGGTGGGTGAATCACTTGAGGCCAGGGGCTTGAGACCAGCTTGGGCAACACAGTGAGACCTTGTCCCTACAAAAAAATCATTTTTTATTATTAGAATCAAGAAAAGTACCTCTAACCTCTTGCCGTTGCTTTAGGGTACAGAGCTCTGGTCTAGAAGTCAAGATGTGAAATTGTGAGTCCCAGTGTAGCTACTTAAGTTTAAATACAAGAGCTGTCAGACATTTCCTCAACAGCAACGAAATCTGTAGCATCCATTTTGTACTTTGAAAACTTAGTTTTTAGCCAGCCTCTAGGAAGAAGAGGGTCCAGAACTGGGCATATGGGTAGGGAGGGGAAAAGAAACCGGCTGGATGCAACAGGGAAAGACGAAGGGATGGAGAAGCCAGGCAGAGCCAGTCCTCATGACTGGGGCCTGGGCCTGGGAAAGGAACTAAGTGAAGAATGGAGCCCCAGGCTGTGGATGTCCCTGGGGGAACATTGGTTCAGCAACGGCCAGAGGAGCTCCTGAGGCCAAGCGGTATCTGTCGTCTCCCTACCTTTGGGCGTCTTCTGGTTGCCAATGTGCTGCAGGTCCTGGCTCCAGAATCAAATTGGGCTCAAATTGCGCGAGCTCCAACGCAGTGGAGCCTGGCGCTACTACCACCTCCACTTCGTGCATCTCAGAGCTGCAGGATGGCTCTGCCCACCGCACCATAAACTGGCCCCGCTTGGGGCTGGCATTGGAGGACAGCATGTTCTGGTCGTCTCTGCTCCTCTCTGCTGGTGCAGAGGTTTAAGAGGTTAAGGGCTAGTAATTTGTTCAAGTCCTGAAGTCAAATTAGCTCAAGTAAATGCAAAGACTTTCCTTTAATTAAAGTCTTTTAAATGAATACTTTAAAGCATAGTTGGTTTCTCCCTCAAATCTTGTCCAAAGCCACCGTTTTCAACTCAGTATATCAAAGAAGCTTTCAGACATGATTATGAAACTCCCTCTACTTACAATGTGCTACTTGCAACCTTAGATTGCTATCATTCTGGCTTCTCTACCTTTTAGCAACAATAAGCACACCCTTCCCATTTCTCCCCCACCCTGACTTACCCCTCTTTGCATTTAATATATAATTTTTCTCAGAGTGTTCTTACACATCTTTAACTGTAAATATGACAAAAGTACACAGTATAGTACATGTGCCACATGTATAAATGTTGTATCTAGTCATACAATTTTCCTTTTAAAAAAGAAATATTTTATTTTAAAAAAGCAATGACTCTAGGAAACTCTTCTAGCTGCCAGTCATAAAAACATAAATTCCTTGTTAGATTCCCAAATTTGCCTGACCATAAGAACCACTTGTGATACTTGTCAAACACATGTATTCTGAGTCCCATCCGTGATCTCCTGAATCAGAATCAGCAGGTGAGAGGCCTGGGAATACACATTTTAAACAAACGTCCACAGTGATTAAGATTAGTCAAGCTTGAAAAAAATTTCACTAGGATCTTTATGACTGAATAACCTCACAAACATAGGAAAGTTACTGGAGAAAAATATGAGCAGAATTTCAGAATTCTGCCTTTGCTGAAAGTGTTTGTTCCCTCCTCCTCTACTCATCAAGACCTGACTGCTTATGTAACGCCCCCAAACCACCAACACCTGGGAGGAGTTGAAAATGATTTTAATGAAGAAGAAAAGCTGATGTTTAATTTCAAAACTCACGGTGACAATAGAAGGGAGAGGCATGAATTTATCTTGATTCTAATACAAAGCATTGTATTTGAGTCTACAAACGAAATTGGTTTCATTTTTATTTTTTGTAAGTTTTCGCCAAACTCTATGCATATACAGAGGCTGGGCAAGAAAGAAAGAAATCCAGAAATATGGCTTAGGCCATCCCTTATTTATTTCCCCATGCGACCAGCCAACATCTTCTTCACCTAGTCCCTGTTTCAAGCTGACTTTCTGTCTATTTCTCTATTGGAAATTGAGCTTCCCTAAAGACTGCCTCAATGTCAGTTACCACAAGGCCTTTTTTCCATCTTGTGTTCCTAAATTTCTATGATATTAAATGATATTACCCTTTCTGGAAATTCTCCTGAGCTTTGATGTTATAATTTTACTCTAACTCTGTTTCATTCCTTATTTTATACCCTTTCTTTTCTCTATCCCCTTACTGCAGACATGTTGTACGGCTTTGTTCTTGACCTTCTGATCTCTCCACATTCATTCCCTCAGAGCATGTATCCATTTTCTTGGTGTCAGCCTTCTTGACTACCTGATTATTACCATCATATAACGATGTTGGTGATGAGCATAGCTAACATATCCTAGTCATTTTCCATGTAGGTTATAATAAGCACCCTATATAATTTGTACCATTTAATTCTTCAACCCTAAATGATACTATTGCTAACCACATTGTATGAGATGAGGAAACAGATTTTCATCAAAACCGTGGAAAGCAAACGTGAGGAGCCCCTGTGTGTCTCCTTTGTTAATGCCTCTGGGCATCACGGCATGTGGATTGCGGTGGAATGGGGATTAGGAAGTGCAGCACTGTGAAAACACCAGAAAATACGTTATGATAGCGGGTAAGGCCGCTCATCTCTGCACATTGAGATGGTTTTGTTTCTGAATCAGGTTTGAGATGAGCCAATCCTGACTCCAAAGTGCCACCAGGGATCACGAATTTAATAAGATCTTCGTGGATGCTTGGAACCCAATTGGTCTCTGTTTTCTACTTTAGGGAAAGAGCCACAGCTTGAGTAGGGTGGTTTTGGTGTCACATACGCGATGAATAATACCCACCTCTGCAGAGGAATCACTGTGGACTACTCCTCGTTTCATCCCATGCTCTTGCGATGGATCCCTCTCATCTGTTTACTGATTTCATTCAAATTCTTCAGCGACCACAGGACCCCGACTTGCCTTCTCTATCCTGATTCCCATCACTCTGCTTTACAGGCCTGGCCTGCTCGCGGCCCCTCACACCAGCGCTGCATGGCTCCCTCCACGCCTACACCCTGTTTCCTCCATCAGACAGAACTAGCTTCCTCCATCTCTATCGGGCAAAAGCCTGCCCAGTGTTCAAGACCCTCCTCAGATGCTGCCTCCACGATTAGGCTTCTTCCTGACCCCTGAGCCTGTAACACGCGCCACCATAACTCCACCTCAGCCCACATTCCCACAGCACTCGCGATGTCCGCGGCCCTCAACATGGCGCTTCATTCTATTTTAGGGTATTTCCTGCTTGTTTCCTGCACACACAGTCGCGCGAGGCACAGCCCCGAGTGACCCGCGCACCAGTGGCCCGCGCTTCCAGCCGCGCCGCCGCAGGCCGGCGAGGGCAGCCTGAGCCGCTTCCCGCCCCCGCGGGGACCGTCGCCAGCCCGCAGCTCTAGCGGGAGGCGGTTCCACAGCGCGCACCTGCGCCTCAGGCGGGCTTTCCTCCCCTCGGGGAGGCGCGAATCCTCAGGGGCTCCTCGAGAGGGAGCCAGGGAGCAGCTGCGTGCGGACATCTTTCGGCCCTCTGCGGCCGCCGTAGCTCCCCAGCAGAAACGCGGAAGTGGAAATCTCAACCATTCAGCGTTTGGGTCAAGACGAAGGCGGGTTCTGGACAGACATACGCTGTCAAGGAGTGTTTACTTCGCCTCCACTTCTGTTCCTCCCCGCCCTGGTGCTGCTGCGGGTCACATACTCGTCCTGAGTCGGCTTCAGCCTCTCCGTGCAGGAGTCTTCCGGAGCCATGGCCGAGAACTCTTATGTGAAGTCGACCAAGCTTGTGCTCAAGGGAACCAAGGCAACGAGATGGGTCCTGCAGCTCTGGCGGGAGCCTCCTCAGTTCTTTTCGGACGCACTCCACCCCCACGAATCCGGTAGAAGTCGTGGCCCGGAGAGCCGGCTTTGTGGCCTCCCAGGCTTCGCCCTGGCCCCTCTCCAGGCTGGACAGAGGCCGGACCGCAGTTCCTGGCGCCTGTGCAGAGAGGAGCAGCCTCCCGCGCGGACGACCCTGGAAACAGGATAGACGGGCGGGTGACCCGTGGCCCCGTACCCACGAGTTTGGGTCCCCTGAGGCATCTCTCCAGGCCTCTGCCTGGTGGTCTGCCTTAGTCTGATCTCGTAGTTCATGATAATAACTTCCTTTGTTAGGGATGATTATTTTCTCCATTGTCTCTTCCTGGAAAAATTATTGATTAATTTTTTCTAAGCTAATATGTAGAGTGAAACCAGGATGAATCACACAGTGGTTGAGGTGTATATGGGCTTTGATAGGGATGTGGGCTCGAACCTGCACTCTGTCATTTACTAATTTTGGAATTTGTGGCAAATTGGTTAATATGTCTGAACTTCCATTTACTCATTAACAGATCAAATATCTTTGAACCTCCGTTTACACATTTATACTTTCAGACCATTTTTTATACCTTTAGAAGTCTGTGAGGATTAAATGAGAGAACATATATGCAGTAAATAAATTGAGCCAAATGTGAGGAGGAGGTCGTAGTGGTAATTTATTAGCTCTTTAGGAGAAAAATGCCTGTGCACTCATATCCCCGCTTCTTTTATAACTGGCAGATTTGCCCGAGGTTGACTGTACATAGAAATATTGAGCATCTTCTCCTGGTCTCCGTGATAAACAGAGGTTTTGATATTTTTAGACGAGATGGAAAGAAAGTATCAAGGAGTGAGCTGAAGCCACTGCCCTTGAGAAGCCTCTCGAGGAGTCTGGGCTCATGAAGATGCCAGAATAAGTGGCAGGTATGTTCTGAATGAATCTGAGATTTTTACTCTGTGAATTTCCTGTGAGGAGTGGTGAGTTATCTTCTGAAAACTTTATGATGAAAATGGAGACAAGAGTGTCTTAAGATTATCGTAATGATCATAATTAATGCTTATATAGCACTTTCAGTGTGCCGAGAAATTGTTGTAGGCACTTTGCACATTAACTTTTTTCAAATCACTCTTGATTTTTTATTTTTTTATTGCGATGTAATTCATAATTATAAAATTCACCCTTTTGTACAGTCAGTGGTTTTTAGTATATATTCATGAGGTTCACGACTGTCTAGTTGCTGAGCATTTTCGTCATCTCAGAAGGAAATCTCTTCCTACCCATTAAAGCAGTCACATCCCATCCTCTCCCTCTCCTAGTCCTTGGCAACCACTAGTCTGCTATCTATGTGAAATTGCCTATTCTGAATATTTCCTAAGAAATCATGCAACATGTGGCCTTTTGTATATGGCTTCTTTCACTTATAATATTCTTGAGGTCCATCATTGTTGTAGCACATGTTCCTTTTTATGGCTGCGTAGTAGTCCATTTTATGGATGTAACACTTTGTTCATCCATTCGTCAGTTGATGAAAATTTAGGTTGTTTCCCCTTTTTGACTATTTTGACTAATGCTAGTGTGAATATTCTTATGTAAGTATTTTTGTGGGCATATGTTTTCATTTCCCTTGGGTATACATACTTAGGAGTAAAATTGCTGGGTCATATGGTAACTCTAATATTTTGAGGAACCACAAACTGTTTCCTGTAGATGCTGCACCATTTTACATCTCCACCAGCAATGTGTGAAGATGCATATTACCTCTTAATCCTCACAATAGCCTTAAGGGTTAAGTTATTATCCTAATTTTTTAAGTGGAGAAACTGACTCACAGAGAGATTCAGTACCTTTTCCAAAAATCGCAGAGCTAAGAAGTGACAGAATCAGGATTTAAAATCTGGCAGTGTGGCTCTACAATCTGCTTTGAACTTTAACATAATATGTACAAAGCCTGAAGCAAAGTCTCAGTATTGTTTTTAAGAGGGCATAGCAATGTAAGTCTTCCTAAGTCAATAATTTATAAATGAAACAGCTTAAAAGACTTCCAAGTTTCAATCTTATGATATTTATTTATCACACAAATCAATATACCTAAACTCATCTATATAAATTACATCCTGTAGTAAGAAAAAAAAGAGCAAAGATAAGAAGAGAAAATGAGAAGATGAAGAAACCCAGCTTGATATTGTTGGTGAGTCAGTTTTCAGTGCTGTGTTCTGAAAAAAGTTAACATTTCTTGAGATCTCATTGAAAATATTTTCCTAGTTAGAAATATATGATGTATTCATATTTGTCTTAAAGTGCTTAAATATTACCTACAGTTGTAAATTCCATTTATTCTTTAGCACAGTAGATGCTACTGATGCCTTTACTTCATTGTCAGAACAGAGCACAGGAGAGAGGAAGTACAACTCTCTGACTTAGTAGGCACCATTAGACTGCTTAGTAGCCAGAGATTCTGATACATAATTTTAAAGTCTTAATGTAAATGTTATTCAACAAAATATATTTTACAAGTTGTTGTCTTTGCACATGTATACATTTTAGTTATAGAAGTCAGTTGTCTCTTAAATGAAGTATCTTCACAGGAAAAATCATTATTTTGTCAACTCTAAAATGAATGAAAATTTTAAATAAATATCAGGGTAGCCTGTAAATGATACTAGAAATAAACTGATCCAAACACATTTAACCAGCCTATTTTCCATTTAGTTGTTTCCATACTTTTTTTTTTCTCTTTTAAAACTTGGCAAGTTGCATTTTGAATCTTCATAAATTATGGTAGCTTAAAAAAATATAAAATATGGAATGGTATAAAGCTACTGTTCTGGAAGAATCATTGCTTTTGAAATGGCAAATCAACAATTCTAAAATTAGGGTAAATATCTAGGGTAGATATGTAGATGTGGAATTGCTGTGTCAAAGGATAGGTGAATGTTTAACTATGTAAGAAACTGCCAAAAATTTTCTAAAGTGGTTGTGCCATTTTACCCTCCCACCAAGAATGAATTAGTGCTCCAGTTACATCCTTGCCAAGAGTTGATGGTGTTATCAGTCTTTTCTCCCTGTCTGAGTTTTATCTTTTCAGTTTCTTAATGATGGTTTTCGGATGGACAGCATTTTTTTTTTTTTTTTTTTTTTTTTTTTTGAGATGGAGTCTCGCTCTTTTGCCCAGGCTGGAGGCCAGTGGCGTGATCTCGGTTCACTGCAAGCTCCACCTCCCAGGTTCATGCCATTCTCCTGCCTCAGCCTCCCAAGTATCTGGAACTGCAGGCACCCGCCACCACGCCCAGCTAATTTTTTGTGTTTTTAGTAGCGACATGGTTTTACCATGTTAGCCAGGATGGTCAGAAGCTTTTAATTTTTAAAAAGCTTAATTTATTTTTTTCTTTTATGGTTACTGCTTTATCTCCTTGACCTAAGAGATCTTTGCTTATCCCAAAGTCAGGAAAATATTGTACATTGTCTTTTAGAGGCATCATAGTTTTAGTTTTTACATTAAATCTGTCATTAATCTCAAATTAATTTTTGGCATCGTGTGAGTTTGGTTTCAAGATTTACTTTTTTTTTTTTTAACATCTTGATAGACATTTGTGCCAGCACCACTGGTGTTTCCTTTTTCCATTAATCCAGTCTTGTATCTTCATAAAAAATCAATTACCTTTCTATGTATGGGTCTATTTCTGGACTGTGTTCTATCGATTGTCTGTTTTTCTGTTGGTATATTTCTCTTGATTGTTATAATTTCATGAAGTCTTGAGATCAGGTAGTGTGTGTCCTCCAACTTTGTACTTGCTATTAGTTTATTAATTTCTACAGTGAAGCCTGTTGGATTTTCTCAGATTTTGTATTGATCCAGAACCTTTGAGGGAGAATCAACATCTTAATATTGGGCCTCAATATTTCATAATTTTCAATGTAGCAGTCTTGCATGCCTGTTTAAAAATGTATTCTTAAGTGTTTTATAATTTTGCACTACTGTCAATACAATTTTGAATTTGATTTTCCAGTTTTTTGCTGTCAGTATATAGATATGCAGTTGATTTTTGTATAGTGACTTTGTAATCTGATAAGTCTGTTTCACTTATTACTTCTAGTGCTTTGTTTATGTAGAAAACTAAGAAATTTGCAATTATGTTTCCTGTGACTATGTTTTACTTCTTTCTTTCTAATCCTTATGTCTTGTCTTGCTTTTTATTGGTTATTATACTGTCCAGCACTTCCATAGTGTTGAACAGAAGTCACGAGAATGCACATAATTGCATTTTTTCCAAGCTTAGGCAGAAAGCTTTCAGTAGTCCACCATATGGTGTGATGTCTATAGGATCTGCAGAGAAAACCTTTATCAAAATGAAGACATTGCTTTTAAACTTTGTTTCTTGGGAGTTTTTATCATAACGATGTTTAATGCTGTCAAATGCCTCTTTCTGTATCTGTTGAGATGATTATACAACTTTCTTCATTCTGCCAATGAATTACATTGGTTCATTTTCAACTTTTAAACTAACTTTACATCCCTGAGATAAACCCCACTTGGTTGTGGTGCATTGTCCTTTGGAATATTGCTAGAGTTAACTTCTAGGTGTTTTTTTTTTTTTATTTAAGATTTCTATATTGGGGTTGATGGGAGATATTGGACTTTTGTATCCTTTTCTTGTAATGTCTTTATTTGACTTTGGTGTCAAGTGATATTGGGTGTCATAAAATTAGATGGGAAGTGCTGTCTCCTTCCCTGTTTTTGGAAATAGCTGTGTAACATGGGTATGATTTCTTCTTTACATGTTTGATAGGATTTACCAGTGAAGTCATCTGAACCTAGAGGGTTTGGTTTGGTTTGGTTTTAGTTTTCTGTGGGAGAATTAAGATTTTTTAAGAGATATTTTCAGATATTTCTGTTGTCAGTTTTGGTAATTTGTGTCTTTTAGGAAAATTTCCTTTCATCCAAGTTGTTGGATTTATTGGCATAAAATTGTTCAGAATATTCCTTTAATATCCTTTTAATGCCTGTAGAATCTAATCTGTATTGCAGTCTCTTCATATTGGCAATTTGTGTTTTTTGTGTTTTTTCCTGGATCAGTCAGTCTAGCTGGAGGTTTATCAATTCTTTATAAGATCACTTATTTTAGATCATTAATGATCTTTTAGTACAGGGGTATGCAATCTTTTAGCTTCCCTGGACCACAATGGAAGGAGAAGAACTGTCTTGGGCCACACATAGAATACAATAACGATAAGCTGATGAGCCAAAAGAAAAGGAAAAGCAAAAAAATCTCATAATGTTTCAAGAAAGTTTATGAATTTGTGTTGGGCTGCATTCAAAGCTGGCCTGTACCACATGCAGCCCTCAGGTTGGACAAGCCTGTTTCAGTATTACTTATTTTCTCTTTTTTTCATTTTCTATTTCATTTATTTTTAGTCTTTTTTTTCCTCCCTTTAACTTATTTTCAGTTTACTTTGCTCTTGTTTTATTGCTTCTTAAGAAGGGAGTTAGATCTCTTCATTCCACTTTAGTTTTAGTTACAGTCAACACATTTTGTATTCATTTTTATTCCGTTCAAAATATTATCTAGTTTTCCTTGTGATTTTTCTTTTCGTGGACACTTGACTTATTTAAAAATGTATTGTTTTTTATTTCTACTACATAGAGATATTATAGGTATGTTATTGTTGCTGATTTCTAATTCATTTATAGTATAGTTGGAGAATATACTTTCTTAGTGAATTTCCATGTACACTTGAAAAGAATGTGTATTCTGCAGATGTTGGTTCAGGGGTTTTTTGTTGTTTTTTTTTTTTGGAGATGAATTCTCGCCCTGTTGCCCAGCAGGCTGGAGTGCAGTGGCGCAATCTAGGCTCCACTGCAGCCTCCACCTCTCTGGTTCAAGTGATTCTCCTGCCTCAGCCTCCGGAGGAGCTGGAATTACAGGCACCTGCCACCACACCTGGCTAACTTTTTTATATTTTTAATAGAGGTGGGGATTCACCACGTTGGCCAAGCTGGTCTCAAACTCCTGACTTCAGGAGACCCACCCACCTCGGCCTTCCAAAGTGCTGGGATTACGGACGTGAGCCGTGGCGCCCGGTGGTTCAGTGTTCTTTAGATGTCAGTTAGATGAACTGGTGGAGCTTGTGACTGCACATCTTCTGGGTCCTTACTGATTTTTTACTCATCCTGCAATGTATTGCGAGTTATGTTAAAATCTCCAGCTGTAATTCTAGATCTCTCTATTTGAGCAGTTTTTGCTTAAAGTATTTTGAAGCTGTCATGTGTACACATTTAAGATTTTTAAGTCTTCCTCATGAATTCAGTCTTTCATTTTCATAACATTTTAACCTTTATTTCTGTTAAATGTCTTAATGCCTAGTTAAATTATTTGACCACCCTTTTGCTTCTGTCAAGCCTGGGCCTTTGTTAGTTTGTGCTTATTTATTAGGTTTTTGCCTGTAGACTTAGACAGTGACTCTTACTCTAGGAAAGGCTCATCCTCATGGGCCTCAGCCACATGTTCTAGGTATACTTGGTGAGTTCTCGCCACTCTGCTGTGTCCCAAATTTGTGTGATCTCTGGCATCTCCAGTCAGCCCTCAGAAGTGCCAGCCACTCTGCATAGGCATTGTGGAGCCTGTTTGCTCTATGCACTCCCCCCAGCCCTTGGCCACAGACCTGCAGAGAACTTTCGCATACACTTTTGAGGCCTCACCTGTATGTAGTTCCCTCTTCTCCTGTACGTTATTCTATAAACTCCAAACATGTTACCACTGCAAGACTCTCAGCTTAGTGACAGTGACATTGCCTCATATTTGGAGGTCTCTACCTCTCTCTGTGTGGTCAAGAAACTGCCATTGGGCAGAAAACAGAAGTGTGTGTGAGATTTGCTTCCTGTGTTTTCCTGTTCTCAAATATCACAGTCCCATTCTGCCTGTGTTCCAATCCCTGAAAACAGTTTTCTCAAATATTCTATCCAGTTTCAGTTTCCTCATTGGTCATCGTGGGAGGGCAAGTCCATCTCGGCTGGAAGAGGAAGTCCTTCTGCGTCTTTTTCTCTTTGTCCTTCCACCTTCTTTTGCATTGTGGATTTTCTAAACTTGCCGTATAAATAAGCATGGTCTATTTGTGAAGGGAAAGAAAAAAACCTTTTAATTTTTTAAAGCTGTTCTGTTGGTTGCTCATAGGGATCTGAAGGGATTGGTAAATAGGATGAAAGAAATTCTGTCTTTCACATGGAGAATCCCATGTGTGACATTCATAAAAATGAGCATGTCTGTAAGCAAAGAGTTTCACTGAGTTCTGCTACATTCAGAAGCAATTGAACTTACAACATCGTAGTTTGCAAAATGCAGATTTGATTTACCCAGGAACTAAAGCTAAGTAAGCTATGGGTTAATAGAAGGTCTGTGAAGGGTACTTAGACTACAGTAAGATTGGGGAAGAAAATTCCATTACAAAATCTAAGATATATCATTCCTTTGTGCCAAGCAAATAATGAAGGCAGAGATTTAAAGGGGCCCTCAGCACAGAAGCACTGAGTTAGTCAGAAGGCGAGGTGAGCTGTCACACAGCCTTGATACTAGAATGAGGGTGCCCTGGTAGTATCTTATCAGCCATGACACTGGTGCATCAGGCCATTTTTTTTTTTTTTTTTTTTGAGACAGGCTCTTGCTTTGTTGCTCAGGCTGGAGTGCAGTGACATGATCATGGCTCAGTGCACGCTCAACCTCATAGACTGAAGCAATCCTCTCATCTCGGACTCCCAAGTAGGTGGGACCACAGTCTTGTACCAACATACTCAGCTAATTTCTTAATTTTTTTGTAAAGATGGGGGTCTCCTTTTGTTACCTAGGCTGATTTTGAACTCCTGGGCTTAAGTGATTCTCCTGCTTCCACCTCTCAAAGTGCTAGATTACATGCATGCCAGACATATGTAAACATTATAAACTATGTGAAAATATGTGAAAAGCTTTATTATGCATTGTGAGACAACACAGCGGGAATATTTCACCATCTGCCTAAGGTTTAAAAGGAAATAACTTTAAGCATGTGTCTAAATAGCAAGTAATGTTTTAGAGCGGATTCTCTTAAATTCAGCTTGGGCGTCTGCAGCATATACACAGCTTGAGCTGTAACCTGACATAGAGACAGGCAACTTCAGTGCCCACTGTTCTTAGGATCCACTGCTTTTTCACAGCTAAAACCCCCGAGTGACACTGTTAAGTATTATGTTATGTTACTTTAGTCGTTAAACATATAAGCATACCTCCAAAGGTTCAATGTAGGCCACTTGCAGAAAATAGGCAGAATGCTCACATTTAATTCTTGATGATACTGTGTTTAGCTTTCTTATTCTTTGAAATCTCATTGAGAAAAAATACTGGCATCTGCTCAAAGTAATTTCTTTTTCATTTGACAATATTGTAAGTAATGTTATTGTATCATTTCCCTACTTGGACAGAGTGTGAAAATTTTGAGGAGTTTGTCTGCCAGAAATTTCTTCTTCATTTGCAAAACATTAATGAGATATTATATTTAAATGATTTTACTTAATATTAAGTGTACTTGGTGAATGTGGCATAGAACATACAAAGTAAAACTAATTTAAAATTATTAACTATTACATTTATAAGAAAGACTTGCTAATCATAACACTGTTCATAATGATTCAGAATAAAGCATTATTTCTTTTACTGAAAACAATTGTAGCTATAACTCAATCATCTAAATTGTCATTAGTTTTATTGCTTTCTAATCATCTTTAGATGAAATTTTAATTTTGATTAATGTTCTTTTTCTCCATTGGTTTTGTGTGTGTGTGGAGGTAAAATACACAGAATATAGAATTTGCCAGTTTTTCTATTTTCACGTGTACACTTCAGTGGCATTTAAATGCATGCACCATTTTACCTTCCCACCAGCATTGCAGAGGGTTTCAGTTTCTCCACATCCTGCCCAACATTTGTTTTTCTGGTTTTCTTGGTTTCTGTTTTTTGTTTTTTGTTTGTTTTGATAATAGCATTCTAATGGGTGTGAAGTCGTATTGCATTATGGTTTTGATTTATATTTCCCTAGTGACTAGTGATGTTGAGCATCTTTTCGAGTGCTTATTGGCCATTTGTATATCATCTTTGGAGCAATGTCCGTGTATATCCTTTGCCCACTTTTGAATTGTGGTGTTTGTCTTTTTGGAGTTCTCTATATAGTCTGGATATGAATTCCTTACAATGTATGTAATTTAGAAATATTTTCTCCATTCTCTGGGCTGCCTTTTACTCTGTTGACAGTGGCTCTTGATGCACAAAAGTTTTTAATTCTGATGAAGTCCAGTTTGTCTATGTTTTCTTTTGTTGCCTGTGCCTTTGATGCTCTATATAAGAAATCATTGCCAAATTCATTGTCGTGAAGCTTTTCCCATTTTCTTCTAAAAGTTTTCTAACTTTAGCTCTTACATTTAGGTCTTTGGTCTATTTTAAGTTACTTTTTGTATTTGGTGTTAGATAAGGGTCCAACTTCATTTTAGCTAAAATTTTATGTATTTTAAAATTCATTATGAAAAGCATGAAATGTTTAGTTGAATAGAAAATTTTGTGCAGTGGAATTAACTGAATCTTTAAAACCTTTTTATTATGGAAATATCCAAGCTAATCCATACATAGAAGAATATAATGGATCCCCATGTGCCCAGGCCCCAGCATTAATTATCAATATTTTGCCAATCTCATTTCATTTACTTAATCACCCACACACACATTTTTTCGTAGAAAATTTTAAGTAAAATCACAGATATTATGTCATTTTAACCATAAGTACATAAATGTACATTTCTTAACGTGGTATGTATTTCTCTCATCAACTGTTTTGTTCTTTATTTTTATACATTATAGTATGTCATTATCAGACCTTGTAAAATTAACAAGAATTCCTTAATATGTAATATCCAGTTGATGATTGACTCATTTCTACTCTAGTTAAAGTACAATTTAGGAGGAGGTTTGAGGATCTTTTTTAACATTAAGATATAAACTTTTATAACAACTTTTAAAATAATTTTTGTTGGAGTCTAATATTTCTACTGGAAAATCGGAATTTAGTATACATAGACACAGATTCTGCTCATTTTGCTTTCAATCTAAAATCATAGTTAAGATTACTGGCCAGGTGCCGTGGCTCACACCTGTAATCCCAGCACTTTGGGAGGCAGAGGCGGGTGGATCACGAGGTCAGGAGTTCAAGACCAGCCTGACCAATGTGGTGAAACCCCGTCTCTACTGAAAATACAAAAAAAATTATTCAGGCATGGTGGCAGGCTCTTGTAACCCCAGCTACTCGGGAAGCTGAGGCAGAGAATTGTTTGAACCCGGGAGGCAGAGGTCGCAGTAAGCCAAGATCACACCACTGCACTCCAGCCTGGGTGAAAGAGTGAGACTCCGTCTCAAAAAAAAAAAAAAAAGATTACTATGCTAGAAAGTCTTCCTGTAGAGGCATTTTTAAGAAACATTATGATTGACATTGCCTCTGGAAAGCAGGCATGAATAGATGGCCGGGGTCTTTCATGAGAGTGACCGTTCTCCATATATCAATTTGTATCTTACATGTTGTCTTTTGTTTTGTTTTGGTCTTTTTCTGAGACAGGACCTTGTTCTGTCACTCAGGCTAGAGTGCAGTGGCGTGATCATAGCTCACTATAACCTTGAACTCCTGGGCTCAAGTGATTCTCTTTTCCAGCTCCCCGAGTAGCTGGGATTACAGGCATGCACCCCCATGGCTGGCTGTATGTTGCTATTTTGTATTTTAAAAACCTAATCCTGACTGTGCTGGTAGTTGCATGAATCCGTGCACATACATGCATATACATGTAAAACTGGTGAAATCTGAATAAGCTTCATGGATTATATCAGTGTCAGTTTCCTGATTCTAACAGTGTATGATACTTATGCAAGATGTCATCATTGAGACAAAGCGAGTAAAGGATATGTGAGATCATTGTATTATTTCTTACGACTGAAAATAAAAAGTTTTTAAAACTAAGTTATAATAACAAAGAACTCTGTGTCAAAACTAAAATATAAAGTTGAAATATCAATTTTATTTTTTAGGAATCTGGTGGACAGTAAAAAACTTTGGCGAAATTTCAGGAACCATAGCCATTGAAATGGATGAGGGAACCTATATACAAGCACTTAACAATGGTCTTTTTACCCTGGGAGCTCCACACAAAGAAGGTTTGTGTCTGGAAGGGAAGATCCTGCCGCAAGTGTAGATTTTAGGACATTCATTCACTTAGGCCAAAGTCTAAATAGTCTCAAATATTTTCCAAAGGAATGGAACCATTGAATTTGACTCTTCCATTATTTTTTAATTCCTTAATATTTACCAGCCATTGGAAAGTCCCTCTTTCTAACATAAGCATTTGAAAACATTCCGTGTAGTTCCAGAAGAGTTTCTTTGGAAATCAAAACAACATGAATAATTAAAATAGTAAGTGGAAAGAAAAAAGGAAACATATTTGAGTCAAACATGTTTGAATTACTTTTTTATTCAGACCTGTTACCAAAACTAACCTGGGAGCATTTAACAATTTGAAGTTTGCTCATTTTCTTTAGTCCATTAGAGGAAGCACTAATGAGATACAAAGTAATTAGTAGATAAAAAGCAGTATCATTTGGTCAGCAAAGCCATCCATTAAATAAATGAAAACATTTAGCTTTTTAAATAAGTGCTTATTTATGACTGTATTTTAAAGCATAAAGAGAAGCTATCTCGAAAGTTATTAAATAAGCATTATATCACCCTGTCTTACTCAGTGTATAAAATTAACATTGTAGTTAAAAGAAGGTAAAATAGATCTTGATTCCAAAGATAGAGTATTACAGTGACGTCAGTATATCTGAATATTCTTACATTTAATTGCAGAAGAAAATAACCACATTTTTTAAAGCAAAATAATGTCTTTATATTTACAGCAAATGTCAAATTTATTTTCAAATGTTTTTTCTCCAATAATCAATGAGGGCCCTAGTCCTCCAGAGCTGTTTATGGCTGTCAAATTATCTGATTCCAGGTGAGCTTATGTTGTAATATAATTAGTAACTAGTTATTTTAAAAATTTAATTGTATTCATTAAAAATTTTAGTATCTGTCTTAAGCCCACGGTAATTTTGACATAAAAAACAAAATAGCTTTTTTGAAAAGTAGATTTTGTGATCTACTTTTAGTGGATTTCCTATCAATATATAATGCTGGGCTGGAAAAAAGATGTGTAAGTTAAAAAATGCAGATTAATAATTTCACACAGCAAATAAGATAGATTAAAAAATAAATCAAATAGTACAAAACCTGGCTCATTGTTGCTATGATATTTAAACTCCCTGTTTGGAAGTCTAAAGACAAACAGGAAGACTGAAAAAAGGAATATTGTTGAAACCAGCAGAGAATGTTACAGCATTGTAACTACCAAAAGAATATATTTACTCACTATTTTTACAGTCATTTTATAAAATAACCTTTTTTATTCTCTCCTTGTGCAGAAGTATAGAATGATTCTTTGGGTAAAAGATACTGAAAGTGAATTTACATATTTTAGTAATTGGTTACATCAACATGATAATGATTTCCGTTATATAATCATTAATGTATAAAGGAGTAAAATTCAATTCTGACATCCGAGGAGATTCTTGGTAAGGTGAAAGAAATCATAATTTTAAAAAATCACATTAAGATGATTATTTCTATACTTTCTTCGAAAGTCTGATAAGTAGGGTGAAAGACAAAGAATAAAAGCAGAGGAAGAAAAAATTCAATAGTTTTAAACTGCTTTACAATTATAAACAAAAAAAGATTATAAAGAAAGTTAACTGACAAATGAGGAAAATATTTGCAACAACCTTAATAGGCAGTGAGATTTTACTCTTCATATGTACCTTGTATAGAATTCATAGCACTGAAGACCCCAGTAGAAAAATTGTGAACAATCAGATCTGAATAGAAAAATGGACAAGGGACATTACCAGATAATCAAAAAACTAAAAAGGAAAGGAAAAAAAAAACAATTGTTATTCTAGTTAACTACTAAAATGCAAATTAATAGGATACTGTTGTTTTTCCCATATCAGGTTTTCAAGTATTTTCTTAGAGTCATAATTTAAAAAAAAAAATCCATGATACAAAACATACTCTGTTAATTTGAGGTAAGAATGTAAATGGAAGCAGCATTTTCTGGAAAACAGTTTGATGACATAAGAACTTTATAGTTTATACCCTTTGATCCAATTATTTCTAGGAATTTTTTCTAAGGATAAATCAGTTTTATGTACAGAATAGATGTAAATAGAACTATTTGTGATAAGAGAAAAAGTAAGTTTTAGTAATTTATTATTGAACTTATAACTAAAGAGGTATAATTGAAGAATGATGAATTTTGAAAATATTTGTTACGTAATATATAAGGTACAATGTTTATATTAAAACAGCAAAATATAAAACTAAATTTAAAACTGCGCACACCACCATGCCCAGCTAACTTTTTAAATTTTTTGTAGAGATGGAGTCTCACTCTGTTGTCCAGGCTGATCTTGAACTTCTTGCCTCAAGCAATTCTCCCACTGCCTTCCCAAAACACAGAGATTACAGAAGTGAGTCACCACTCAGCCACATGCAGCTTTTGAACACTTGGAATATGTCCAGTCTGAAACTTTAGATATGTACACACCCACACACATACACATGTCCTGTTTTGATGTTCTATAATTAATTTTCTCTCAGTTTTTAACTTTTATCTACCTTATTAATGTACAGAATTGCCCTGAAATCTGGCTATGGAAAATATCTTGGTATAAATTCAGATGGACTTGTTGTTGAGCGTTCAGATGCAATTGAACCAAGAGAACAATGGGAACCAGTCTTTCAAAATGTAAGTGCTGTTATTGTTTACAAAATCTTCCTGTCAGTTTAACAGAAAGTCTGTAACAGTCAATCATAATATATTTAAAAAGAAAAAGTAGGATGCAGTAGTATAATACATTAAACTGGAATAAATCAGTAAGAACATAGAGCCTTAAAGAGATCTCATAATATAGTGCAACAAAAATAGCATTAGTACTTTTGCCCACAATTATTTCTGTATACCCTTAGTGCCTAGATATGGATCTCATTTCCATTGAAGAACCAGTCAATTCTAGGTCTCAGAGTAGGAAAACAGAATAGTTCCTAAGTATCTTCTTTGTAGCAGAAATCATGGATGCTTTCAGAAACATTACAGACTGTAAGCGAACTGTGGAGCTAGCTAAGACAAAGTTGTGACAATTTGTGTATAAAATATAAATAATAATAGTTCATTGAAGTAAATTATCTCTAAAAGATTTTCAGTTCATAAGCTTAAAATAGTTTACGAAAAAATAGTTTTAATATAAGAAAAAAGATAATATACTAATTCTTCATTTTAGTAAGTAGACAGTTGTAGTATATGGATGTTTTGTTAAGTCTTTGTTGATACAGAATACATAATTTCCCTTTCCTGTTTGTGTGAGAAGTAAAGATTGAACAAAAATATGTGAGAGCTAAACTGTCTTTAAAAAGTAGATCACTGTATCAGAAACAGTAAGGACCAGTGGGCACCACGCAGAACAAGCAAATAGAAGATAAGCTCAGCCTTTGAGTAGCAGCTTTAGTAGTATACAATAATGAACTGAAAATAGGAAGTCAGCAGTGTTTTCTAAGATGACAGATTAAACAAACTTCCTACCAGAAAGAGGTAATCATTTCGACTAAGTTCCTCATCCCCTAGGATAAAATCTTAAGTCAGTGACTTGAAAACTGTTTTGACCTAATCAATTGAGAAATGCATTTTTACATTGCAGCCCAGCACACACATATGTATAATCGAAGCAAGAGTTTTACTTAACAATACTTACTTATCCATATGTTATGCACCTTGATATTTCTTATTCTCTTTTACCCCTTCCTCTGTGTGTCTGTGTGTATTCCTTTTCCCCCCCACCCACCCAATACCGTTCAGGAAACACTACATTGATTTCATTACCTGTAATGTGTTGCAACCCCTTTGAGATGATCCTAATAGTTATGATGAGATACTTCTAATAAAAGTTACACCAGTAGAAAATGTCAATATTTCATAAGGCCAGGATGATGACTTAGATAGTACTAATAATACAACACTTTAGGAAAGTTCATTTCATTTTATTTTTAGGAAGGACACTAAGTTTCAAAAATTTAAATTTATATGAAAGAGGGTCTTTAAACTCTATTGCAAAAAGGACTCAGCTGAATAATCTGTGGCAGAGGTTTAAATCACCTGGACCACACCATGCGATGTGAACTGCCATGTTCCAGAGCTCACCAGGCGCCATCCAGATGAGAGACCACCCAGCCCTTGTGACTTGACTAAGATATTAAATCCATGTTATCACCACGTTTTTAACTGCATGTGATATAAGGTGAACATATTTTGTAATCATTATATTTATAAATATTTTGTCTAAATATTATGGTATTCCAAGTTTTCCAAAAGAATCAATCAAATACAAGTTATAAATAAACATTTTATTTGTTATGGGAGTTAAGCTAACCATATTTATAACCCAGATTTAGATACACAAGAAAATCAGTTTTTACAATTTTGTTTAATAGAAAGCAGTGAATACGTCAAACATTAAACAACTAAAACAGTATATGAATATTTATTTTCACACACAAAAGTCCCTCAGTCATTGATTCTTAAATTCAAAACATCAAAGGCATTGTATATACCTTTTCATGTTTTCTAATTCCGAAGAAAATAAATTTTACTTAAAATGCTAATATTTTACTAGAGTATGCATTCATAATTATGTTCTTGTCTTTAAAGTTAATTTTTCAAACAGAACTAAACAGTTTTATCTTCAGTAGATCTTTTAGAAAGGAAGCAATCCTACCTCATCTAATTAGAATTTAGTCTTACTAGGAAGATACACTACAAATATTTATTGTGGTAATCTTTGAATAGTAAAATGAAAGGTGATTTTGATTTCCTTTTCTATATGTTCTTGTATTATATTTTTTACGTTCTTCTCTTAAGTTCTTTTCTGTGATTTTCAAATCAGGGAGGAAAATTTATTATTATTATTATTATTATTATACTTTAGGTTTTATGGTACATGTGTGCAATGTGCAGGTAAGTTACATATGTATACATGTGCCATGCTGGTGCGCTGCACCCACCAACTCGTCATCTAGCATTAGGTATATCTCTCAATGCTATCCCTCCCCCCTCCCCCCACCCCACAACAGTCCCCGAATTGTGATGTTCCCCTTCCTGTGTCCATGTGTTCTCATTGTTCAATTCCCACCTATGAGTGAGAATATGCGGTGTTTGGTTTTTTGTTTTTGCGATAGTTTACTGAGAATGATGATTTCCAATTTCATCCATGTCCCTACAAAGGACATGAACTCATCATTTTTTATGGCTGCATAGTATTCCATGGTGTATATGTGCCACATTTTCTTAATCCAGTCTATCATTGTTGGACATTTGGGTGGGTTCCAAGTCTTTACTATTGTGAATAATGCGGCAATAAACATACGTGTGCATGTGTCTTTATAGCAGCATGATTTATAGTCCTTTGGGTATATACCCAGTAATGGGATGGCTGGGTCGAACGGAATTTCTAGTTCTAGATCCCTGAGGAATCGCCACACTGACTTCCACAAGGGTTGAACTAGTTTACAATCCCACCAACAGTGGAAAAGTGTTCCTATTTCTCCACATCCTCTCCAGCACCTGTTGTTTCCTGACTTTTTAATGATTGCCATTCTAACTGGTGTGAGATGGTATCTCATTGTGGTTTTGATTTGCATTTCTCTGATGGCCAGTGATGGTGAGCATTTTTTCATGTGTTTTTTGGCTGCATAAATGTCTTCTTTTGAGAAGTGTCTGTTCATGTCCTTCGCCCACTTTTTGATGGGGTTGTTTGTTTTTTTCTTGTAAATTTGTTGGAGTTCATTATAGATTCTGGATATTAGCCCTTTGTCAGATGAGTAGGTTGCGAAAATTTTCTCCCATTTTGTAGGTTGCCTGTTCACTCTGATGGTAGTTTCTTTTGCTGTGCAGAAGCTCTTGAGTTTAATCAGATCCCATTTGTCAATTTTGGCTTTTGTTGCCATTGCTTTTGGTGTTTTAGACATGAAGACCTTGCCCATGCCTATGTCCTGAATGGTAATGCCTAGGTTTTCTTCTAGGGTTTTTATGGTTTCAGGTCTAACATTTAAGTCTTTAATCCATCTTTAATTGATTTTTGTGTAAGGTGTAAGGAAGGGATCCAGTTTCAGCTTTCTACATATGGCTAGCCAGTTTTCCCAGCACCATTTATTAAATAGGGAATCCTTTCCCCATTTCTTGTTTTTGTCAGGTTTGTCAAAGATCAGATACTTGTAGATATGTGGCATTATTTCTGACGGCTCTGTTCTGTTCCATTGATCTATATCTCTGTTTTGGTACCAGTACCATGCTGTTTTGGTTACTGTAGCCTTGTAGTATAGTTTGAATTCTGGTAGTGTGATGCCTCCAGCTTTGTTCTTTTGGCTTAGGATTGACTTGGCAATGCGGGCTCTTTTTTGGTTCCATATGAACTTTAAAGTAGTTTTTTCCAGTTCTGTGAAGAAAGTCATTGGTAGCTTGATAGAAGAAGTATCCTCATGGCTATTTTGTTATTTTGTTTCACTTAGGGGAAAATTGCTTTATTGGCCTCAATAGCTGCTTTATTAGATGCAATGAAGCAGGAGACATAGAAGCAAAAAGTAAAACAGCAGGAGAAGAAGAAATGATCAAGGTAATGGTGACATTTTATACGGATGACTGCATTCACACATGCGATGTGACTGTATCTCTTTAAAATGTTAAATCATCATTTACTGTCACTTTAAAGATTTAGTTAATAGCTTTTTTTAATCTGCTGTTTCAAATAGACTCATTTTTAATTATAAGTCACATAGTTGATGGCTTGTTTATACAATGTGGTAGAGAAATCAGTTCATCTAGGAGCTGCCTTGCCATTATCTCCATGGATTAGTATTTTTTTCTGGTAGTTCCACATGCTCTTTTTAAGCTTTCATTTTCTTGTTTTCTTGCTTGTATTTTAAAATCTAATTTTTAAAATAGATAACATGTACACGTGATCCAACATTTTTAAATAAAAGCATACGAAGATGAAGACATATGCCTGCCATGCATCTTACTCACCTTTGTTCTAGCTCCTGTTCCTCTTTCCCTTTGTTTTGTTTTTTTATAGCCTCCTAAAATTCTTTATAAACATATGAATACATTTATAATTTTCAACTTTTTTGCACTAAAGGCAGCCTCCTCTATAGTCTTCTCAATTTCTGATTTTTTTTCCTTAAAATTGTATCTTGGAGAGTTTTCTATTATTAGTTTGAATGTACAAAATTTTCTCTTTTTCTTGCTTTTCTTTTTCTCTCTCTTTTTTAACAGCCACATAATATTCCATTTTAGGGATGTACCTTAATTTATGTAGTCTTTTATAGATGGAAATTTAGGCTGTTTCCAGACTTTTGCTCTTATAAACAGTGCTGCAGTACATAACATTGAACATGCATCAATTTGTGGTTGTGCAGGTGGACCTGAAGATAAATTTCCAGAAGCAGAATTACCAGGTCGGGGTATACGCATTTGTATTTATGTAATGCTTGAACTTCTGTGATGATAATCACTCTATGAAACAAAAAATCATAGCAGAACTTCTGGGGCCTTAGCCCTTACATTTTAAAAATATTTTTATTAATAGTACCTGTCTTCTTTGCATTAGGAGAAACACGAATCACATGAAACATGATTTTTATTTTATTTTTAAAATGTGTGTGCCTCACTAAACTGGAA
This sequence comes from Pongo abelii, assembly GCF_028885655.2. NCBI lineage: Eukaryota > Metazoa > Chordata > Mammalia > Primates > Hominidae > Pongo > Pongo abelii. The sequence continues at coordinate 723,051 of NC_072002.2, forward strand.
ATAAAAGTTCCTTATTCCAGGCTAAATTCCCTCATCCGTAGTTAGACACGTTATCCATTGCACCAGTGGCCTGTGCCCTCCCTAATCCTACTGTTTGTTTTACATCATTGTAAAAGTTAAACAGACATCTTCATATCAAGGTGAAATTCTAAATAATACTGTTAATATAACCTAGATAAATCAGGTAGTTAACTAGAATTTGATGAAAACATTTAAGGCTTAATTTCTTAGACTCACAAAAGCCACTGATCTTTAATGATAAACATATACCAGGAGGTGTCTAAAGAATAACTCCCCCCTTCTTGACACATGGTTTTTCTGTGTCTTGGCATTCCAACGCAGTACTGAGCATCGTGAACCTTGCTTTGTTTGTCTCTGTTGGGAATCACAAGTTGCATCCAGTCTGACCCAGATTTGTTGGCATTGTGGGGGCCAGAGTGGAAGGCTCTAAGAGAGGGGGCAAATGTCTTTTCTAAAATGCCCTTCATTCTTATAATTAGAGCATAAAAATTTATATTACATTTTTCTTTACTGCCAGTGTAATTTAAAAGCATCTCTCAATTCTCTGTACGTGCTTCATGTTAGATTTCCGGTCATATGTTTGATTTTCTTTTTAGAATAGTCTTGATTTCAGATAATTTCAAATCTAAAGCTCAAACAATTTCAATCAAAAATGTAGATATTTTCTTACAGTTAGAGAAGTGAAATGCTATATTTTTTCACTGCATGCATCCGGCACATGCGTTGTAGTCTTGAATTTCCATAATGCTCCTGTGAGTTGGATGTGAGCTCAGCGTTACATACAAGAAGACAGCCTCTGACCCTCCTTACATCCTCGTGGTTTTTGTCAGTCAGTTCATGGAAATCACAGTGATTTCAAGGTGTGCTAAGACAGGATGTGTACCCAGGCTCAGCTGACTCCAGAGGCCACTCTCAGTATTTCATAGCACATTGCTTCTCAGGAAACAGGTCATTGAGGAAATGCAGACGGGTTTGTGACTTGCATTTAATTTAATTTATTTATATTTTATTGTATCATGTTTAAATTTTTTTCATCTGGATATCATCACAAAAGTGTTATTGAAGGCAACAATTGCAAATATATGTGCAGTGCTTTGCACTTATACAAAGACACAAAGATACACAAAGATTGCATTTTTCACTATTTAAAGCAATTTTGAGATGAAATACAAAGTTTTCTGTGTCTCTTTGGTTACTCAAGTACTTGGAAGCTCTGAACAGTGATTATTTAGGACTCTTTTCATACCATTTAATTGCAGGCTGTCCTAATTAATCTCTGTCAGCCCTTCACCTTTAGGACCTTGCCTTATCTACCAGAACACAGATCCCTCTTACTAAAGGTAGCATTGTGTTACAGGCCCTAGCAGGGAATGTTTTGAGGTCTGGGACCCCTCAAATCAAAACTGTCACAAAGATGTCATTGGCACAAACATGTTATTTGTCATCACTTTCTAAGCAGCTCTGAAACTGGACTCTGGCCACAGAGATCCCTTAGGAGACATGAATCCTTACCATTGCCCATTGCCTGTTCTGTGAGTATCCTAATTGTTGAATGCAGATTAATTAACTTATGACATGTGATAGTAAACATCTATCCAACTTAGGAGGACATAAGAGGCTACTAAAAGAGGTGGGTTCCAATCAATTAAAAACAAGTTGTGTAATGTTAAAAGTTTTAATAGTTTGGTAATAGCCTGTGCAATGTAAAATAGCTATTGAGCTTTCAATCTGATCAAATGACACTTGTCTACTAGGGATAATTTGATCCTAGTGTATTCACTTGGAGGACAAAATTAAATTAATGATTGCTTTATTGCCTAGCAGGATCTGATGTATAAAATGTTTCTGAAATAATTTTGTCTGTAGTGTTTCTGACACAAGGGCGGAGGAGGAAGCATGTGATAGCACTTACTCATATAGATTATATATATGAAGTAAAAACACATAGCCAGAACCGGTCTTTTTCTGAATATTGTTGCTCAGTTAATTTTTTCTTCTGCATAAGAAATCATCTCGAATGTTCTTATGTGATATGTAAAGTGGGGAAGGTGGAAGATAAACATATAACCCATTGGATTCTCTTTTCCAATATCTAGATTAGATCCTGCACTGGAAGAGAAACCAAGAAAAAAGATGACATTCCAGAAGAAGACAAAGGTAATGTAAAACAATGTGAAATCAATTATGTGTATGTATGTTTTTCCTTTTAGACCTACAGATTTGACAGTGAAGTGCTTCTCAAAGTGCTTTCAAAATAAATTACCTAATTAGCTGGGGATGGTGGTGCATGACTCTAGGCCCAGCCACTTGGGAGGCTGAGACAGGAGGATTGTTTGAGCCCAGGAGTTCAAGGCTGCAGTAAGCTCTGATCACCACTGCATTCCAGCCTGGGTGACAGAGCAAGACCCTGTCTGAAAAAATGAAAACTGATGGACAAGAAGAGGCAACACAATGTAGCCTCTAGGACAGAGCACTGAGCTAAATGCTTTTTTTTCTTGAGGGTTCAGTTTTCCTAATCATCCTACCAGCTCCCAAAGCTAGTCACTCGGGTTAGTCAATCTCTCTATTCATTCATAGAATGGGCGTGATGCCAGTCAAAGTCTGTGCTATGGCCAAGACACAGGGGACTCCAGCCAGCATGCCCTAATAGAAGTGGGGCCTTGTGGTACCCAGTCAATGAGTGGCCTTGCTCTTGAGAGGTCATGAAGGTCGTCTTTGTTGTTCAGAATCTCCAGCTTATTAAAAAAAATACAGTTAGACTTTTTTTTTCTTCCTCAATAAGGAGTCTCACTCTGTCCCCCAGACTGGAGTGCAGTGCCACGATCTCAGCTCATCGCAACCTCCGCCTCCCACGTTCATGTGATTCTCCTTTCTCAGCCTCCCGCGTAGCTGGGACTACAGGCGCACGCCACTATGCTTGGCTAATTTTTGTATTTTTAGTGGAGACGTGGTTTCACCATGTTGGCCAGGCTGTTCTCGAACTCCTGACCTCGAGTGATCTGCCTGCCTTGGCCTCCCAAAGTGCTGGGATTGCAGGTGTGACCCACTCTGCCTCGCCTATAATTAGACTTTTTAATAAGTGAAAAAGAAATTAACAGTATTTATAAATTTAATAGTAAATATGTATAATCAGAGTTTGAGGTATTTTTCAATGAAGACATTTTCTTTGGAGAAAGAAATTTCAGAGCTTCCAAGACCACAAAGTTAAAATAAGTAAAGAAGACAGTAAAATTCTTCAAAAGGCTCAGAAAGATGGATTTTTGCATGAGATGCTTCTGGACAGGTAGCTATTTATTTACTTATTTCCACTATTTTCAGTAGCCAATAGAAATGGCATGTAGAAAACCTATATTCTCTTAAATTACTGTAGTTTTCACATTTTTGTCTTTATTTCTAATTTATGAGTGTGGCAATATTAGCTAGAGAGGATGTCATGAGTTTGGGAAAAGACTGTCAAGAAAGAATATCTAAAAATTATAACCGATTCTAAGTATATACTTTAAGAAATTCAGGTTTGACTGTATCTACTTCATAAATTTATCATTATCTTTTTATAACTATTACAACCAGAGTTAGAGAGAAGCAGTTTGACTAATATAAAAATTATGTGGATTCTGTTAGAGTAGTTCAGGTTCCTTAAAATAAGCATAGATCAATTAAAAAACTAAGTATAAAAGCTAAACAAGTGAAATTGAAGCAGTTTTATTCTAAGATTTGGAAGAGTGCAGGATGTTTATCATAGCACATTATTAATATTTATTACTCTTCCTATGTAGACAAGTAATGTCCTAGAGTTGCAACGTAGAAAAACAGAGATGTTTAGCTGTGAGTGTACAAGTATAAATCAATTAAGTGCCAGATTTTGATAATCACCAGCCGCTCATTCAAGTCGTATGTTCCAAAGTTACTCTTACCCTTTTTGTACATTACTTGATAAAGGCAATGTTTACTTACGTATTTCCTGTTAACTAGCTGGTAGAGTTCATACCTAAAGTCAGTAAATAATGTTAAGAATTTTTTCCAGCTGAGCAAATGAATATGTATCTAGTTGTAAGAAATCAAGAAGAGGTTATAAAATATAATCAGGATGTGGACTCTAAAACGGAATAACCTCTATGTCCTGTAACTTTTATCACTTGTAATAATACAGCATTCTCACCCTGTTAACTGGAAATTTAGAGCACCATTAAATTCTGGAATAATTAAAATATCTATTTGGATTGAAAAAGCCCTTAGACAACATTTATTGAATATTAGGAAATAACTTTTATAAGATTAGAATCCATTTTTTATAGAAACCAAATTTAAAAGTATACATATTTTAATATAAGTGTTGTGGTAACACAGTAACCAAAATTGAGCACACATTTTTAAAGCTTTTTATATTTATTAGCAGTTGAATATATATGGCATGTTTAACATAGATTAATTTTACTATTTTTCTTTGTTTTAACATTAGAGCCAAATTGAAACCGACAGATACTGCAAATGACTGGGACTTTTGTTTCTGCCTTATCTTTTTGTGTTTTTTTCTGAATAAAATATTCAGAGGAAATGCTTTTACGGAGTTCTTGAGTTGTTGTGAAATTGTTGTTTAGCTAGTAGCTAGTTTAACCAGGATTAAGCAAGTTTAATCAGGATTCTTCATGGATGTATTTTTAGCTAACTACAGTTTTTCATATGGAAATGAAACTTACAGTACACACTTAACGTACCACAGAATTTTTTTCTGGATTTCCTGTCCTGAAGCATGAAGTGTACTAGAAACCAATTCTTCCTGCGCTACTTGTGGAATCTTTCTTACTGGATCATAATCTTACTTTACTTTATACAATAGAAGCTTAATCAGTGCCTTTAATAGGAAGTGAGAAACTCCCAATCCAATCAACAAGGCTTTGATTCTACCTCCTAAGTACTACTCAGAACACAGACAATCCAAATATCAGAACTAGGGGGTTGGGCAGAGAGGAAAAATCATCTATTAGGGAGTGGGACAGAAAGTGGAAACATTACAAAGAAGCAAGTGGGCTCAGGACAGAGGCGAGAGTAGTACTGGGGAAAATCCCTACTGAGGACAGGTTTGCCACAGTGGATATGTATGTGATGCTTTTGTCCTCGTGGGCTGGAATGGAAGCTAATAAATAAGTTCAGATGCTACGTGTTACTTAGGTCTGCTTTGTTGAAGCCTGTCTCTTTCAGAGTTCCTAAACACAATATTTCCGTGGCATCTAATCCCAGTGAGAGCTCCAAATACAGGCCATGTATCAGATGCCACGGGAAAATCTGCCTCAGGACTGAGGTTGGTTCAAGCATCTGGATGATGTCAAAAGTCCACGTTGTGTGCTGGCCTAACCTGAAAGACCCTATCTAGTTCTAGCCTTTAAATTCCTTCTGTCACCAAATCTAGAGTTACATGGCATCTATACAAGCTAGGTGGCTGAGGCATGGGATCAGCCCTATAAAGGAGCTTTTGGAGCTTTTGTTGTAGGTCTAGCTTCAACTTGGCACTCCAGTTCCAATAGCTGGACTTTCTCTCATCTTGTGTTCTGATCCTTGGATTGGGAACAAAGTAACCACTCTGATCCAACAAAGCAGAGGTTCCGGTTCCCAACTGGTGACTATTTTGCCTCCCAGGGGACATTTTTGGTTTTCACAACTGGAATACGGTGTTAGAGGGTAGAGGCTAGGGATGCCGCAAAGCATGTGGCATAATCCTGTTCCTCCCAGAATGCTAACAGTGCCAAGGTTATGGAGCCTTCCCACCCAAGGGCTTGGTCTATTCCTTGCTTCTGTCAGCTCCCTAACCCTTAAACACAACAGTTCAAATATATATGCATAAGCATCTCCTAGGGACCTGCACGTTTCCAATATCGACTACTGAGATCCATCCGTAGAGATGCAGGCTTAGGAGGTCTAGGATTGGGCTCAAAATTTGCATTTTAACAAGTACTCCAGGTCATTCTGAAGCAAGTGATACAAACCACACAATGAGGAACACCGCCTTCAAGAGACTGAATCTTGCTTCCCAACACTAGCTTGGTATCTGAGACCATCTGCCTGCTGACTGGCTTTCCTGTCACAAACATTCTGCATGTAGGCACAGTGTGTTCCTAGAGTCCATGTTAACTCTTTCACCCTCATGTTCCCTTGGTTCCTGTCCCCAGTCCAGCGAGCAGAACTGATTACAGATCTTGACAACAGAAGATACAGATTTAAAATAACTTGCCTGTTCCCGTGGACTTTATCCACTAGTGAAGGAGGACAAGTGGACCAGGGGAGAGGGTAGGTGGGGGCTCATTCCCTATTCCTCCCATTCCACTTTATACAAACCCCACCTAGACCACTGGGAGAGCAACGGAGGTTAAGAATGACTGCATCTAAATATTGTCATCTGGTCCACTCTTCTTCCATCTTGTACACAAGGATATGAGTTTTGTTTAAAGCACTACTGAAACCTAGAAAAACTCTGGCTTAGCAAGCCCCTGACGGATCAGTCTAGTAATCTTATCAAAACCAAGATTACCTAAAAGCACTAACCAAAGGAAAAGCTCCCTCACCCAAACCTATGACTGCTCACATTTTTCAGATTGAATACTTTCAATTGTATTTTAAGGTTCATTGACTCTTTATCACCTCCAAACTTCTCCTCAACACAACTGATTATTATTTTTTAATTTTGAAAACTTTCTCACTTCTAGAATTTCCACTTGAGCCTTTGTTATTATTGTAGTTTCTTCTACTCTGCTGTGATTCCCTATCCATTTATTCTAAGGGTTTTTGGGGTTTTGATTTTAATAAGAATTACAATAACTACTTTAAAAATCCACACTAATTCCAACATCTGGGTCATCTCGAGGTCAGTCGCTATTGATTGCCTTTTTCTTTGAATATATTTCTTTATATGTTTGATATAATGGGATTGAATTCTGAAGATTGTAAAACTAGATTTTGTTTTGTTCCTCTGAAAATTTTGATAATTTTTTGTTGTATTTGTTGTATTTTGTTTGATTTTTTCTATTGTATACTTTACAATATATTTTCCTCCAATGATTTTGACATTTCTATTTCTCAAAATATTTATGTTTATTTTAACAATTATACAAAGTAGCTTGGTGCAGTGGATCCCATCTGTAATTCCAGAATTTTAGAGGCCAAGGCAGGAGGGTCACTGGAGCCCAGGAGTTGGAAACCAGCCTAGACAACAGGGCAAGACACTGTCTCCACAAAAAATTATTAGGGTGGTGCAAAAAGTAATTGCGGGTTTTGCCATTACTTTCAATGGCAAAACCCACAATTACTCTTGCACCAACCTGATAAAAAGTAAGCTGGGTATGGTGGTGGCGTGTGTCTGTGGTCTCCGCTATTTGGGAAGTGAAGGCAGAGGTGGGAGGATTGCTTGAGCCCAGAAGTTCCAGACCAGCCTGAGACACTGTCTCTACGAGAAAAAAAAAAATTAGCTGGGCCCACGTACCTGTTCTACTAGCTACTTCGGAGGCAAAGGCAGAGGTGCCAGAATCACTGGAGAACAGAGGCTCAAGGCTACAGGGCACTGTGATTGTGCCACTGCACTCCAGCCTGGGTGATGGAGCACGACCCTGACTCCAAATAATAATAATAATTACAAAAAGAAAGACTTAGAACACCAGGTTAGGGTTAAGTATTCTAAAATTTAGCTGACTTACTCTGTTCTCTATAAAACAGGTTGCCACAGAAAATATATCATGCCCAGTTAATTTTAAATTTCAGATAAACATACTTTTTTCAGTGTAAGTATATCCCATGCAATATTTGGGACATGCTTATACTAAAATATTATTCTCTGTTATCTGAAATTGAAATTTAACTGGGTATTACATAATTATAGCAGCCTGACTATAAAAGATATGTAGGCTGAGCAAAATTCTACTTTAAACTTCAAGCTTTATAATAAATGCATAATTAATCAAGAATTATTATTTACTGAGACCTGTGTAGATCCCCATATTTATCTTTTTAAATGTGGAACTAGGAAAGCTACATAAAGAACATTTATAGAAACAAATGACTGTTCTATAGAGCTGAAAAGAAAACTCTAGCTTTTATTTGTCTCCCAAAACTTAAGCTTTATTCTACATTTGAATAAACAATAAAATTACAGCTCAACTTTGGAAGCACAGATCATAATATAGAAATAAAGTAAAGATCCCAGAAACATTTAACAGGCAACAAATCTTTCATATCATCTTACTATAGCAACTAAACATATAATAACTTAGAACGATCCATTAATTATAAGTAAAGAATAAATCTCTTACAAAGCATAATTATTCATATTATTGACCATCATAAGAATAAATATTTTAAGTAAAACGCCATGAAAACTTTACAGAAAGGAGTGAGTTGCAGACACAGTCATTCTTGGATTTCTTTCAACACCAGGCTTTCTTCCCTTTTGACCTGAACTGGGAGTTGAATATTTCCTCTCTTTGCCCTCTGACTCTCTAGTCTCTGAAGCATCTTTTGTACTAGAGGTGTGTACAAAGACTTCCTGGAAATTTGATTTTGTAAATTGTCCTGTTGTATCTTCTAGGCACTGCAGTGATACAGATGTAGAGCTGTTGCTCTTGCTTGTATAAGTGTAACGTTTTGATTCAAAAAAGGAAGTAAAAAGAAGAGAGTTGATTACATTTGGCTACTGACATTAATAATAATAAATAATAATTGTACTTTTAATATAAACATATGAATGTTTTAGTTCTAAGAATGGCTGTCCACATAAGAAAAGTATGTATAAATAATTAATGTCTATTATAATTACTTTATCCAAAGAAAAAGTATAATTTAAAGATGGCTGTTTAAGGATCAAATTGCAGCAACTGGTGAAAGTAGATATTAGTCATATTTATTAAGTGACACACAGTGATACTGAAGGCACTTATTTCTCAAGAAACATCATTTTTTCCCAACAAGAACATACTACATCCTAGACATGAAATGAAAATAAGCTTTAATTTTTACCACAGGAGGGCGACACTCAGAGAACTGAGGTTGTACAGATCCACTAGAGGACCATATCCATGAGCCTATCAGTCTCTAGCACAGAGCAAGAATTTTTAAAGAACCTCGGTGAAGTTTCCTTTTCAAAGAAATACAAAGATTAAAGCCTTTGAAACGTAAATTATTTTTCCAGTGATTACATTGAGGACAAAGTTACAGTTGCAAAGTTAAGATTTTTATAACTATCCCTAAAACTGATTCTCAGTGACTCCCTTGATCTACATATGTTAAGGAAAAGGGCAAGATGAAGATGTGTTAAATATTTTCCACTTTTTAAAAATCAGTTTTAATAAAAGGTATACCCAAATAATGGTTAATTAAATGACCATGAAAGTATGTTATAGCAGATGGCCACTCATCAACATGCCTTAAAATTAAAGGTTTATAAGGTGTATAAGGTCAAAGTTTTTGATGTTGCCATTACATTCACAAAAGTATCTGAGGCACATACAGCATGAAGTTCACTAAGTGCTTCCAACATAACCAGCACAAAATTTTGTTGAATAAATAAATGAATACTTTTGTATAGCATCTGTTCAAAATCTCTGATGTAAAAATGAAAATAATTTGAAAATATGCAAAACTGAAATTTCCCTCATACAGCTGCCAATTCGTACAAACAACAAGATGAATTTCAAAATGAAAACATGACAATAAAATCAAAGTTTCAAAATGGCTGGCCTTTTATTAGCAAAACCCATGTTCAAATAAAGGAATAAGTCATCAAATGTTTTGAGAACCGAATTTTACTGCTGCTTTTCTAACACCCTGTTGTTAACCTGAGCCCCCATCCTCTTACTGTCAATAACAGATTTTCATTATAAAATACAAGAAACAGGCCAGGTGCCTGTCAATAACAGATTTTCATCATCAAATACAAGAAAGAGGCAGGGCACGGTGGCTCACAACTGCAATCCCAGCATTTTGGGAGGCTGAGGTGGGTGGATCACTTGAGGTCAGGAGTTTGAGACAAGCCTGGCCAACATGGTGAAACCTCATCTCTACTAAAAATACAAAAATTAGCTGGGTGTGGTAGCAGGTGCCTGTAATTCCAGCTAATCTGGAGGCTGAGGCAGGAGAATCACTTGAACCAGGGAGGTGGAGGTTGCAGTGAACTGAGATCGAGCCACTGTACTCAAGCCTGGGCGACAGAGCAAGACTCTGCCTTAAAAAAAATAAATACACAACATAACAGAATCTCTGGGACACATTCAAAGCGGTGTGTATAGGGAAATTTATAGCACTAAATGCCTACAAGAAAAAGCAAGAAAGATCCAAAATTGACAACCTAACATCACAATTAAAAGAACTAGAAAAGCAAGAGCAAACACATTCAAAAGCTAGCAGAAGGCAAAAAATAACTAAAATCAGAGCAGAACTGAAGGAAATAGAGACAGAAAAACCCTTCAAAAAATTAATGAATCCAGGAGCTGGTTTTTTGAAAGGATCAACAAAATTGATAGACCGCTAGCAAGACTAAAAAAGAAGAAAACAGAGAAGAATCAAATAGACGCAATAAAAAATGATAAAGGGGATATCACCACTGAACCCACAGAAATACAAACTACCAACAGAGAATAATACAAACAGCTCTATGCAAATAAACTAGAAAATCTAGAAAAAATGGATAAATTCCTCGACACATACACTCTGCCAAGACTAAACCAGGAATAAGTTGTGTCTCTGAATAGACCAATAACAGGCTTTGGAATTGTGGCAATAATCAATTCCTTACCAACGAAAAAGAGTACAGGACCAGATGGATTCATAGCCGAATTCTACCAGAGGTACAAGGAGGAACTGGTACCCTTCCTTCTGAAATTATTCCAATCAATAGAAAAAGAGTGAATCCTCTCTAATTCATTTTATGAGGCCAGCATCATCCTGATACCAAAGCCTGGCAGAGACACAACAAAAAAAGAGAATTTTAGACCAATATCCTTGATGAACATTGATGCAAAAATCCTCAATAAAATACTGGCAAACCAAATCCAGCAGCACATCAAAAAGCTTATCCACCATGATCAAGTACGCTTCATTCCTGGGATGCAAGGATGGTTCAATATACGCAAATAAATAAATGTAATATAGCATAAAAACAGAACCAAAGACAAAAACCACATGATTATTTCAACCGATGCAGAAAAGACCTTTGACAAAATTCAACAACGCTTCATGCTAAAATTCTCAATAAGTTAGGTATTGATGGGACGTATCTCAAATTAATAAGAGCTATCTATGACAAACCCACAGCCAATATCAAACTGAATGGGCAAAAACTGGAAGCATTCCCTTTGAAAACTGGCACAAGACAGGGATGCCCTCTCTCACCACTCCTATTCAACATAGTGTTGGAAATTCTGGCCAGGGCAATTAGGCAGGAGAAGGAAATAAAGGGTATTCAATTAGGAAAAGAGGAAGTCAAATTGTCCCTGTTTGCAGAGGACATGATTGTATATCTGGAAAAACCACGGTCTCAGCCCAAAATCTCCTTAATCTGATAAGCAACTTCAGCAAGGTCTCAGTATACAAAATCAATGTACAAAAATCACAAGCATTCTTATACACCAATAACAGAAAAACAGAGAGCCAAATCATGAGTGAACTCCCATTCACAATTGCTTCAAAGAGAATAAAATACCTAGGAATCCAACTTACAAGGGATGTGAAGGACCTCTTCAAAAAGAACTACAAACCACTGTTCAATGAAATAGAGGATACAAAGAAATGGAAGAACATTCCATGCTCGTGGGTAGGAAGAATCAATATCGTGAAAATGGCCATACTGCCCAAGGTAATTTAGACATTCAATGCCATCCCCATCAAGCTACCAATGACTTTCTTCACAGAATTGGAAAAAACTACTTTAAAGTTCATATGGAACCAAAAAACAGCCTGCATCGCCAAGTCAATCCTAAGCCAAAAGAGCAAAGCTGGAGGCATCACGCTACCTGACTTCAAACTATACTACAAGGCTACAGTAACCAAAACAGCATGTTCCTGGTACCAAAACAGAGATATAGATCAATGGAACAGAACAGAGCCCTCAGAAATAATGCCACATATCTACAACTATCTGATCTTTGACAAACCTGAGAAAAGCAAGCAATGGGGAGAGGATTCCCTATTCAATAAATGGTGCTGGGAACACCTACTAGCCATATGTAGAAAGCTGAAACTGGATCCCTTCCTTACACCTTATACAAAAATTAATTCAAGATGGATTAAAGACCTAAACTTTAGACCTAAAACCATAAAAACCCTAGAAGAAAACCTAGGCATTACCATTCAGGACATAGGCATGGGCGAGGACTTCATGTCTAAAACACCAAAAGCAATGGCATCAAAAGCCAAAATTGACAAATGGGATCTCATTAAACTAAAGAGCTTCTGCACAGCAAAAGAAGCTACCATCAGAGTGAACAGGCAACCTACAAAATGGGAGAAAGTTTTCACAACCTACTCATCTGACAAAGGGCCAATATCAAGAATCTACAATGAACTCCAACAAACTTACAAGAAAAAAACAAACAATCCCATCAAAAAGTGAGCAAAGGACATGAACAGACACTTCTCAAAAGAAGACATTTATGTAGCCAAAAAAACATGTAAAAATGCTCATCATCACTGGCCATCAGAGAAATGCAAATCAAAACCACAATGAGATACCATCTCACACCAGTTAGAATGGCGATCATTAAAATGTCAGAAAACAACAGGTGCTGGAGAGGATGTGGAGAAATAGGAAAACTTTTACACTGTTGGTAGGACTGTAAACTAGTTCAACCATTGTGAAAGTCAGTGTGGCAATTCCTCAGGGATCTAGAACTAGAAACACCATTTGACCCAGCTGTCCCATTACTGGGTATATACCCAAAGGACTATAAATCATGCTGCTATAAAGACACATGCACACGTATGTTTATTGTGGCACTATCCACAATAGCAAAGACTTGGAACAAACCCAAATGTCCAACAATGATAGAGTGGATTAAGAAAATGTGACACATATACACCATGGAATACTATGTGATGAGTTCATGTCCTTTGTAGGGACATGGGTGAAGTTGGAAATCATCATTCTCAGTAAACTATCGCAAGAACAAAAAACCAAACACCGTATATTCTCACTTATAGGTGGGAATTGACCAACGAGAACACATGGACACAGGAAGGGGAACATCACACTCTGGGGCCTGCTGTAGGGTGGGGATAGTGGGGAGGGTTAGCTTTAGGAGATATACCTAATGCTAGATGGCACATGTATACATATGTAAATATCCTGCACAATGTGCACATGTATCCTAAAACTTAAAGTATAATAATAATAAAATTTAAAAAGACCTGTGTATGTTGATTATTTATCTGTGTGTATGTTACTATGCAAAATTGTATTATTTTTAGTAACTTAGATTATGTAAATATGTATTATATTTTAGGCAGTAGCAAATATTAACACATTTTTTAATGTACAGCTTAGATAATAGTTGATGATTACAATTAATTAATATTAGCTACTTACAACACTTATGCAAACAGAAATTCTAAAACTAAATTTGTATTAACTTTGAAAATTTTAAACTATTTTCTACAAAGTTTTTAAATTACAAACAATAAAATAGAAAGTTTATAAAAAAAGAAATGCTATGAGAAATAGTTATATTTTGATTCCTTAATTTTTCTGAATATTAGTACTTGGAGCTTCACCGTTAGTAATTCCAATAGGCTACACAAATTTTCTCTTCAGTAAAATGGCCAAACAGAAGGCATTCAATTTTTAAATATATGATGCAATTTTATTACCTTTTTTTCTATACAAATGACACAAAATTTAGACCAATAAAAACAGAATTTCTTCCTTGAAATTTCAAGAGTTGAGCTGAGCTGGGAAGAGCTAAACTGCTTGATTTCAGAGTTGGAAATTAAAGCAAGTGGCCCACATCAAAGTAATAGTTAAGCCTTTTTGTCTTCCTTTCTGTGATTGTGGTAAGCAACAGGCAAAATCAGATGAAGAACCGACTCCTCATTGTTCCATTTTTTCCTCATGGAAAAGCACCAGGAAAGGGTCAGATGGATCAGCACAAACATGGCACTGTCTCACTGCCGAGGTGGCCCCCTCATTAAAAACAGGCCTGCAATTTTGTACAAAAGGGGGCAGGAGTGCGTAGAGGAGAATGTATGATATGAGCAAGAGTAAAAAGAATGGAGTATTAATAAGAATGTTTAAAATTCATTATCAAAGCTCCATTTCTTCTCCAGAAACAGGGATCTGAACAAAAGTTTCTGAAGAAGGCCTCGACCAAAAGCCCCTCAGCAAGGTGCCCCTGAATCTAGATGCCTGGACTGGAAATGAAAAGCTACATGCGAGCCTCAGTGGCCAAGATGGCCGGTATTGTTTATTTCAACCCCTCAGAGACTGCAAAGCACTGACATTTATATAGTTCTCCTAAATGCACATGTCAGCAGAAGTGTGACAACCAATGATTTCAAAGATATAATGTGGGTATCAGAATTTCTGGCAAAAATTTAGATAATCTTATCTTTTCAAACTCAAATAACCATATATGCAGAGAAACTTCAAAGGCAGGTACCTCCACAATTAATTTTTCAGGAAAGAATAAAGAAGCACAGCTGTAGAATAAAAATTAGACTAGAAGTTGATGCTACCTTTCGGAATTGCTAATGATGGAAGCACAGGTTGTTAGAATTGAACATGTCTGATTGGTGAATATAATGTCACAGCAGCATAGATGCAGGAGTATTTGGATCTGACTATGCTATCTAAAGGTAGAATCCTTACGTTTTCAAAAGTTTAGAAAAAATAGGTTAGAGTAGTTAGTGGAGGTGGTATCTCTCCTCTTTGGTTGATTTGGGAATTAACACCAATCCTCATATTAGTTTCTAGTTCATATGTACACCCTGTGTTTTAATCAGGACAATTTAGATAAATACATTGACTTAATCATTTCAGGTGTCTGCAAAGGGAACATTGTTCACATTACAGATATCTTTTCACTGGAATAAAATACCTCGACCAAGAATCTTCAATGACCCCATCACTTGAGGTCAGTCATTTATAATAAAATGAAATCTACTATTCTTTTTAAAATATACCAAGTAAGAGTCATCAAGACAAAAGTTATTCAGAAACAAAATACTAATCCAAACAAGGCTGTACAATTAGCTCTTAATAAATCCCCAAACTGCATATAGAGTGTAGAAATAACATAAGTAGTTATAATGATTAAATATAGTAGAGGAAAAGTTTAAAAGTAAGAAAAAAATAAAGTAGATTATGAAAATAATTCGGTAAAAATGTTAGATGTAAAAAAATTTTCAATGTAAAGGATAGAATAAATAGAAAAATTGCATAAATGAAAAAAGGAATTATGAATTAGAATGTAGGATGAAGTGAATATTTAGAAGTCCGAATAGGGTTAAAACAAATAAACAATATGAAAAATTGAAATACATAAAAATCTAGAATAAGTCATGTAGTTTAAGTCCCAGTTTAAATAAATAAAATGGAGTGAATATCAAATAGAGAATAAAAATATGTAATTATTAAAATAATTAATTATAATAGCTTAAAGGCATAACTATTAAAAGAAATACAATAGTTAAAAGCATAATACCAAAATAGAGAAAATCACATAAAGCCATCTAAGATAAAATTCAAATTAATTATAAAGCAATGAAAACAAACCTATTTCTCAATATGTGAAAAGATGAAGAATCCAGTGGATTATGGTCTTCAAAGTTCTGAGGGAAAGACATGTAAATTTAAAATTACATATATTTCAAAAGTTATTTTTAGGATTGAGGAAAAATGTGCCTTAATACAAAAAAGCAATGTAAACTGAGTATATTTACCTCAGTAAAATGCATTTAAAATTTGTTGAAACTTTAGATTATGAAGAAAAATACTCTTCCTGAGAACAAATATTGAGATAAAATAAATGTACAAACATCCAAATAGATCGAAACTATATTAACACTGTGTCAAACTATACACAATGTGTGATATATCCATATGAAGCACATTTATGGAAGAATAAAAGAAAATATTATCCCAAGTGTTACATTAAATAAGAGTAAATTTGGTAATAAATGAGTAAATGAGAAAAATAATTCTTGCCCAGGTTACATTTGGTTTAGCTTTAGTGGGGTAGAGCCAGTCACTACTAATACAGAAGTTGAGAATCCATGAGAGGAAGACAACACAGTGTATAACTAAAATGAGTGAGTTTGAAATTCACCAACCAGTACGTTCTGGGATTAATGGCAATGGCTTGTAGTATGCTCAAAGAGCAGGTGGTGCATGGGAAGAAGCTGCTCATTGTCATGTTAAGATAGACAGTAGGCTTCTATTTGAGGCCACTCTAGAGAACATCTTGCCAATCTATGTCTGCAGAGAACAAGTTTGTCATGGTAGGAGCATCACTATGTAGATGAAGGCCTAGTTACGGATGCTCTGGTCACAGGACCTGGGCCTGCAACCCAAAAAGCAGGCAAAAATCCAGAAGACAGGAAGGAACATGACAGAGATTCCAATTCTATGGAATAAAAAGCACTTTTATGGCACTATTATTTGAAGATGTGTCCTTTATCAGAAAAGTAAATGCATATCTGGAAAAACAAACAGGACAACAAAGTCTCTTCTTAGAAAATCTCTGTGATTTTGTCAACCAAGACCACCACTCTCCTCAGTGCCAGCCATCATGGTTACATCAATCAAAAAGTCCTGAGTCATCCCTAGCAATCCCATGTGAACCATCCTCCTAGCCTGCTCTTTCCTTCACTTCCCATAAACATCAAATATGCAGTGATGCCACTGAAGCCCCCTCCTTTTGTGCTTTTATTATCTTCACATTTCCTGAACAATTATAAGTGCCATGTTTCCTGGAATTTTTTAGTTTATTTTTATATCTTCTGTTAAATTACACAAGATCATGGACAATGACATATGAACATTTGTATCTGCACACTTGGTACAGTGTTAGGTTAAGTTTTATAAAAAGGTGAATGACTGGAGATAGGTAGACAATCCATGGGTCATTTTTTTTTTCACTCTACGAATTAATATGAGGTGGAGAGAAGTTGTAATGTGTAATTGACCAAACTTTCTTCATCAAACTTTTTAATAAGAGCAGTAATCTATTTATGAGGATAGAGCACTCCTGACCTAAACACATCCCGAAAGACCACACCTCCCAATACTGCTGCTTTGGGGATTAATTTTCAACATAAAGTTTTAAGGTAAACAAAAACATGAAAACCATGCCTCATGTCCCCAATTCATTTTTAATTCCACAGAAAATACAATCATTCCATCTACTAGACTCTATAATTCTAAACTCACTCCAGAATCAACTTTAAAGTCTAACTTCAAAGTCTTGCCCAAACCTCATATATGTGAAAGTCAAGGTATAATTCATTCTAATGCAAGATTTTTCTTTAGCTGTGGATCTATGAAATCTAACATGTTATGTGTTTTTGAAATACAAAGGTGGGAAAGGAAAAGTACAGACATTGCTGTTTCAAAAGGGAGAAGTAGGCAAGAAGAAATAAATAACAGGTCCCAAGTGTGTTATTAAAAAAAAAGAAAAGACATGCCATGCACGGCATCTCATACCTGTAATCCCAGCAGTTTGGGAGGCCAAGGCAGGTGGATCACTTGAGGTCAAGGGTTCAAATCCACCTGGCAATATAGTGAAACCCCGTCTCTACTAAAAAAAATACAAAAATACAAAAATTAGCCAAGCCTGGTAGCACTCACTTTTGGTCCCAGCTACTTTCGAGGCTCAGGCAAGAGAATCACTCTAGCCCGGGTGGCAGAGGTTGCAATGAGCTGAGAACACACCACTGAACTCTAGTCTGGTCAACAGACAGAGAATCCATCTATAAATAAATAAATAAACAAAATTAACGGACAAAAACTGCTCAAATTTGAAAAAAGAAATGGACAAACACACAAGAACTTTAGTGGACTTTGACCAGCTTAAATTTAAAGAAAACCAAAGTGAGACACAATATAAAACTGTCAAATATCTCATAGAAAAAACTTCAAAAATTTCAAGAGAAAAAAGATTTAACACATACAATTTAGGCTTGCTAATACTATCAACAGATGTATTTAAAGATATTTTGCAGTTCAGATTTTTGGATGACATATTCAAGTTCAGAAAAAAAAGAGAAAAATTACCAACCAAGAACATTATATATGGGAAAACTCTCATTGAAACATGAAAGTGAAATTAAGATTTTTTCAAATAAACTGAAGCCGAAGCAGTTTATTACCACTAGGATTGTTCTTCAAGAAATGCCAGAAAGTCCTTTGAAATTAAAAAATGAGAGTACCAAAAAGCCATACAATATTATAAAACTCTACTGTAAAGCAAATATATAGAGAAATATAGCATCCTGTATTATTGTGATGTTGGTAAGTAATTTTAATTCCCTTATGGAATTCGACACAAAATACACAAAAATATTTTATATGTATGTTAAAGAATACATCATATAAAAAGGCCTAATTTGTGACATCAAGAACAACGTGTGTGTTGGGAAAGACAGTCATGTGAAAGACGGGAGTTTTTATATGCTACTGGAGATAACATCAGATTAAACTAGATTGTTATAACTTTGAGACGTTTCATGTAATCCTTATAGTAATCACAAAGATAATACATGTAGAATGTATACAAAGGAAAAATAAATAAAAACATATTAGTACAAAAATTAATTAGACAAAAAGGAAGACAGCAAGAAATAAAATAAATAAATAAAAGAACTACAAAAGAAACACAATACAATTAACAAAATGGCGGTAGTAACTCCTTAACTGCAAATAATAACCTTATAGGTAACAATGTTAAATTCTCCAATAACAGACACAAGGTTACTGAAAAAATAAAAATATAAAATCAAATAAATTCTGTTTATAAACTGTTTATAAAACTAAAAATATAAAATCAAATAAATTCTGTTTATTTAAGCATAAACATGGATTGAAAATGCAGGGATGGAAAATTATATTCTATATGGTAACCAAATCATCCTAAATAGCAACCAAAGTATAAAAAAGTTGATCAGACTTACATTAGATGATTAGACTTTAAGCAAAAACTGTCATAAAGACAAACAAGGACATTATATAATAAAAATAAATCTCCAAGAAGACATCATAATTAAAATGTGCACATGTATCAGCAACTATTCCATACACATAACACAAATAATTACAGAATTAAAAGGAGAAATAGCCTGAGTACAGTGGATCACGCATGCGTGTAATCCCTGCCTCTTGGCGGGGGCTGAGGCAGGAGGATGGCTTGAGCCCAGGAGTTGAGACTAACCTGGACAAGATAGCAACACTTCGTCTGTGTAAAAAACAAAATTATAAATAAAAATAGAGGGAGGAATAGAGACCACCACCAAAATGATAGGAGATTTTAATAACGGAGAGGACAACCTGGCAGACCAAATGAAGACAGAGGATTGAGCAGGGAGTTATTCAACCAAATCCAGCCGAATTTTAGAAAGGGTCTTCTCAACAACAGAATGAACATGCTTCTGCTGCGCACATGGAACATTCTTGAGACTATATCACATATCGGACCACAAAGAAATCAATTCGAGAAAATTAAAATCATACAAAATATCATTTACAACTAAAATGGAATGGAACTAGAAGTGAATACCAGAAGAAAAATTTAAAAATTTGCAAATACATAAAAATCAAGTAACATGCTCCTAAACAACATTATGGGTTAAAGAAGAAATCACAGAGAAAATTTCAACATAACTGGAGACAAAGCATAACAAAATTATTGAATGCATCTAAAGCTTGTATTCAATTGTAGTAGTAAATGTGCACATTAAAAAAATCTATCTAAATCAACCAGTAAATGTAACCAAACATAAGTAAAGAATAAAAATTTCAGCAGTTATAAATAAATAACAATTAAAAGCCATAGAAAAATCAATTAAAGTTTGGTTTTATTGAAAAGATTAAGAAAACTGACAAACAGTTAGATTAAAAGAAAAAAGAAGTTATCTCAAATAATTAAATTCAGAAATAAAAGAGGAGCTATTACTACTGATGCCACAAAAGTAGGAAAAGAAGAGATTATAAAAGTTTAATTCCAAGTATACGCTAAAAAATGTGATAAGCTAAGAGATATAGACAAATGTCTAGAAATATAGATTATACTAAAAATGAACCATAAAAAGATCTGAATAGGCATATAAGTAGTAACAACAACCTCCCCTCAAAAAGCCCAGGCACGGATCACTTCATTAAATTATTTTTTTCAAAATGTTAAAGCAGGGTTAACACCAACCCTTCTTAAACTACTTCAGAAAAATGAAAAAGAGAAAACAATTTCCAACTTATTTTATGAGCCCAGCATTAACACAACACCGAACCCCACAAAGACACTAAGGAAAAAAAAATACAACTACAAATCAATTTTCCTTTTGACTATTGATGTAAAAATTCTCCTCAGAACATTAGAACACCAAATTCAATAACATATTGCAAGGATTATACACCGTGACGAAGAAGGAGTTATCTCTCCAATGTAAGTATTGTTCAACACATGTAAATCAACTAATTTTTTTTTTTTTTTATTATACTTTAAGTTCTAGGGTACATGTGGACAACGTGCGGGTTTGTTACATAGGTTTACATGTGCCATGTTGTTTTGCTGCACCCATCAACTTATCATTTACATTAGATATTTCTCCTACTGCTATCTCTCCTCTAGCCCTTCCAGCCCCTGACAGGCCCCGGTGTGTGATGTTACCTGCCTTGTGTCCAAGTGTTCTCATTGGTAAATTCCCATCTATGAGTGAGAAAATGTGGTGTTTGGTTATCTGTCCTTGTGATCGTTTGCTGAAAATGATGGTTTCCGGCTTCATCCAAGTCCCCGCAAAGGACAAAAACTCATCCGTTTTTATGGCTGTGTACTATTCCATGGTAGATACTTGCTGAATTTTCTTAATCAGTTCTATCATTGATGGACATTTGGGTTGGTTCCAAGTCTTTGCTATTGTGAATAGTGCTGCAATAAACATACTTGTGAATGTCTTTATAGTGGCATGATTTATAATCCTTTGGGTATATACCAGTGATGAGATCACTGGGTCAGATGGTATTTCTAGTTCTAGATCCTGGAGGAATGGCCACACTGTCTTCCACAATGGTGGAACTAATTTAAAATCCCACCAACAGTGTAAAAGCCTTCCTATTTTTCCACATCATCTCCAGCATCTGTTGTTTCCTGACTTTCAAATAATCGCCATTATAACTGGCATGAGATTGTATCTCATTGTGGTTTTGATTTGCATTTCTCTGATGACCAATGATGATGAGCATTTTCTCATGTGCTTTTGGCTGCGTAGATGTCTTCTTTTGAGAATTGTCTGCCCATATCCTTTGCCCACTTTTTGATGGTGTTTTTTTCTTGTAAATTTGTTTAAGTTTTTTTGAAGATTCTGGATATTAGCCTTTTGTCAGATGGATAGAATGCCAGCAATTTTCTCCCATTCTGTAGGTTGTCTGTTCACGCTGTTGGTAGTTTCTCTTGCTGTGCAGAAGTGCTTTAGTTTAATTAGATCTGATTTGTCTATTCTGGCTTTTGTTGCCATTGCTTTTGGTGTTTTAGTCATGAAATCTTTGCCCATGCCTATATCCTGAATGGTGTAACTTAGAATTTCTTCTAGGGTTTTTATGGTTTTAGGCCTAACATTTAAGTCTTTAATCCCTGTTGAATTAATTTGTGTATAAGGTGTAAGGAAGGAATCCAGTTTAAGCTTTCTACATATGGCTAGCCAGTTTTCTCAGCACCATTTATTAAATAGGGAATCCTTTCTCCATTGCTTGTTTTTGTCAGGTTTGTCAAAGATCAGATGGCTGTAGATGTGTGGTGTTATTTCTGAGGCCTCTGTTCTGTTCCATTGGTCTATAGATCTGTTTTGATATCAGTACCATGCTATTTGGTTACTGTAGCCTTGAAGTATAGATTGAAGTCAGGTAGTATGATGCCTCCGGCTTTGTTCTTTTTGCTTAGATTGTCTTGGCGATATGGGCTCTTTTTTGGTTCCATATGAACTTTAAAGTAGTATTTTCCAATTCTGTGAAGAAAGTCATTGGTAGCTTGATGGGGATGGCATTGAATCTGTAAATTACCTAGGGCAGTATGACCATTTTCACAATATTGATTCTTTCTATCCATGAGCATGGAATGTTCTTCCGTTTGTTTGTGTCCTCTTTTATTTCGTTGAGCAGTGATTTGTAGTTTTCCTTGAAGAGGTCCTTGACATCCCTTGTAAGATATATTCCAAGGTATTTTATTCTCTTTGTAGCAATTGTGAATGGGAGTTGACTCATGATTTGCCTCTCTGTTTGTCTGTTTTTGGTGTATAGAAATGCTCGTGATTTTTGCATATTGATTTCTTATCTTGAGACTTTGCTAAAGTCGCTTATCAGCTTAAGGAGATTTTGGGCTGAGACAATGAAGTTTTCTAAATATACAATCATGTCATCTGCAAACGAGATAATTTGACTTCCTAATTGAATACCTCTGTTTCTTTCTCTTGCCTGATTGCCCTGGCCAGAATTTGCAACACTATTTTGAATAGGAGAGATGAGAGAAATCATTCTTGTCTTGTGTCATTTTTGAAAGAGAATGGTTCCAGTTTTACTGATTTAGTATGATATTGGCTTTGGGTTTGTCATAAATAGCTCTTATTATTTTGAGATACATTTCATCAATATGTAGTTTCTTGAGAGTTTTTAGCAGGAAAGACTGTTGAATTTTGTCCAAGGCCTTTTCTATATCTATGGAGATAGTCATGTGGTTTTTGTCATTGATTCTGTTTGTGTGATGGATTAAATTTATTAATTTGTGTATGTTGCACCAGCTTTGCATTCCAGGGATGAAGACTACTTGATCATGGTGCATAAGCTTTTTGATGTGTTGCTGGATTCCATTTGCCAGTATTTTATTGATGATTTTCACATTGATGTTCATCAAGGATATTGGTCTAAAATTCTCTTTTTTTTGTTTTGTCTCTGCCAGGGTTTGGTATCAGGATGACACTGGTCCCATAAAATGAATTAGAGAGGATTTCCTATTTTTCTAATGATTGGAATAGTTTCAGAAGGAATGGTATGGTTCCAGCTCCTTTTTATACCTCTGGTAGGATTGTGCTGTGAATCCATCTGGTCCTGGATATTTTTTTGTTGGTATGCTATTAATTATTGCCTCAATTTCAGAGCCTGTTATTGGTCTATTCAGAGATTCAACTTCTTCCTGGTTTAATCTTGGGAGGGTGTATGTGTCCAGGAATTTATCCATTTCTTCTAGATTTTCTAGTTTATTTGTGTAGAGGAGTTTATAGTATTCTCTGATGGTATTTTGTATTTCTGTGGGATCAGTGATGATACACCATTTATCTTTTTTTATTGTGTCTATTTGATTCTTGTCTTTTTCCTCTTTATTAGTCTTGCTAGTGGTCTATCAATTTTGTTGATAGTTTCAAAAAATCAGCTTCTAAATTCATTGAATTTTTTTAAGGGCTTTTTGTGTCTCTATGTCCTTTAGTTCTGCTCTGATCTTTCTTGCCTTTTGCTTACTTTTGAATGTGTTTGCTCTTGTTTCTCTAGTTCTTTTTATTGTGATGTGGGGCTGTTTATTTTAGATCTTTCCTCCTTTCTTTTGTGGGCATTTAGTACTATAAATTTCCCTCTACACACTGCTTTAGATGTGTCCCAGAGATTCTCGTGTTTTTCTCTTTGTTCTCACTGGTTTCAAAGAACATCTTTATTTTTGCCTTAATTTCCTTATTTCCCCAGTGGCCATTCAGGAGCAGGTTGTTCTGTTTCCATGTATTTGTGCCGTTTTGAGTGAGTTTCTTAATTCTAAGTTCTAATTTGATTGCACTGTGATCTGAGAGACAGTTTGTTGTGACATCTATTCTTTTACATTTGATGAGGAGGGCTTACTTCCAATTATGTGACCAATTTTAGAATAAGTGCGATGTGGTGCTGAGAAGAATGTTTATTCTGTTGATATGGGGTGGAGAGTTCTGTAGATTTCTATTAGGTCAGCTTGTTGCAGAGCTGAGTTCAAGTCCTGGATATCCTTGTTATCCTTCTGTCTTATTGATCTATCTAATATTGACAGTGGAGTGTTAAAGTCTCCCATTATTATTGTGTGGGAGTCTAAGTCTGTGTGTAGGTATCTAAGGAATTGCTTTATGAATCTGGGTGCTCCTGTGTTGGGTACATATATATTTAGGGTAGTTAGCTCTTCTTGCTGAATTGATCCTTTCACCATTATGTGATGGCCTTCTTTACGTCTTTTGATCTTTGTTGGTTTAAATTCTGTTTTATCAGAGACTGAGATTGCAATCCCTGCTTTTTTTAAGTTTTTAATTTGTTTTGCTTTCCATTTGCTTGGTCGATCTTCCTCCATCCCTTTATTTTGAGCCTATGTGTGTCTCTGCATGTGAGATTGGTCTCCTGAATACAGCACTCTGATGGGTCTTGACTCTTTATCCAATTTGACAGTCTATGTCTTTTTATTGAGGCATTTAGACCATTTACATTTCAGGTCAATAATGTATGTGTGAATTTGATCCTGTCATTGTTATGTTAACTCACTGTTTTTCCCGTTAATTGATGTAGCTTCTTCATAGTATCGATGGTCTTTACAATTTGGCATTTTTTTTGCAGTGGCTGGTACCAGTAGTTCCTTTC
Source organism: Pongo abelii (assembly GCF_028885655.2). Classification (NCBI taxonomy): domain Eukaryota; kingdom Metazoa; phylum Chordata; class Mammalia; order Primates; family Hominidae; genus Pongo; species Pongo abelii. The sequence continues at coordinate 747,877 of NC_072002.2, forward strand.
CATGCTTAGTGCTTCCTTCAGGAGCTCTTTTAAGGCAGGCCAGGTGATGTCAAAATCTCTCAGAACTTGCTTGTCTGTAAAGGATTTTATTTCTCCTTCACTTATGAAGCTTAGTTTATCTGGATATGAAATTCTAGGCTGAAAATTCTCTTCCTTAAGAATGTTGAATATTGGTCCCCACTCTCTTCTGGCTTCTAGGGTTTCTGCTTAGAGATCTGCTGTTAGTCTGATGGGTTTCCACTTGTGGGTAACCCGACCTTTCTCTCTGGCTGCCATTAACATTTTTTCCTTCATTTCAACCATGGTGAATTTAACAATTAATATCTTGGGGTTGCTCTTATCCAAGTATCTTTGTGGTGTTCTCTGTATTTCCTGAATTTGAAGGTTGGCCTGCCTTGCTACGTTGGGAAAATTCTCCTGAATAATATCCTAAGGAGTGCTTTCCAAGTTGGTCCTGTTCTCTCTGTCACATTTAGGTACACCAAGCAAACTTAGATTTGGTGTTTTCACATAGTCCCATTTTTCCTGGAGACTTGGTTCGTTTCTTTTCACTCTTTTTACTCTAAACTTTTCCTCTCACTTTATTTTATTAATTTGATCTTCAATCACTGATATTCTCTCTTCCACTGGATTGAATCAGCTATTGAAGATTGTGCATGTGTCACACAATTCTTGTGCCATGGTTATCAGCTCCATAAGGTCATTTAAGGTATTCTCTACACTGCTTATTTTAGTTAGCCATTGTCTGACCTTTTTTTAAGGTTTTTAGCTTCCTTGTGATGTGTTCAAACATGCTCCTTTAGCTCGGAGAAGTTTGTTATTACCAGCCTTCTGAAGCCTCCTTCTGTCAACTCGTCAAAGTCATTCTCTCTCCAGCTTTGTTCCGTTGCTGGTGAGGAGCTGCAATCCTTTGGAGGAAAAGAAGTGCTCTGGTTTTTAGGATTTTCTGCTTTTCTGCTCTGGTTTCTTCCCATCTTTGTGGTTTAATCTACCTTTGTTCTTTGATGTTGGTAACCTACAGATGAGGTTTTGATGTGGAAGTCCTTTTTGTTTATGCTGCTGCTATTCCTTTCTGTTTGTTAGTTTTCCTTCTAACAGTCAGGTCCCTCAGCTTCAGGTCTGTTGGAGTTTGCTGGAGGTCCACTTCAGACCCTGTTTGCCTGGGTATCAACAGAGGAGGCTGCAGAACAGCAAATACTGCTGCTTGATCCTTCCCTGGAAGCTTCAGTGAAGTGTGTCTCTCACCTGTATGAGGTGTCTGTTGGCCCTTACTAAGAGGTGTCTCCTAGTTAGGCTACATGGGGTTCAGGGACCCACTTGAGGAGGCAGTATGTCCATTCTCACAGCTCAAACACCATGCCAGGAGAACCACTGCTCTCTTCAGAGCTGTCAGATGGGATGTTTAAGTCTGCAGATGATTCTGCTACCTTTTATTCAGCTATGCCCTGCCCACAGAGGTGGAGTTTATAAAGGCAGTATGCTTTACTGAGCTGTGAGTGGCTCTACGCTTTCAAGCTTCCTGGCCACTTTGTTTGCCTACTGAAGCCTCAAAAATTGCGGATTCAGCTCCACATACCTGCAGCATGAAGGTTAATCTCAGACTGCTGTGCTAGCAGTGAGCAAGGCTGTATGGGGGTGGGACCCAATGAACCAGGTACAGAAGAGAATCTCCTGGTCTGCCAGGTGCTAAGACTCTGTGAAAAGTGCAGTATTTGTGTGAGAGTGTCTTGTTTTTCCAGGTACTATCTGTCATGCCTTCCCTTGGCTAGGAAAGTAAAATCCCCCAAACCCCTTGCACTTACTGGGTGAGTTGATGCCCTCCCCTGCTTCAGTTCACCCTCCATGGGATGAACTCACTGTCCAACCTGTCCCAATGAGATGAATCAGGTGCCTCAGTTGGAAATGCAGAAATCACCCATCTTCCATTGATCACACTGGGAGCTGCAGACCAGAGCTCTTCCTATTTGGCCATATTGGAATAAGAGTTTAAATCAATCAATTTAATATATCATATTAACAGAGTAAAAGATATAAACCACACAATCATCTCAAATAATGCAAAAAAGTCAATTGACAATATTAATCATCTTTTCAAGATAAAAAACACTCAATAAACTAGAAATACAAGGAAACTAACATAACAAAAGTTATGTAAATAACTCATCACCAACTGGGTTCAACAGCTCATGCCTATAGTCTCAAAAGATTGGGTGGCTGAGGGGGGTAGATGATTTTAGGTCAGGAGTTCCAGACCAGCCTGACAAACATGGTGAATCCCTCTCTCTACAAAAAATGTTAACATTAGCTGGACGTTGTTGTGTATGCCTGCTGTCCCAGCTATCAGGGAGGCTGAGGCATGAGAACAGCTTGAACTCGGGAGGTGGAGGTTGCAGTGAGCCCAGATCATGCCACTGCACTCCAGCCTGGGTGACAGAGCAAGATAATATCTCAAAAAAACAAAAACAACAACAAAACCAAAAAAACAGAAACAATCATCACTAATATTATACTGAATTCTGAAGTGTGGAAAGTTTATCCTCTAAGATTAATAATAAGGCAAGATATTCACTGTTGCCACATCTATTCAAAAATAGCAGTGAATTTCCTGGCAAAACAACTAGGCAACGAAAGAAAGAAAAGATCCACATTCTAAAGGAAGAAGTAAAATTACCTGTTACTTATGATATGATGTTAGATACAAAAAATCCTATATGCTGAAAACAATACCTGTTAGAGCTAATAGTTGCATTTAGCGAAATTGCAGAATACAAAATTAAGTGTTTCTCTTCATTACAATGTACAATCCAAGTTTTTAAAATTCCATTGAAAACAGCATTAAGAAGAATATACTTTGGAATAAACAAGCAAAGAGATGTAAGACTAGTATGCTAGAAGTTGTAAGAAGTTGCTGAAGAAAAGTCACAAACAATGGGGAAGATATTCTATATTTATAGATTAGATAATTGAAAAGATATCCCATGTTCATAAATTAGAAAACAATTTTCTTTAGTCTATACTAATGAAATCAACCACAGATTAAATTCAATAGCTATATAAATCATAACAATATTTACTTGCAGAAATACAAAATTCTAAAACCTATGAAATCTCAAGACTGAAAATAGCCAATTAAACTTGTAAAAGAATGTCAAGTGGGGAGCCCTCACAATTTTTAAATCAAAAACTAATTGCAGCGCTGTTGAACTGTTTTCAAATGTGGTATTTTGAGGCCAGGTTCTATGACTTACACGTGTAACCTCAGCACTTTGTGAGGCTGAGGTAGGAGGATTCCTTGAACCCAGGAGTTCAAACCACACTGGGCATCATAGTGAGAACACCCATCGCTATTAAAATAAAAATTAAAATTAACCTGGCAATGTGACATGAACCTGTAGTCTCAGCTATTCCAGAGGCTGAGGTGAGAGGATTGCTTAAGCCTGGGAGAGCAAGGCTGCAGTGAGCCATGGTCGCACCAGTGCACCCCAGCATGGATGACAGAGAACCTGTCTCAAAAAGTAAAAAGGAGAAAATCTAAAAAGAAATGTATTAAATCAAGACATGCGGACATAGTAAATAATAGAGACACCTCTCTCCACAAAAGCCTTGTATATATGGTCAAAATGATCTTCAACAAGGGTGCAAAGGCCAACCTATGGAGAGGGCATAGCCCCCTTTAACAAAAAACTTTATGAAGACTTGCTATCAACAGGTAAAGTATGGAAGTCAGAATTGTAGTTTATTCTATATTTTTTTAAAAACTCAAAATGTGTAAGTCTGAAAGCCTTACACAAAAATATAAGAGAAAAATATCCAAAATTTTGCCATGGAATTTGGCATTGGGTTCTTGGCTGCCAGCAGCCCCACATCCCTGGAGCATCCATCCGCTCACCGCTGCCTGGTGCTGGTTCCTTCCACACCTGTCACACTGCTTTGTGAGGGGCTCTGAGGGGCACGAGCCAGGACAGCACGCCGAGCACAGGGCACAGGCCGGGCCTTCTCGGGCTATTCGAGGGCAGGCTGTCCCCATGACCGCCTCAGGCGCCGGAGGGAGGACAGCTTGATCCGAGTCTGCGGAAGGAGGAAGAAGCTCGTTTCCTGAGACAGCAGGGACACAGAGGTGGATGCGGGACACAGGGACACAGGGGTGGATGCCATAAAAATATACGGCATATATTTTGAAGCATGGCCGCAATTTGAATAATTAGAATATCTAAAATCTCCAAAGATTGTTATGCTGAAACTGTACCAAAATTTATCATTCCAGTGTCTACAGGGAATTTTTAATGGTTGTTATTTTTATAATAAAATTAAACTTTAATGAAATAACTGACTTTCAAACTTCCGCAAGAGGACAAATATTCAGCCAGTGGTATCAGTTCCCGGTTTTTGCTCTGGGTCCTCTCTGGTCTCCCACAGCCCCTCCTGCATCACCCAGGTCTAAGGGGCCACGTGGCCTGGCCTGCGTCCCCTCGTCCCTCCCCTTCCCCACCCAGCTCCTGCAGCGCCCTCCTGAGGCAGAGGCGGCGAACCGTCCAGAGCTGGAGGCTCCCTCGCCCCGGGCATCACCGCTCCAACCCTCTCTGCACCTGCCCAGCCCCTGGCAAAGGAATCGCCTGGGTCTGGCTAGCTTCCCGCCCCCCAATGCCTACCCTGTGCCTGCAACGGCAAGGCTGCCAACAAGAGGTGCCAGAGGCTGCGGCGCAACCCGCCCAGAGCGCAGGGTCCCACTCACCTGGGAGCGGGGGCACGTCCCTCCTGGTAGGCGATGGAAATAAGATTGTTTCCTTATTTATTTTACTTAAAACTGGTAGAATGTTACTATTATATGAAGAACCCACGACTCTGTCAGTAAATTTGAGCAAACGTTTATTAGTTTTTGTCAGTTTAACTAGTTCTTTTGTTTCTATTATTAAGGTGAAATTTAACTTCTATCTGAAATCAGTAAGATACAGAGAGATTTTAATGACAAGTGAATATTTTTTTCTCAGGGGGAACTGAATTATGAATTGAATGGATGAATTTTGAATTAAGTGAATGAATTCATTACCAATGTAGAGAGGACACTAACCAATCGATAGTTTTAATCAATCTGTATTCCCTCCCTCCTCCCTCTTTGTTTTTTGTTTGTTTCTTTGTTTCTTTGTTGGTTTTTGAGACAGAGTTTTGCTCCGTCTCCCAAGCTGGAGTGATGTGGCGCGATCTTGGCTCACTACAACCTCCGCCCCCCGGATTCAAGCGACTCTCCGCCTCAGACACCCGAGTAGCTGGGATTACAGGCTCCAGCCACCATGCCCAGTTAATTTTTTTGTTTCCATTAGAGGCGGGGTTTCACCACATTGGCCAAGCTGGTCTCAAACTCCTGACCTCGGGTGATCCGCTCACCTTGGCCTCCCAAAGTGTTGGGATTACAGGCGTGAGCCACCAGTCCCGGCCCCTCCTGCCCCTCTGTATTATGACCATCTGTACCCAGCATTTAGCTCCCACTTATGAGAGAGAACATGCGGTATTTTGTTTTTGCTTTTGCATTAGCTTGCTGGAAACAATGCATCCATGTTGCTTCAAATGGCATAATTTTTTATGGCTCTATAGTATTTCATGAGTCTTTATCCAGATCACCACTGCTGGACGCCTGGGTTAAGTCTATGTCTTTGTGATTGTGAATAGTGCTGTGATAAAAATATGGCTACATGTGTCTTTTTGGTAGATATTTATTTTCTTTCGGATATATACCCAGTAATGGGGTTACTGGGTTGAATGGTAGTTCAACTCTCAGTTCTTTAAGAAATTCCAAACCTGCTTTCCACAGTGGCTGAACTAATTTACATTCCTTCAGAAAGGTATGAGTGTTCTCTATTCTCTAAATCGTCACTGATATGTGTTTTTCTTTTGACTTTTCAAAAAAAAGCCATTGTGACTGGTGTGAAATGGTATTTCATTTCGGTTTTGATTTGCATTTCTCTAATAAATAGTGATGATGAGCACTTTTACATATGTTTGTTGTGTGCTTGTGTGTATGTCTTCTTTTGAGAAGTGTCTGTTCATGTGCTGTTGCCCACTTTTTAATGGAGTTACTTGCTGCTTGCTTGTTGATTTGTTTAAGTTCCTTATAGGTTCTGAATAATAGACCTCTGTTAGATGTGTATTTTGTGAATATTTTCTTTCATTCTGTGGGTTATCTCTTTACTGCTTTTATAGTTTCTCTTGTTATGCAAAAGTTTTTCAGTTTAATTAAACCCCACTTGTCAATTTTTGTTTTAGTTGCAATTGCTTTTGAGGACTAAGCCATAAATTATTTGCCAAGGCCATTATCAAGAAAAGTATTTCCTAGGTATTTTTCTAGGCATTTTATAGCTTGAGATTTTCAATTTAACTCTTTAATCCATCTTAAGCTAATTTTTGTATTTGGTGAAATATGGGGGTCTAGTTTTATTCTACTGCATATGACTAGCCAGTTATCCCCGCATTATTTATTAAATAAAATGTCTTTTTCCCATTGCTTACTTTTGTCAACTTCGTTAAAGATGTGATGGTTGCAGGCATGTGGACTTAGTTTCTAGTACTCTAGTCTGTTCCATTGGTCTATGTGTCTGTTTTACTAACAGTACCATCTTGTTTTGATTACTATAGTCTTGTATTATAGTTTGAAGTCATGTAATATGATGTCTCTAGCTTATGTCTTGCTTTAGTATTGCTTTGGCTTGGCTATTCAGACTCCTTTTAGGTTCCATAAAAATTTTAAATGTTTTCTATTTTGTGAAAAATGACATTAGTGGTTTGATAGGAAAAGCATTGAATCTGTAAATCGCTTTGAGCAGTATACTCACCTGCACATAGATGATACTCCACTGTATGTTCTGTGGTTGATGGGTGAAGTGTATTGTAATTCCAAATGGTCAAGCCGGACCCTACCCCTGCCCGGCTCCTCCTCTGTCAGAGCTCGAGACCTCTAGTCAGGGGCCCTCTGCAGCCACCAGAGATGGGACAGAGGGCCGCTTCCTGCCCTCGTGCAGCTGCTGCAGGGCAGACCGCCTGGCTTGGCCGCAGCCACAGTAACATCTGGTCCCGTTTCCGAGATGTGGGGAGTGTCAGCCGGCTCGGGAGTTACCTGGAGGCTGCTGCCTGCACACAGAAGGCGGCTGCAGCTTGGGTGCCCAGGCGGGAGGGAGGTGCATGGCCTGGTCGGCCTCGGGATCGCCAGCGTGCCCAGCCTGAGGGCCCCCAGGCCGTGCCTGCCAACCACTCCTCCACCTGAGGGAGATCGGGGCTGCTGCCATGGGCACTCGGCAGTCACCCCGTGTGGGGCTGATTGGCAGGTTCTCAGTTCTCGCTCCTGTGCAGCCGCCGCCGGGCAGAATGCCTGGCTTGACCACAGCCACTGGTACACCAGGCCCTGGTTCTGCGAGGCTGGGAGTGCGAGCGGGCTCGGGGGTTGCCAGGCAGCTGCTGCCTGCACACAGAGGGAGACTGCAGCTTGGGCGGCCAGGAGCATGGTATGGGTGGCCTCTGGAATGCGTGCGCGCCATGCCTGAGGGCCCCCCTGGTGGTGTCAACTGCCCCGGTCTTCCTCTGCTGGAGCCTGGAGCAGCTGGAATGGCCACTCTGCAGTCACAAGGGATAGAGTTAAGTTTTCTTATCCCACGCATGCACACAAAAAGGTAACTATTCTGTGAGGTAATTAACATGTTCATTGACTTCATTTTAGTAATCATTTCAGAATGTGCATATACACGCATCACATGTACAATTTTTATTTCTCTATTACACCTCAGTAAAGCTGAAAGAATTAACAGTCACAGTTGGACACTTCAATATCTCATTTTAATTAATGGATAGAAAAACCAGACAGAAGCTTCATGAGAAATACAAGACTTAAACAACAGTATAAGCCACTGAGAGCTAATACACATATACAGGACAGTCCATCCAACAACAGCAGAATATACATTCTTTTCAAGTGTATATGGAACTTTCTCTAGGATAGGCCATATCTTCATCCACAAAATATGTCCTAATAATTTTTAAAAGTTTGAAATCATACAAAATATAATTTACAACCACAATGGAAGAAACAAAAGATAAATAAGTGAAAACTGGAAAATTCACAAAAATGTGGTAATTAAACAATAGAGTCTTCAACTACCAGTGAGTGAAAAAATAAATCACAAGCAACATTATAAAATATCTTGAGACAAATTAAAATAAAAACAAAACATACCGAAACTTATTGAATACAGTGAAAGTAGAAAATATATGGATATAAACAACTACATTTAAGAAAAAATCTCAAATCAATATCCTCACTCTATACCTAAAGGCAGTGGAAGAAAACAAAAAAAGACTGAATGCAAAGCTAGCAGAAGGAAAGAAATAATAAACAGCATAATTAGAGCATAAATCAATAAAATAGAAGGTTGGAGAGCAGTAGAATGAACACAGATTCTTTGAAAGATCAAGCCTTTCACTATATTGACTGAGCAAAACATGGAAGACTAATTTTTAAAACAATAAATGAAAACAGAGCCATTCCTACCAACTTTACAGAAATGCAAAAGGATTACAGGAGTATACTGTGAACAACTGTCTAAAAAAAATTAGGTGCCCTGGATGAAATGGAAGAATCGCTAGAAAGACACAAACCACCAAAGTGGCTCAAGAAGAAAGAGAAAATCTGAATAGACCTATAACCTAGGAGATTGAATTAGTAATCGAAAGCGATTAACAAAGAAACATTTATGACCAAATAGCTGCATTAACTGTTGAGTCAACCTAACATTTAAAGAAGAATTAATACCATTTCTTCTCAAACTCTTCTGACAAAATATATGAAGAAGGAATACTTGCTAATTCATTTTTTGATAACAGCATTATCCTTACCCCAAAGCCAAAGAGAGCACAAAAAGGAGAGCTACAGCACAATATCCCTTATGAATATATAAGCAAAAATCTCAGCAAAATACTAGCAATACTAACAAAATACTAGCGGCAATACTGTATAATCAAAGGATTGTAAACTATCACCCTGTGAGATTTATCCCCAAAATGCAAGGGCGGCTCAACATATAAAAAATCAATCAGTGTAATAAACTGTAACAGGAAAATGAATAAGCAGGTGATTATTTTCATTGGTGCAGAAAAAACATTGATGAAATACAACACCCTTTTATAATAAAAATACTCAATAAACTACTCATGGAAGGGAACTTCTGCAACATGACAATGGGATGTATAAAAAACCAACAGTTAATATCATGATCAATGATGAAACACTGAAAGCTGTTTTCCTAACATCTGGAACAAGACAAGGATGGTGCATTTGCCACTTGTGTTCAATGTAGCACTGGCAGTTCTAGCCAGAGCAATTAGGCAAGACAAAGAAATAAAAGGCATCTAAATTAGAAATAAAAAATAGAAGTAAAATTATATCCACACATGATCTTATGGGTATAAAGCTCCAAACAAAACACAAAACCGATTATAACTAATAAAAGAGGCAGGATGCAAAACAAACATAGGCAAATGAGCTATATTTCCATACAGTTGTAAAGAACTATGAAAACATTTTAAAAATTCCATTTATAATAGCATCAAAGAATAAGTTATTCAGGCAGAAATCTAACCATCATGGTACACACAAAACTTTGCTGAAAAAAAATAAAGAGTGTGGAAATAACTGGAAAGACATTCTGCATTCACAGGTTGTAAGACAATATTGTTAAAATGACAATACCATCTAAAGTAATCTACAGATTCAATGCAATACCATCAAAATTCCGAAGGCATTTTTGCAGAAACAAAGAAACTCGTTCTAAAATTCATAAAAAAATTCAAAGGATCTGACATTCAAAACAATCTTGAAAAAGAATATTGGAAAACTCACATTTTTCAGTTTCACAGCCTACTACAAATCTACAGTCATCAAGAGAATGTGGTACCGGCATAAGACCAATAGACTTTTAGACCAATAGAACAGAACAGATTTGAGATACTACAAATTAGTCCTCACATATATGGTCAATGACTGTTCAACAAGGTGGCCAAGTCTAGTCAAGGGAGGAAAGAACAGTCTCTTCAACAGCTGAATGTAAGTGCACAAGAAAGAAATTGGACCCCTACCTTGCAGTATATACAAAAATTAATTATAAATTAATAAAAGACTTAAATGTAAGGACTAAAAATATGTAACTCTTAGAAGAAAACACAAGGTAAACCTTTATGACCTTTGAGTTTTAAGTGTATTTTGAAATATGACAGAAAAGCACAGATAACAAAAGAAAATACACGTAAATTAGATTTAATCAAAATAAAAACTCTTTATGCATCAAAGGATACTATCAAGGGAGTAAAAAGACTACCCATACTATGTGAGAAAATACGTATCTGATAAAATCAATATGTGTATCTGATAAAAGCTTAATATCCCACAATTCAACAATAGAATTTCTAACATCTCAATAAAAAAATAGGCAAAGGACTTGAGTAGACATTTCTCCAAAGAAGATACACAAATGTCTAAGAAGGACAAGAAAAGATGCTTAACACCGTTATTCATTAATAAAATGCAAGACAAAACCCAAATGAGATGCCACTTTGCATCCACTAGTAAGGCTTTCATAACAATGACACAGGAAATCAATGTTGCTAAGGAGGTGGAGAAATTGGAGCCCTCATGAACTGGCTGCTAGGAATAGAAAATGATGCACTCGCTGTGGAAAACAATTTGGTGGTTCCTCACAGAATGAGCATTGGGTGAAAAACAAAGTCAAGGTGGAAATGTAAAATGTAAAAAATTTCTTCGAACTGGATGACACAACCTATCAAGACCTCTGGGATACAGCAAAGGCAGTGCTAAGAGGAAAGTTTCTAGCCCTAAACACCTATGTCAGAAAGTCTGAAAAAGCACAAACAGACAATCTAAGTTCACATCTCAGGGAACTAGAGAAGCAGGTACAAGTCAAACCCAATCCCAGCAAAACAAAGGAAATAACCAAGATCAGAGCAGAACTAAATGAAATTGACACAACAACAACAACAAAAAAATACAAAACATAAATTAAACAAAAAGTTGGTTATTTGAAAAGATAAATAAAACTGATAGACCATTAGCAAGATTAACCAAGAAAAGGGGTGAGGAAATCCAAGTAACCTCACTAAGAAATGAAACAGGGGATATTACAAATGAAACCACTGAAATATTAAAGATTATTCAAGGGTACTATAAACACCTTTTGGCACATAAACTAGAAAACCTAGAAAATTTGGATAATTTCCTGGAAAAATACAACCCTCCTAGCTTAAATCAGGAAGAATTAGATACCCCAAGCAGACCAATAAAGCAAGCAGCAAGATTGAAATGGTAATTTTAAAATTACCAACAAAAAAAGCCGAGGACCAGAGAGATTCACAGCAGAATTCTACCAGACATTCAAAGAATGTCTTCTTTCATTCAAAGAAGAAATGATACCAATCCTTTCACAGTATTCCACAAGATAGAGAAAAAAGAAACCCTCCCTGATTCATTCTATGAAGCCAGCATCACCCTAATACCAAAACCATGAAAGGACATAACCAAAAAAGAAAACTACAGACAAATATCCTTGATGAACGCAGATGCCAAAATCCTTAACAAAATACTATCTAACTGAATCCAACAACATATCAAAAAGATAATCCACCATGATCAAGTGGGTTTCATACAAGTGATACAGGAATGGTTTAACATATGCAAGCCAATAAATGTGATACACCAAATAAACAAAATTCAAAGAAAAACTACATGATTATATCAACAGATGCAGAAAAAGCATTCGACAAAATCTAGCATTGCTTTATGATTAAAGCTCTCAGCAAAATAGGCATACAAGGGACATAACTTAAGGTAATAAAAGCCATCTATGACAAACCCACAGCCAACATAATACTGAATGGGGAAAGGTGAAAGCATTCCCTTTGAGAACTGGAACAAGACGAGGAGCCTACTCTCACGACTCCTCTTCAACATAGTACTGGAATTCCTAGCCAGAGCAATCAGACAAAAGAAGGAAATAGAGGAAATCCAAATCGGTAAAGAGGAAGTCAAACTGTCACTGGTTGCTGAAGATATGATCTTTCGCCTTGAAAACCCTACGGACTCCTCTAGAAAGCTCCTAGAACTGATAAAAGAATTCAGCAAAGTTTCCAGATACAAGATTAATGGACACAAATCAGTAGCTCTTCTATACATCAACAGCTACCAAGCAGAGAATCACATCAAGAACACAACCCCTTTTACAATAGCTGCAAAAAATCAAACAAACAAACAAACAAAAAAAAACGTAGGAATATACCTAGCAAAGGAATCAAAAGACCTCTACAATAAAAATTACAAAACACTGCTAAAAGAAATCATAGATGGAGTCAAGCACAGTGGCGCATGCCTATAATCCCAGCTACTTGGGAAGTTGAAGCAGGAGAATCACTTGAACCCGGAAGGCAGAAGTTGTAGTGAGTCAAGATCACACCATTGCACTCCCACCTCAGCGACAAGAGTGAAACTCCCTCTGGAAATAAAAAAATAAAAAAAAAAAAACAAGAAAGAAAAGAAATCATAGATGACACAAACAAATGGAAACCCATCCCCATGCTCATGGATGGGTGCAACCAATATTGTGAAAACTACCATTCTGTTAAAGGCAATCAACAAATTCAATGCAATCCCCATCTGAATACCACCATCATTCTTCACAGAATTACAAAAACAATTCTAAAATTAATATGGAACCAAAAGAGAGCCATGTAGCCAAACCAAGGCTAAGCAATGAAAAACAAACCTGGAGGCATCACACTATTTGATTTCAAACTGTACAATAAAGCCATAGTTACCAAAACAACATGGTACTGGTTTAAAAATAGGCACATAGACCAATGGAACAGAAGAGAGAACCCAGAAATTAACCCAAATACTTACAGCCAACTGATCTTCGACAAAGTAAACAAAAACATAAAGTGGGGAAAGAACACCCTTTTCAACACATGATGTCGGGATAATTGGCGAGTCACATGTAGGGGAATAAAACTGCATTCTCATCTCTCACCTTATACAAAAATCCACTCAAGATGGATTAAGAACTTAAACCTAATTCCTGAACTATAAAAATTCTAGAAGATAACACTGGATAAACCCTTCTAGATATTGGCATAGACAAGGATTTCATAACCAAGAACCCAAATGCAAATGCAATAAAAACAAAGACAAATAGCTGGGACTTAATTAAACTAAAAAGCTTTTGCATGGCAAAGGGAACAGTCAGCAGAGTAAATAGACAACCCACAGTATGGGAACCCTGACCCTGACCCCTAACACCTGACGCTGACCCCTAACCCCTGACCCTAACCCTAACCCCTAACCCCTAACCCTTAACCCTAACCCCTAACCCTAACCCCTAACCACAACCCTCACCCTCACCCTAACCCAACCATAACCCCTAATGCCTAACCCCTAACCTCTCTTAACCCGTAACTCTAAACATTGACTCCTAACCCCTAACTCTGACCCCAACCCCTATCTCCAACCCCTAACCCTAAACTTAACCCCTAACCCTAACACCAACCTTAACCCTAGGTTCGTTACTACGTTTGTATTGACTATGTCAACGTTGATTGTTATGATCGCTGTCTTAGGACTGCACGGCAGCGAGGGAATTGCGGATCTTATAGTAATATTTTTGTATTGAGGCAGTGCATTAGCATTACAGGTGCTTGTTACATGAGCAATGGGGGTGTCATATTTTGGGTGTCATGTCTGCATTAGGAATGCTGCATTTGTCTTCCGAGGCAGCGGTGTGGATCTCGCACTGCGGCCGCCTCGCCTTGGCTTGGGGAGAACCTCAGTGGGCAGGATTCAGAGGGGCTTTTGGTTTCCCGTTTTCCACACTGAACCCTTCTAACTGGTCTCTGACCCTGATTATACTGGGCTGCAAACAGGAAGGATTTTATTCACCGTCGATGCGGCCCCGAGTTGTCCCAAAGCGAGGCAGTGCCCCCAAAGTCTGTGCTGAGGAGAAAGCTGCTCTGCCTTCGCGGTGTCCCTCGGGTTTGTGCTGAGCAGAATGCAGCTCCGCCCTCGCGGTGCCCCCGTCCACCCGGGTCTATGCTGAGGAGAACACTGATCTGCCTTCGCTGTATCTCCGAAGCCTGTGCAGAGGAGAGCTCAGCTCCGCCCTCGCGATGCTCTCCGGGTGTGTGCTGAGGAGAACGCAGCGCCGGCGCAGGCGCAGAGGGGCGCAGGCGCAGAGAGGCGCACCTGAACCCGAATCCTAACCCTAAGGCCGTCCTAACAGCCCTCGGGAGACCTCAGGGAAGAAGCATTAAACTGACACTCGACTCCGTAGCCAGCTCTGCCAAAAGACTTAGGGTTGGGGTGGTATGAGGGCAGGGGTCAGGGAAGAAAGCGTTCTAGTTTTAGACCCGCAGGAATATCTGTGAAGCGCTCTTGGGTAGAGCACATGTTGCCGGGTGTGCGCTTGAAAAGAGCCTAAGAAGAGGGGGCGTCTTGAAGGAACCACAGCGCCAAGGGAGGGTGTCCAGGCTTCCTGATTCAATACGTGGACGCATTCTGGAAAGTTTCCTAAGAAAGCCAGAAAAAAAAAAAAATTCAGAGGCCAGGGGGTGCTAATGGGGCTTTACTAGGACTATCTGGCTTAATCCCCAAACAACCCTGCCATAGCAGCCCATCAGTCCTCTGAGACAGGTGAGGAACCTGAGGTCGCAGGAGGACACCCAGAAGGTCCAGGCAGAGCCGCCTAGGCCCCCACACCTCCCCCCGTGGCAGCTCCAACCCCAGCTTTTTCACTAGTGAGGCACTCCGGCTGCTGGGCCACGCCCACTCCCCCAAGCTGGGAAGGAGCTTCGCGCTGCCGCCTGGCTGGGGACTGGGCACCGCCCTCCCGCAGCTCCGGAGCCGGCTGCCACCAGGGGGCGCGCCCGCGGAGTCTGGGAGCCTGGAGGCGCCTGTGCAGCGGCCAGTGCACCTGCTCCTGCGTTCGCCGCGGTCTCTGCCAGGACCCCGACGCCCAGCCGGACCCTGCCCTCCAGCAGGGCTGCGACACCACGGCCTGCGACAGCATTCCCACCTGGCGTTACGCGCGCTCCCATGGGCAGAGGTCGGGGTGTCCTCAGGCTGTGGCGCCGGCCTGCAACCCCCACGCCAGGCTCGGGCCCCGGTGAAGGAGGGCGATGCTCCCTGGGCAGGGCGACCGGTCACCTAGGCCGGGAGGGTGGCTTAGTGGCGGAAGCGGCGGTCCAGGGCTGCTGGCACCTGACCCGCTGCATGGGTCTCCAGGGAGCTCGCTGCCCACCCGGCGCTGCAGCCTCGGCTCCCTCTTACGCGCTCTGGCAGGTGCTAGGGACGACCCTATGGGCCAGCTTGCCACGCCCAGTCCCCAGGCCGCACCCACCCTGGCTCCCTGGGCTAGGGGACTGGCTTCTCCTGTGGGTCGTGGGGCTAGGAGGCAGGGACATTAGGGGAGAGGGAGGGACAGAGGGCAGCCCCTGCTGGGTGCACAGCGAGGTCGTGCACAGGCCTCTGTTGCAGAGCGTGCAGCTTCAGGTGGGACTGGATTGCAGGTGGAGATGACTGTGTGTGCGCACACCTGGGGGTGAAAGGGAGGCAGCCTGTCTACCTGACCCATGAAATGCAGGAGACTGTACCCCAGAAGCTGCGGGTTCACTGCTCCATTGATTAAGCAAACCTGGGACACACATGTAGCTAAGCTGTGACTTCTGTGCCAGCAGTCCCAACACCCACGCCTTTAGGAAGACACAGGTGTGGGGGCTGGGTGCTTCTCAGGCCTGAGAGTGGAGAGCAGGGGCCAGAGACACTAGGTAGGGGGAACCCACCCTAGGGCTCTGAGGGACGACGATGTGGGGAGCTGGTGGCAGAGCCTGAGCTGGCCCAATGTTGCAGGCTGGAGAAAAATTCGAGGCATAGCGGGGACTGGTGACCACAGTTCCTACAATGTCCGAGCCTGGCCTCCCAGTCCAGCCAGCAAGTAGTGGGTGCTGCCCTGCAAAGACTCTGGGGGTGCCTCAGCCCTCCTCACCACACGTGACTGGTGACTTCTGTGTCCACCCTCACAAGAAGAGGGATCTTCTCTCACTTTCAGGGAAGCCCAGGAAAGTCAGGGGCCTATGTGAGCCAAAGAGGAGAGAAGGCGATGCCTCAGCCCAGTGTTTCTGCCTCACCTGGCTTGTGGCCTTGGGGACTTGATTTGCACCGCAGGAAAATGCGCAATGAAAGCCCCTCCCTGACTGGCTTCTCAGTCCACTCTGACCAGCCCACTGCACAGCGCCCACCCTGCAGCTCCAGGTACGGAGGCTGGCCTGGCTCTGGGCTGACCTGAGGGCTTTCTGATGGCTCCAACCCCCGTGATGCCTCATGCTCACCCTTTGGCACCCACCTGACAGCTCAGAATGTATGCTGTAGGTCATCCTCAATGCTTGCTCTAGACAAGCCCAAGTGCCCCAGGAGTGGCAGAGGGAACTAAGCTGAAAACTAAGTCTCGGCTCACTGAGCCCCAAGTGAGCTGTCCAGCCTGGCCCTTCAGTTCTCAACCCCAGGCAAGTTCCCTCCAGGGATGTGATCCCAGGGGCCACAGCAGCACATTCTGGCCTAATCTATTCACTACTTAAACAGTTACTGAAAAGGCCAGGATGGGCATGGGCCCTGATATTAATCCCCTTTCCCTGGGAGGGGGCTGGGTTGGGTTTGCCATCCTGATGTCTTTGTGGAAAGAGCTGGCAGGTGGAGCAAGCCTCAGGGGCCAGCCATGGGACAGGGAACCTAGGATTCGCCTCTGCTGGAACCCTCTGAGGCCCCTGTGGACCTAGGTCACAGCTCCATAGGGAGCTCCACTCTATCTGCACTCTATCTCATAAAAAAAAAGACCAAGTGGAGCAGAGATCCCAGTTGAGGGACCCAACTCACCCCAGGACCGGTTGGGGTTGGTGCCTGGAGATAGAAAGAGGAGTGACTAATGTTTACAGGGATTTTCTTAGGGGGTTGATGAAAATGTTGTAATATTATTGTGATTTAAAATGGACTGTGCACAATTATGAATATACTAAAGGCCATAAAATTCATCCCCTTAAACGGGTGAATCTTATCCAGGGCATCCACATGGAGACAGGGGCAGACACAGGGAAAGAGGATGAGTAAATGTCTGAAGTGGAGGCTGAAAGAGAGACAATGAGGCCTGTGAATGGAAGAAGCAGAGCGCAGGGAAAATGATCATATGTATACATCAGAGATCTGAGAACGGGGGTTCACACCAATCGTGTCACTGCCAGGAAAGAAGGTCATGTGAGAGATGTCGCCAGTGGTGTCGCCCGCAGGGACACAGGCTGGGGGTTCGTGCTGGCATGGGCGCCAGCAGCCATGTCGGCAGGCAGGAGGGTCCCGCTGCACAGCTGAGGGGTGACTATAGCCCGGGTGGTGATGTTGGCCAGCAAGTGTGTGACAGTAGCAAGTACAAAGACAGGTCTGTTTGAGAGACGAATGTGGGAGGGGCTCTTCTGTGTCTGGGTGTGCGGCCCTGAGCAGGAATGTGAAGCAATGGCCAGGTAACTGCATCAAGTTGGCTAGGAGGCTGGCGGGGACTTCGAGCTGAATGATGATAACCAGGAGTGACTGTGAGGCCCTGGGAGGGTCTGAGTGTAAAAGAAGATGGGTGTGGGCCCCCCAGGGCATATGTGGGGCCTGCTGCCATGGAGATGGAGGTCACTGGGGAAGAATCTGGTGAGCTCTGTGAATTTCTAGGGGTCTCCTGGGTGCTGGGGTCTGACTCTTGCAGAAAACTGGGGATGGTTGGAGAGTAGCTGGGAGACACGGAAGAGACCCTAAGGAATGGCGGTCCAAAGGTCAGATAGGTGGAAGAGGAGCACAGTGAGGTCTGTGAGTTTCCAGGTGACTTCTCTGTGTTAGGGGCTGGCCCTAGGAGAAACCTGGTTATGGTTGGAGAGGATCAGGGAGACACTGGAGAATCTCGGAGGAATGGGGATGCATAGATGGGAGACATAGCCGAGGAGCACAGATTGAGGAGGGCACTGAGATCTGTGACTTTGTCTGTGACCCCCAGGTGTGAGGGGCTGAGTGTTGCAGAAACCTTGGGATGATGGGAGAGTAGCTGAAGGCCTGGAGTAAAGAGTTGGGAGACATGGAGACGGAGCCCTGCAAGGACCCTGAGTTTCCAGGGGTTTCCTGGGTGTGGGAGGCTGACTGGCAGAGAAATGTGGGGAGGTCTGGAGAGTAACTGGGAAACATGGGATTGTCCCCGAGGGCTGGGAGTGAAGAGATGGGACACATAGGGGAGGAGTGCAGTGAGGACTCTGAATTTCTGTGTGTTGTCTGGCTGTGCGGGTTCGACTGTTGTAAAATCTGGGGCTGGTTGGAGAGGAGTATAATCTTGATAACAAAATTGTACCATAACAGAAAAACAACAACAACAACAAAAAGCAAAAAAAGCCAGAAAACTAAAGGAAAATGTCTAAATGAATAGAACTGCAAAATTTTATGAAAAGCTGCAAATAAAATCCATCAATAAAATTATTACAGTACAGCAGTAAGGTATAGAAATTCATCATTATTACATTTAGCAATATAATTCATCTTATTAAGAAATAGTACTTTCTAAAACATATCACCATGAAAATAAATGTCAATCAACAGGTTGAAAGTAAATTTCTTCTTAATACATATAACAAAAGAAAAAAGATCAAAACCTAGAAAAAATACACACAAAGAGTTCACAAATAAGATGAATACCAAAACGGAAAGAAACAACGAGTAAATAGCAAGGGGAATACAAAGGAATAAGCTTATAAGAGGATGAAGAGGCAGGGAGAGATGGCTCACACCTGTAATCCCAGCACTTTGGAAGGCCAAAGCAGGAGGATCACTTGAGCCCAGGAGTTTGAGACAAGCCTGGGCAACATAGGGAGACCTCAACTCCACAAAAAATTTAAAAGAAAATTATCAGGTGCAGTGGTGCACAGCTGTAGTTCCTGCTACTCAAGAGGCTGAGGATCACTTGAGGCTCTGATCCGACCATTGCACTAAAGCCTGGATGACAGGGTGAGATCCTCTCTCAAAAAAAAAAAAAAAAAAAGGGGTGGGCATGAACAATATGTCCTACCTGGAAAAATTCACATAATATAATGCCATAATTGTTCGCCTGATGGAAAAAAATTAAAAGGATTAATAAGAGCGAGAGTTTTTTGTTTGTTTGTTTTTGTTTTGAGATGGAGTCTTGCTCTTTCACCCAGGCTGGAATGCAGTGGCCTGTGATCTTGGCTCACTACAACCTCCGCCTCCCAGGTTCAGGTGATTCTGCTGACTCAGTCTCCCATCTAGTTGGGATTACAGGCGTTCGCCACCATGCTTCACTATTTTTGTATTTTTAGTAGAGACGGGGTTGTACGATGTTGGCCTGGATGGTCTCGATTTCTTGGCCTTGTGACCCACGTGCCTTGGCCTCCCAAAATGCCGAGATTACAGGTGTGAGCCATCGCGTCTGGCCCTCATATGTATTTTTATAAGCTTACCTGGAAGAGTCTTTGTATCAATTCCTAGATATGCAATCATTTCAAGGTCATGCACATTTTTAAATGTAGCCGATATTGCCGACTTTTCTGAAAAGATTTTATACCAATATTATGTATGTATATGTAACATATATTTGGTCTTCATCCTTGTTTCCTGGCATACAACTCCTAAAGTTTTAACAATATTCAAAGGATAAGTGTTTTTCGTTTGGATATATGCTAATGACTTTGCTGATGTCTGGTCACCCCTACGTAGCTTCAGGATAGGGCTGTTCACCAGAAAGGCCAAGGCAGGATTAGAGAGCTGTGATTTTCAGCGTCAACCCCAATTTCCAGGAAGGGGAGAGAGGCTGCAGGTGGATTTGATCACCAATAGCCTATGGTTGAACCCATCATGCCTATATAATGAAGCCTCCATAAATCCTCCAAAGACTGGTTTTAGAAAGCTTCTGGATACAACTTCCTGGAAGGTAGTGCATCTCTTGGCATACCTTGCCCCATGAATCTTTTTTTCT
The DNA here is from genome assembly GCF_028885655.2 of Pongo abelii. Classification (NCBI taxonomy): domain Eukaryota; kingdom Metazoa; phylum Chordata; class Mammalia; order Primates; family Hominidae; genus Pongo; species Pongo abelii. The sequence continues at coordinate 767,967 of NC_072002.2, forward strand.
GAAATTTCTGCAATATCCTTTATAATAAACTCGTAAATGTAAGTGTTTCCCAGAGTGCTTCAGCATTGTCTGAGATGAGCTCAGTGGGGTGCCTGACGGAAGCGGAAGTGAGTGACTCCAGACGGTCGGACATTTCCCAGAACCCTCCGCCAGGAGGTCTGAATTAGGGTCAACATAGGGCCATAAATGAGCGCCCCCTCGAGTGCCCCCCACTACTAAGAAAAGGGAGGTGGCCCTCCATGTTGTCCTGTGGTCGTATGTTCGGATTTCGGAACCACCACACCTTCCTTCCTTCCTTCCTTTCTTCCTTTCTTCTCTCTCTCTTTCTTTCTTTCTTTTTTTTTTTTTTTTTTTTTTTTTTTGACATGCAGTCTCGCTCTGTGGACCAGGCTAGAGTGCAGTGGCGAGATCTCGGCTTACTGCAACCTCCGCCTCCCGGGTTCAAGCGATTCTCCTGCCTTAGCCTCCCAAGTAGCTGGGATTACAGGCCCCCACCAATGCGCCCCGCTAATTTTTTTGTATTTTTAGAACGTCTTTACTCACTCCTGACATATTCGTGTTGAAGAAAACCTTACAATATTCTCAAAAAAATCCATATCCATCACCATTGCATATGCAGTATTACTGGTTGTTTTGATGTAAATTACATTTAAAGGTTTATTTTAAAAGATGTGCATATTCAACATAAAGAAAGAAAAAAAATCTAATGAATTTAAAGTCTTACGTAATCCTAGCACACGTGAACACACTATTAATATCTTCGCTTACTTATTTTCTGATGTTCGTGAGTCTATATATATATATTTTAAATCCCCTCTAGCAAATGGCCCATAATAGCTTGTAACCATTTTTTTTTTCAATCACAGATCGTATATTGTAGATAGATTTTCACTACATCATGAAATCATTTGTAATGGTTGCCTAGGATAATTTAGTTTTTAGATCCCATACTATCTTGTCCTCCAGTAAACTTATACTTCCAATTACAGTGTAGCTAAACTAGAAATAATCATTTTCTTAATTTTATCACGATTTGGTAGACTGATCATGCTGTCTTATTATTGACTGCATTTCGTTGATCATGGAAATGTTGAACAGACGTTGATATTATCAATGGGGGTGAATTTTCTGTTTATATCCTTTGCCCACTTTCTTCATTCATTTATTTTAAATTCTGTCTAAACTAATGGTATTGACTCTGTTATAAATGATTAATTATTCCCAAGTTTGAAATGTTATACGGTAAAGAAGTTTAAATTAAAAACACCTTGATTTGTCTAAATTTATCTGTCTTTTTATTCTGGATTGTGTATTTTCCTGTAGGATCATAAAGACTTTCCTTACCCTGACTCCCAATAAACACATGTCTATATTCACTTCTAATGCTTCTATTGTTTTTAATCCTTGTGTGTGGTATGAAAGGAAGATCTTATTTTCTGATTCTCCAAATGTTTGTCGAGTTATGTCAACATTATTTCCTGAAAAATTTATTCTTTCCGTATAGATTGAAATACTATTTTGATCACTTACTACATTACTCTATATATTATATATTAGATATTTTCTGGGATACAATTCTGTTGCCAAGATAGACATATCTTTTTCTGTGCCACAACAAGAGTTGTCAATTAGAGTGATAACACATTCCTTTATTACTCCATTCTCATTACCGTTCAAAAATTACATCCTAGAAGTTCCAGGACTCTCAGTTCCAAATAGGCTATTTAATTATTTTGATACATTCTCAAAAACTGTCAAGGGATCCACGGCATCCAAAGCTTCAAGGCATTTGTTCACAAACCCACCCCCTTTTTGCTTGAATATGAACTGTCCTAATTTCCAGCCCGGTCTTCCATTTCTACTAGTCTCTGACTTTGCTGCAATTGTTCTGTCTGTAAGGCTATCCTCCCCTTTGTTTTTAAACTTTTACTCAGAATTCATGACCCAACTTGAATATCACTTTCTCCATGGAATTCTTATGAGTTCCCCATCTTAATTCAATGACCAGATCAGTTTTTGATCCAGGAGAGCATTTCCTGTGAATGTGGTGGATGTTATATATCACTCACGGCATTTTCTCATTACCCTGGGAAATCAATGAATTGGAGTTTCTTAACCTGCAGAACTGAGGACCAATCGCTTTAAAATGTGTGCCCATGAATCTGTTACAACACCCAAGATGAACTTTCAGTCCTCATCCCCCCTCATATAAATGACAAAATATTATGTGGAATCCCTGTAACAACTGAATCTTAAAATGCTAGTATTATCACTTCTTTAACACTTTGCCATTTTTAAAGGTGTACAGCATTATTGAGTACAACGGAATAGATGAAACCCATAACCACGGACAAAGCCTGACTTGTGATGGTTTGATTTATGATTTTTCAACACTACTATGGGTTTATTGGGATATTAGATGCGTTTTTGACTGACACTGGGTTTATCAGTATGTAACCCTATACTCCAGAAACAGCTATATAAAGAAAAACAGGTGTAACTAATTACAATATACTTAGTGACTTGGGAGAAACCAATAGATGTTTACAATTGATGGAGAAACATGAAAGAGAGATACCGGTAAATAAAAACAATAACACAATTTTCCTGCAACTGTCTAGGACTTCCCAAAACAACACAGAATGTAGGATGCACCCAAGGAATATAAAAGAGAGAAGGCAGAAAGAGTAGGAGAGAAATAGGAGGAAGGAAAGAAGGAAGGCAGGAGAAAACACCTGGTGTTACTAAAACAAACAAAAAAAATGGTTTCTCACTCTGGATAATGCTACAATGTGGATGAACATTGAAAATTTTCTGCTAAGTGCAAAGTCAGTCATGAAAGCTCACATATTGTAAAATTCTGTTTATAGGCAATCTCCAGATCATGCAAATCTATGGAGAAAGATTTGAGCGCTCTATGCGGTTGTTACCTAGGGCTGAGCATCGGAGAGAGGGTTTGAGACAGAATGAGGAATGATTAATTCTTACAGGGTTTTTCTCTGGTAGGGGGAGATAAAATGTTCTAAAATGGATTGTGAATTAAAATTGAATGTGCACAACAACAACTATACGAAAAGCCACTCAATTCATTACTTTTAATGAGGGAATCTTATGTGATGCACTCTCATTAAGACCACGGGAGACATAGTGAAAAAGAGAAAAAGGGTGAGTAAATATCTGAAATGGAGACAGAAACAGAGAGAAAGAAAAGCCCTGTAATTGGAAGAAAGAGAGAAAAGGGAAAATGGCCCTACTTAAAAATCACAGAACTGACACTGGGGGCGCACAACAACAATGTCACTGGCAGGTAGGAGGGTCATGCTAGCCATGTCACCGGTAGTGTCGCCCACAGGGATGCCGACATGGTGGAGGTTCGTGTCAGCATGGGCTCTGGCAGCCTTGTGGGCCAGTAGGAGGGTCCCGCAGCACAGCTGTGGGGTGAGGATAGCCTGGGTGGTGATATCGGCCAAGACAGGGACCTCTTCTGCTGGCAAGAGTGTGACAGTAGCAAGTAGATGGACAGGCCGGTGTGTGAGGACGGAATGCAGGAGAGGCTCTTCTGCGGCTGGGTGTGGGGCCCGCACCAGAAATGTGGAGAAATGGCCAGGTAACTGCGTCAGGTTGGCTAGTAGATTGGCCAGGGCTTCGAACTGAAGGACAATAACGGGGAGTAGCTGTCAGGCCCTGGGAGTGTCTGAGTGTAAGTGGAGATGGGTTTGGGGTCACTGAGGGATAGGTGGGAGCCATCCCTGTATAGATACAGGTCATAGGGAGATAGTCTCGTGAGGCCTGTGAGTGTCTAGGGTTCTCCTGGGTGCCTGGGGCTGACTGCGGCAGAAATCTGGGGAAGGCTGGAGAGAAGCTGGGAGACACAGGAGAGTCCCTGAAGGCTGGGTGTGAAGAGGTGAAAGAAATGGGGGAGTGTTGCAGTAAGGTCCGTGAGTCTGCAGGTGATTCCTGGGTGTGGGAAGCTGACTTCAGGTGAAATCGGGAGATGGTTGGAGAGTAGCTGAGAGAGACAGAAGAGTCCCTGAGGGATGGGGTTGACAACATGAGCGAGACTGGGGAGTAAGTCAGTGAAATTGGTGAGTTTGGTGGTGTGTCCTGGGTGCCTGGAACCGACTCCAGCTGGAATCTAGATAAGTTTTGAGAGTAGCTGAAAGAGACACAAGAGTCCCTGTGGGCTGAGGCCAAAGACCTGAGAGAGACCAGGGAGGATCTCAGTGAAGTCTGTGAGTCTGTAGGTGACTCCGGAGTGTAGGAGGCTGACTCCCGCTGGAATCTGGGCGTGGCAGCAGAGTAGCTGAGACAGACAGGGGAGTCCCAGGGGGCTGGGGGTGAAGACCTGAGAGAGACCGGGGAGTAACTCAGTGAAACTGGTGAGTTTGTAGGTGATCCCTGGGTGCCTGGAACTGACTCCCGCTGAAATCTGGGCGTGGTTGGAGAGTAGCAGAGACACACAGGAGAGTCCCTGAGGGCTGGGGGTGAAGACATGAGAGAGACCGTGGAGTAACTCAGTGAAACTGGTGAGTTTGGTGGTGTCTCCGGGGTGCCTGGAAGTGACTCCAGCTGACATCTGGGCGTGGTTGGAGAGTAGCTGCGACAGAGAGGAGAGTCCCTGAGGGCTGGTGAAGACATGAGAGAGACTGGAGAGTAATTGAGTGAAACTGGTGAGTTTGGTGGTGATTCCGGGGTGCCTGGAACTGACTCCCACTGAAATGTGGGCGTAGTTTGAGAGTAGTTGGGACCCACAGGAGAGTCCCTGAGGGCTGGTGAAGACATGAGGGAGACTGGGGAGTAATTGAGTGAAATTGGTGAGTTTGGTGGTGATTCCGGGGTTCCTGGAACTGACTCCCGCTGAAATGTGGGCATGGGATGAGAGTAGTTGGGACCCACAGGAGAGTCCCTGAGGGCTGGGGAAGACATGAGGGAGACTGGGGAGTAATTGAGTGAAATTGGTGAGCTTGGTGGTGATTCCGGGGTGCCTGGAAGTGACTCCCGCTGAAATGTGGGCGTGGTTGCAGAGTAGCTGGGACAGGCAGGAGAGTCCCTGAGGGATGGTGAAGACATGAGAGAGACTGGGGAGTAACGCAGTGAAATTGGTGAGTTTGGTGGTGATTTCTGCGTGCCTGCAAGTGACTCCCGCTGAAATGTGGGTGTGCTTGGAGAGTAGCTGGGACAGACAGGAGAGTCCCTGAGGGTTGGGGATAAAGACGTGCTAGAGACTGGGGAGTAACTCAGTGAAAGTGGTCAGCTTGGTGGTGATCCCTGGGTTGCTGGAACTGACTCCCGCTGAAATGTGGGCGTGGTTGGATAGTAGTTGAGAGAGACAGGAGGGTCCGTAAGGGCTGGGGGTGAAGACGTGAGAGAGACTGGCGAGGATCTCACTGAAGTCTGTGAGTTTGTAGGTGCTTCTGGGGTGTGGGAGACCGACTCCCGCTGAAATCTGGGCGTAGTTGGAGAGTAGCTGGGACAGACAGGAGAGTCATTGACTGCTGGGGGTGAGCTGCTGGATGATGGCAGTAGGAACATATGGTATATTATTGACGAATGAGGTGACTGTGAAGAATCTCCGGAGGAGGACACGGGAGAGCACAATGACATGAGTGATTGTCCTGCTTGCTTAGGAAAGGGAAATGTAACGTTGTGAAACTCTGTTGATGATGGATGTGAGAGTGGTGAAGCCTTGCGGGATGATGTAGAGTACTTCCACATCCCTGGTGAGGAGCTGCCCCTTGGGTCTGAGTTTCTGGGAGGGGAGAGGGAGAAGCTGGGTGAGGTGGGCATGAATCCTGAGGCGTCAGGGATGGGGGACCGCTCACAATCTCCCGAAACCTGTGAGTCTCTGGGGGACCCCTGGGTACATGGGGCTGACTCCCGCAGAAACCAGGGGATAGCTGGAGAGTAAGTGGGAGACACGAGAGAGTCCCTGAGGCCTGGGGTTGAAGAGATGAAAGACATAGGGGAGGAGCACCGTGAGACCCGTGAGTTTGTAGGTGATTCCTGGGTGTGGGGGGCTGACTCCAGCTGAAATCTGGGGTTGTTTGGAGAGTAGCTGGGAGACACAGGAGTCTCCCCGAGAGCTGGTTGTGAGCTGCTGGTTGATGGCAGTAAGAACACGTGGTACATTATTGATGAACCTGGTGACCCTAAAGAATCCCCAGAGGAGGACAAGGGAGAGCCCAAAGGCTTCATTGATTGCCCATCACGGTGAGGAAAGGGAAATGGGAGCTTGTGGGATTCTGTCGATGGCAGAGGTGAGTGTGGTGAAGCCACAGTGGATGGTGAATGGTAGCTCCGGATCCCTGGTGAGGAGCTTCCTCTTAAGTCTGAGTTTCTGAGAGGGGAGAGGGAGAAGCTGGGTGAGGCTAGCATGGATCTTGGGGAGTCCGGGCTGGGCGACCGTTCATAAGAAGAGCCAGACAAGACCCTACTGTTCTTAGGTGCAGACACGACTAGGAAACCTGTAGCTCCCAGGGACGCCTAAAAATTTTCTAACCCGCAGAATGAACGAGTGTGTGTGTGTGTGTGTGTGTGTGTGTGTGTGTGTGTGTGTGTGTGTGTTGTGAGGTATGTGCTCCTCAAGAAAATGGAAAGAAACCAACCAATGAGGCAGACAGACAGACGGACAGACAGACAGACAGAGATACACGTACCCAAGAGTTCTGTCCTGTCCTCTGAATCCGCTTCCAAGTCGCAAGACGCTGTAAGCTCCAAGTCCACGCAGAGCCCGCAAAACGCTCTGGCCGCTGCTCCGCTGTGCGAAGATCTGAGTACAGGCCCGTCAGGGTGGGGTTAAATAGCCCCGGGCGCAGACTAGCATCGGAAAGGGCGGAGCTTCGCTCCTCCTTCCCATCAGTCACCCCCAACTTTCCCAGGCTACACCTCCTAGGAAACTCTTCTCCTGATTTGATTTCATGCGCCACATTTGGGACCATCTAAGAACTTACAAGTTTTCTTGGCCAAATATATTATGAATTAAATGCACTGAAACACTGAAAACCAACTAGTGGTTCTGTGGTTCTCACATTGTGGTTTTGACACCAGCAGCGTCCTTGCAACCCTCAAACCCCGGAGATCCACAGCTCTGTATTGTAACAAGCCCTCCCCCTGAGCCTGATGCATGGCAGTTTAAGAATTACCCTTGGAAGCCAAAAGACTTTGAAGAAAACGTGGAGATATGCCGTGTATAAACATTCCTTTGATCTGGAACCACGTAGAGACTTGGGAGCCAGTTGGGTGGAGCATTCGTTGGATGAGGGTGCTCGGGTTAGGAACATCAAGGTGTGGCTCCGGATAATTCAATCACCTAATGAAGTTTCCAGCTATGCTAATCTCTTTTAAAATTCCGTTCATATAAATTCTTTTCTCAGACTGAGAATGGCAAAGCCTCAACCCCAACTCCCAGGGAGGGTTGAGAGCCTCATGTTGAGTTGCTCACCAATAGCCTATGGTTTAACCCATCATGCCTATAGAATGAGGTCTCCATAAAAACCCGAAAGGACTGGGTTTAGAGGGCTTCTGGATAACACTTCCTGGAAGGTAGTGCGCCCCTCCCCACATGCCGGGCCCAAAGTCTTTTTCTGAATTTTTGGCAACATCCGCTATAATAAAATGGTAAATGTAAGTGTTTCCCTGCGTGCTGTGAACTCTTCCAGCAAATTAATGCAACTAAAACTGCGAGTGGTGGAAACCCGATTTATAGCCAGTTGCTAAGAAGCAGAGGTAAAACAACGCTGGGCTTCCCACTGTTATTAGAGTGGGAGGCCAGTCTTGCGGGACTGAGCCCTTTGGAATCTAATGCTGTGTCCCGGTAGAGAGCGTCATCATTGAGTTAGAAGACACAGATATGTCGAGAATAACTTTTCTAGTCATTTGCTGTATGTCTTATTTACAATATGTAATCAAATTCTTTATCCTGACCTTATGGCACCTGGGTTGAGAACCATGATTTGATCCAAAGTGGGTCCGTCACATTCTGAGTTTGAAACTTTAGTTTGCCGCTAGCCTTTTGTTATTGCTTTTTCGTTTCGTTTCGTTTCTAAGTTCTGGGGAATATTTGCAGGATGTGCAGATTTGTTACAAAGGTAAACGTGTGCCATGGTGGTTTGCTGCACCTGTCAACCCATCACCTAGGTATTAAGCCCGGCATGCATTAGCTGTCTTTCTTAATGCTCTGCCTCCCCACAGACCCCAGTGTGTGTTGTTCCCCTTCCTGTGTCCATGTGATCTCATTTTTCTGCTCTCATGATAAGTGAGAATATGGTGTGTGGTTTTCTTTTCCGGATTACTTTGCTGAGGATAATGACTTCACAGCACAAGTGTTTTTTTTATTTTAAAAAATAGTATTTTATTGAATAAGATTTATTCACAGAAAAATAAGCTTTAATCTACAATGAATGCCACACTCTACAGCAGAAAGCAATTTCCTCAGCTTTCCGCACACAAAGGTTCCTACTAAGTGAAAAAAGCCATAAAATTTCATTCACAAATGTATTACTCTGTCTCAAAACATTTCACGTAATCATTCACCGTGCTAATACAATTAGATCAGATATTCAGTCAGGTTAAAGTATCCCTCTGACAACTGTTTTTTAAAATGCTATCAATATCCACTCCCAATCAGTCTGCCACTGTTAAGGGTGTACAGCATTATTGAATACAATGGAATTGATGAAGCTCATATCCACGGACAAACCGTGACTTATGATGGTTTGTTTTATCATTTTTCAACTTTGTGATGGGTATATTGGGATATTAGATGCGTTTTTGAGTTACACAGTGTTTTGGAGTATGTGAGCCTATACTCCACAAATGGCTGTATAAAGAAAAACAGGCGTGCCTAATTAAAATATACTTAGTGACTTGGGAAAAACCAATAGAGGTTTACAATTGATGGAGAATCATGAATGAGAGACAGCGGTTAATAGTAACAATTACACAATTTTCCGGAAACTGCCGAGGATTTCCCCAAAAAAACGCAGAATGTAGGATGCAGCTAAGGCATATGAAGCAGAGAGGGCAGAAGGTGTAAGAGAGAAATAGGAGGAAGGAAGGAAAGAAGGAAGGAAGGAAGGAAGGAAGGAAGGAAGGAAGGAAGGAAGGAAGGAAGGAAAGAAGGAAGGAAGGAGAAATCACCCGGTGTTACTAAAAGCAAAAAGAAAAAAAATGGTTTCCCACTGTGGGTATGGCTACAATGTGGATGAATCTTGAAAATATTGTGCTAAGTGTAAAGTCAGTCACAAAAGCTCACATATTGTGCAAGTGTGTTTATATGAAAGGCCCACAGTACGGAAATCTATGGATATGGCGTTGATCGCTCTATGTAGTTGTTATCTAGAGCTGAGGGTCAGGGAGAGGGTTTGAGAGAGAATGAGGAGTGACCAATGTTTACAGGGTTTTTCTCTGGTCGGGGGTGATAAAATGTTCTAAAATGGATTGCGAATTAAAATGGAATGTGCACAACCAGAAATACAGTAAAAGCCACTCAATTCATGACTTTTAATGGGGGAATCTTATGTGGCACACTCTCATCGAGACCACGGCAGACATAGTGAAAGAGAAAAAGGTGAGTAAATATCTGAAACGGAGGCAGAAACAGAGAGAATGAAAAGCCCGGTGAACCGAAGAGAGAGAGAAAAGGGGAAACGGTCTTATATACAAATGACAGATCTGCAAGTGGGGCTCACATCAACAGTGTCACTGCCAGGGAGGAGGGTCATGCTAGCCATGTCACCGTTAGTGTCGCCCGCAGGGACGCCGACATGCTGGAGGTTGGTGTCTGCATGGGCTCTGGCAGCCACGTGGGCCAGCAGGAGGGTCCCGCTGCACAGCTGTGGGGTGAGGATAGCCTGGGTGGTGATATCGGCCAATACAGGGGCCTCTTCTGCTGGCAAGAGTGTGACAGTAGCAAGTAGATGGACAGGCCTGTGTGTGAGGACGGAATGCAGGAGAGGCTCTTCTGCGGCTGGGTGTGGGGCCCGCACCAGAAATGTGGAGAAATGGCCAGGTAACTGCGTCATGTAGGCTAGTAGATTGGCCAGGGCTTCGAAATGAAGGACAATAACGGGGAGTAGCTGTCAGGCCCTGGGAGTGTCTGAGTGTAAGTGGAGACGGGTTTGGAGTCACTGAGGGATAGGTGGGAGCCATCCCCGTATAGATACAGGTCATAGGGAGATCGTCTCGTGAGGCCTGTGAGTGTCTAGGGTTCTCCTGGGTGCCTGGGGCTGACTGCGGCAGAAATCTGGAGAAGGCTGGAGAGAAGCTGGGAGACACAGGGGAGTCCCTGAAGGCTGGGTGTGAAGAGGTGAAAGAAATGGGGGAGGGTTGCAGTAAGGTCCGTGAGTCTGCAGGTGATTCCTGGGTGTGGGAAGCTGACTCCAGGTGAAATCGGGAGATGGTTGGAGAGTAGCTGAGAGAGACAGAAGAGTCCCTGAGGGCTGGGGGTGACAACATGAGCGAGAATGGGGAGTAAGTCAGTGAAATTGGTGAGTTTGGTGGTGTGTCCTGGGTGCCTGGAACCGACTCCAGCTGGAATCTAGAGAAGTTTTGAGAGTAGCTGAAAGAGACACAAGAGTCCCTGTGGGCTGAGGGCAAAGACCTGAGAGAGACCAGGGAGGACCTCAGTGAGGTCTGTGAGTCTGTAGGTGATTCCGGAATGTAGGAGGCTGACTCCCGCTGAAATCTGGACGTGGGGGGAGAGTAGCTGGGACAGACAGGAGAGTCCCAGGGGGCTGGGGTTGAAGACATGAGAGAGACCGGGGAGTAACTCAGTGAAACTGGGGAGTTTGTAGGTGATCCCTGGGTGCCTGGAACTGACTCCCGCTGAAATCTGGGCGTGGTTGGAGAGTAGCGGGGACACACAGGAGAGTCCCTGAGGGCTGGGGGTGAAGACATGAGGGAGACCGGGGAGTAACTCAGTGAAACTGGTGAGTTTGGTGGTGACTCCAGGGTGCCTGGAACTGACTCCAGCTGACATCTGGGCGTGGCTGGAGAGTAGCTGGGACAGGCAGGAGAGTCCCTGAGGGCTGGTGAAGACATGAGAGAGACTGGAGAGTAACTGAGTGAAACTGGTGAGTTTGGTGGTGATTCCGGGGTGCCTGGAACTGACTCCCGCTGAAATGTGGGCGTGGTTTGAGAGTAGTTGGGACCCACAGGTGAGTCCCTGAGGGCTGGTGAAGACATGAGGGAGACTGGGGAGTAATTGAGTGAAATTGGTGAGTTTGGTGGTGATTCCGGGGTGCCTGGAAGTGACTCCCGCTGAAATGTGGGCGTGGTTGGAGAGTAGCTGGGACAGGCAGGAGAGTCCCTGAGGGATGGTGAAGACGTGAGAGAGACTGGGGAGTAACGCAGTGAAATTGGTGAGTTTGGTGGTGATTTCCGGGTGCGTGCAACTGACTCCCGCTGAAATGTGGGCGTGGTTGGAGAGTAGCTGGGACAGACAGGAGAGTCCCTGAGGGTTGGGGATAAAGACGTGCTAGAGACTGGGGAGTAACTCAGTGAAAGTGGTGAGCTTGGTGGTGATCCCTGGGTTCCTGGAACTGACTCCCGCCGAAATGTGGGCGTGGTTGGATAGTAGTTGAGAGAGACAGGAGGGTCCGTAAGGGCTGGGGGTGAAGACGTGAGAGAGACTGGCGAGGATCTCACTGAAGTCTGTGAGTTTGTAGGTGCTTCTGGGGTGTGGGAGACCGACTCCCGCTGAAATCTGGGCGTAGTTGGAGAGTAGCTGGGACAGACAGGAGAGCCATTGACGGCTGGGGGTGAGATGCTGGATGATGGCAGTAGGAACATATGGTATATTATTGATGAATGAGGTGACTGTGAAGAATCTCCGGAGGAGGACACGGGAGAGCACAATGACATGAGTGATTGTCCTGCTTGGTTAGGAAAGGGAAATGTAACGTTGTGAAAGTCTGTTGATGACGGATGTGAGAGTGGTGAAGCCCTGCGGGATGATGTAGAGTACTTCCACATCCCTGGTGAGGAGCTGCCCCTTGGGTCTGAGTTTCTGGGAGGGGAGAGGGAGAAGCTGGGTGAGGCGGGCATGAATCCTGAGGCGTCAGGGATGGGGGACCGCTCACAATCTCCCGAAACCTGTGAGTCTCTGGGGGACTCCTGGGTGCATGGGGCTGACTCCCGCAGAAACCTGGGGATGGCTGGAGAGTAAGTGGGAGACACAGGAGAGTCCCTGAGGCCTGGGGTTGAAGAGATGAAAGACATAGGGGAGGAGCACCGTGAGGCCCGTGAGTTTGTAGGTGATTCCTGGGTGTGGGGGGCTGACTCCAGCTGAAATCTGGGGTTGTTTGGAGTGTAGCTGGGAGACACAGGAGTCTCCCCGAGAGCTGGTTGTGAGCTGCTGGGTGATGGCAGTAAGAACATGTGGTATATTATTGATGAACGTGGTGACTCTAAAGAATCCCCAGAGGAGGACACGGGAGAGCCCAAAGGCTTCATTGATTGCCCATCATGGTGAGGAAAGGGAAATGGGAGCTTGTGGGATTCTGGTGATGACAGAGGTGAGTGTGGTGAAGCCCTAGGGGATGGTGAATGGTAGCTCCAGATCCCTGGTGAGGAGTTTCCTCTTAAGTCTGAGTTTCTGAGAGGGGAGAGGGAGAAGCTGGGTGAGGCTAGCATGGATCTTGGGGAGTCCGGGCTGGGGGACCGTTCATAAGAAGAGCCAGACAAGACCCTACTGTTCTTAGGTGCAGACATGACTAGGAAACCTGTAGCTCCCAGGGACCCCTACCAATTTTCTAACCCGCAGAATGAACGAGTATGTGTGTGTGTGTGTGTGTGTGTGTGTGTGTGTGTGTGTGTGTGTGCGTGTGCGTGTGTGTGTGTGTGTGTGTGTGTGTTGTGAGGTATGTGCTCCTCAAGAAAATGGAAATAAACCAACCAACGAGACAGACAGACAGACAGACAGACAGAGATACACTTACCCAAGTGTTCTGTCCTGTCCTCTGAATCCGCTTCCAAGTCGCAAGACGCTGTAAGCTCCAAGTCCACGCAGAGCCCGCAAAACGCTCCGGCCGCTGCTCCGCTCTGCGAAGATCTGAGTACAGCCCCGCCAGGGTGGGTTTAAATAGCCTCTTGCGCAGCCTAGCAGCGGAAAGAGCGGAGCTTCGCTCCTCCTTTCCATCAGTCACCCCCAACTTTCCCAGGCTACACCTCCTGGGAAACTCTTCTCCTGATTTGATTTCATGCGCCACGTTTGGGACAATCTAAGAACTTACAAGTTTTCTTGGCCAAATATCTTATGAATTACATGCACTGAAACACTGAAAACCAACTAGTGGTTCTGTGGTTCTCACCTTGTGGTTTTGACACCAGCAGCGTCCTTGCAACCCTCAAACCCGGAGATCCACAGATCTGTGTTGTAACAAGCCCTCCCCCTGACCGTGATGCATGGCAGTTTAAGAATTACCCGTGGAAGCGAAAAGACTTTGAAGAAAACGTGGAGATATGCCTTGTATAAACATTCCTTTGCTCTGGAACCACGTAGAGACTTGGGAGCCAGTTGGGTGGAGCATTCGTTGGATGAGGGTGCTCGGGTTAGGAACATCAAGGTGTGGCTCCGGATAATTCAATCACCTAATTAAGTTTCCAGCTATGCTAATCACTTTTAAAATTCCGTTGACGTAAATTCTTTTACTCAGACTGAGAATGGCAAAGCCTCAACCCCAATTTCCAGGGAGGGTTGAGAGCCTCAGGTTGAGTTGCTCACCAATAGCCTATGCTTTAACCCATCATGCCTATAGAATGAGGTCTCCATAAAAACCCGAAAGGACTGGGTTTAGAGGGCTTCTGGATAACACTTCCTGGAAGGTAGTGCGCCCCTCCCCACATGCCGGGCCCAAAGTCTTTTTTCTGAATTTTTGGCAACATCCGCTATAATAAAATGGTAAATGTAAGTGTTTCCCTGCGTGCTGTGAACTCTTCCAGCAAATTAATGCAACTAAAACTGCGAGTGGTGGAAACCCGATTTATAGCCAGTTGCTAAGAAGCAGAGGTAAAACAACGCTGGGCTTCCCATTGTTATTAGAGTGGGAGGCCAGTCTTGCGGGACTGAGCCCTTTGGAATCTAATGCTGTGTCCCGGTAGATAGCGTCATCCTTGAATTACAAGACACACATAGGTTGAGAATAACTTTTCTAGTCATTTGCTGTATGTCTTATTTACAATATGTAACCAAATTCTTTATCCTGACCTTATGGCACCTGGGTTGAGAACCATGATTTGAACCAAAGTGGGTCCGTCACATTCTGAGTTTGAAACTTTAGTTTGCCACTAGCCTTTTGTTATTGTTTTTCCGTTTCGTTTCGTTTCGTTTCGTTTCAAAGTTCTGGGGTATAAGTGCAGGATGTGCAGATTTGTTACAAAGGTAAACGTGTGCCATGGTGGTTTGCTGCACCTGTCAACCCATCACCTAGTTATTAAGCCCGGCATGCATTAGCTGTTTTTCCTAATGCTCTGCCTCCCGACAGGCCCCAGTGTGTGTTGTTCCCCTTCCTGTGTCCATGTGATCTCGTTTTTCAGCTCCCATGATAAGTGAGAATATGGTGTGTGGTTTTCTTTTCCGGATTACTTTGCTGAGGATAATGACTTCACAGCACAAGTGCTTTTTTTTAATTTTAGAAAATAGTATTTTATTGAATAAGATTTATTCGCAGAAAAATAAGCTTTAATCTACAACGAATGCCAGGCTCTACAGCAGAAAGTAATTTTCTCAGCTTTCCGCACACAAAGGTTCCTACTAAGTGAAAAAAGCCATAAAATTTCATTCACAAATGTACTACTCTGTCTCAAAACATTTCACATAATCATTCACCGTGCTAATACATTTAGATCACATATTCAGTCAGGTTAAAGTATCCCTCTAATAACTGTTTTTTAAAATGCTATCAAAATCCACTCCCCAACAGTCTGCCACTGTTAATGGTGTACAGCATTATTGAATACAATGGAATTGATGAAGCCCATATCCAAGGACAAACCGTGACTTATCATGGTTTGATTTATGATTTTTCAACTTTGTGATGGGTATATTGGGATATTAGATGAGTTTTTGAGTTACACAGTGTTTTTGAGTATTTGACCATGTACTCCAGAAATGGCTGCCTAAAGAAAAACAGGCCTACCTAATTAAAATATACTTAGTGGATGGGAAAAACCAATAGAGGTTTACAATTGATGGAGAATCATGAATGAGAGACAGCGGTAAATAGTAACAATAACACAATTTTCCGGAAACTGCCGAGGATTTCCCAAAAAAAAACGCAGAATGTAGGATGCAGCTAAGGCCTATGAAGCAGAGAGGGCAGAAGGTGTAAGAGAGAAATAGGAGGAAGGAAGGAAGGAAGGAAGGAAGGAAGGAAGGAAGGAGAGAAGGAAGGAAGGAGAAAACACCCGGTGTTACTAAAACCAAAAAGAAAGAAAATGGTTTCCCACTGTGGGTATGGCTACAATGTGGATGAATGTTGAAAATATTGTGCTAAGTGTAAAGTCAGTCACAAAAGCTCACATATTGTGCAATTGTGTTTATATGAAATGCCCACAGTATGGAAATCTATGGATATGGGGTTGATCGCTCCATGTAGTTGTTACCTAGGGCTGAGGGTCAGGGAGAGGGTTTGAGAGAGAATGAGGAGTGACCAATGTTTACAGGGTTTTTCTCTGGCCGGTGGTGATAAAATGTTCTAAAATGGATTGCGAATTAAAATGGAATGTGCACAACCAGAAATACAGTAAAAGCCACTCAATTCATGACTTTTAATGGGGGAATCTTATGTGACACACTCTCATCGAGACCACGGCAGACAGAGTGAAAGAGGAAAAAGGTGAGTAAATATCTGAAACGGAGGCAGAAACAGAGAGAACGAATAGCCCTGTGAACGGAAGAGAGAGAGAAAAGGGGAAATGGCCTTATGTACAAATGACAGATCTGCAAGTGGGGCTCACATCAACAGTGTCACAGCCAGGGAGGAGGGTCGTGCTAGCCATGTCACCGGTAGTGTCGCCCGCAGGGACGCCGACATGCTGGAGGTTCGTGTCCGCATGATCTCTGGCAGCCACGTGGGCCAGCAGGAGGGTCCCGCTGCACAGCTGTGGGGTGAGGATAGCCTGGGTGGTGATATCGGCCAATACAGGGGCCTCTTCTGCTGGCAAGAGTGTGACAGTAGCAAGTAGATGGACAGGCCTGTGTGTGAGGGCGGAATGCAGGAGAGGCTCTTCTGCGGCTGGGTGTGGGGCCCGCACCAGAAATGTGGAGAAATGGCCAGGTAACTGCGTCATGTTGGCTAGTAGATTGGCCAGGGCTTCGAACTGAAGGACAATAACGGGGAGTAGCTGTCAGGCCCTGGGAGTGTCTGAGTGTAAGTGGAGATGGGTTTGGGGTCACTGAGGGATAGGTGGGAGCCATCCCTGTATAGATACAGGTCATAGGGAGATCGTCTCGTGAGGCCTGTGAGTGTCTAGGGTTCTCCTGGGTGCCTGGAGCTGACTGTGGCAGAAATCTGGGGAAGCCTGGAGAGAAGCTGGGAGACGCAGGAGAGTCCCTGAAGGCTGGGAGTGAAGAGGTGAAGGAAATGGGGGAGGGATGCAGTAAGGTCCGTGAGTCTGCAGGTGATTCCTGGGTGTGGGAAGCTGACTCCAGGTGAAATCGGGAGATGGTTGGAGAGTAGCTGAGAGAGACAGAAGAGTCCCTGAGGGCTGGAGGTGACAACATGAGCGAGAATGGGGAGTAAGTCAGTGAAATTGGTGAGTTTGGTGTTGTGTCCTGGGTGCCTGGAACCGACTCCAGCTGGAATCTAGAGAACTTTTGAGAGTAGCTGAAAGAGACACAAGAGTCCCTGTGGGCTGAGGGCAAAGACCTGAGAGAGACCAGGGAGGATCTCAGTGAGGTCTGTGAGTCTGTAGGTGACTCCGGAATGCAGGAGGCTGACTCCCGCTGGAATCTGGGCGTGGCAGGAGAGTAGCTGGGACAGACAGGGGAGTCCCAGGGGGCTGGGGGTGAAGACATGAGAGAGACCGGGGAGTAACTCAGTGAAACTGGGGAGTTTGTAGGTGATCCCTGGGTGCCTGGAACTGACTCCCGCTGAAATCTGGGCGTGGTTGGAGAGTAGCGGGGACACACAGGAGAGTCCCTGAGGGCTGGGGGTGAAGACATGAGAGAGACCGGGGAGTAACTCAGTGAAACTGGTGAGTTTGGTGGTGACTCCGGGATGCCTGCAACTGACTCCAGCTGACATCTGGGCGTGGCTGGAGAGTAGCTGGGACAGGCAGGAGAGTCCCTGAGGGCTGGTGAAGACATGAGAGAGACTGGAGAGTAATTGAGTGAAACTGGTGAGTTTGGTGGTGATTCCGGGGTGCCTGGAACTGACTCCCGCTGAAATGTGGGCGTGGTTTGAGAGTAGTTGGGACCCACAGGGGAGTCCCTGAGGGCTGGTGAAGACATGAGGGAGACTGGGGAGTAATTGAGTGAAATTGGTGAGTTTGGTGGTGATTCCGGGGTGCCTGGAAGTGACTCCCGCTGAAATGTGGGCGTGGTTGGAGAGTAGCTGGGACAGGCAGGAGAGTCCCTGAGGGATGGTGAAGACATGAGAGAGACTGGGGAGTAACGCAGTGAAATTGGTGAGTTTGGTGGTGATTTCTGGGTGCCTGCAACTGACTCTCGCTGAAATGTGGACGTGGTTGGAGAGTAGCTGGGACAGACAGGAGAGTCCCTGAGGGTTGGGGATAAAGACGTGCTAGAGACTGGGGAGTAACTCAGTGAAAGTGGTGAGCTTGCTGGTGATCCCTGGGTTGCTGGAACTGACTCCCGCTGAAATGTGGGCGTGGCTGGATAGTAGTTGAGAGAGACAGGAGGGTCCGTAAGGGCTGGGGGTGAAGACGTGAGAGAGACTGGCGAGGATCTCACTGAAGTCTGTGAGTTTGTAGGTGCTTCTGGGGTGTGGGAGACCGACTCCCGCTGAAATCTGGGCGTAGTTGGAGAGTAGCTGGGACAGACAGGAGAGTCATTGACGGCTGGGGGTGAGCTGCTGGATGATGGCAGTAGGAACATATGGTATATTATTGATGAATGAGGTGACTGTGAAGAATCTCCGGAGGAGGACACGGGAGAGCACAATGACATGAGTGATTGTCCTGCTTGGTTAGGAAAGGGAAATGTAACGTTGTGAAATTCTGTTGATGACGGATGTGAGAGTGGTGAAGCCCTGCGGGATGATGTAGAGTACTTCCACATCCCTGGTGGGGAGCTGCCCCTTGGGTCTGAGTTTCTGGGAGGGGAGAGGGAGAAGCTGGGTGAGGCGGGCATGAATCCTGAGGCGTCAGGGATGGGGGACCGCTCACAATCTCCCGAAACCTGTGAGTCTCTGGGGGACTCCTGGGTGCATGGGGCTGACTCCCGCAGAAACCTGGGGATGGCTGGAGAGTAAGTGGGAGACACGGGAGAGTCCCTGAGGCCTGGGGTTGAAGAGATGAAAGACATAGGGGAGGAGCACCGTGAGGCCCGTGAGTTTGTAGGTGATTCCTGGGTGTGGGGGGCTGACTCCAGCTGAAATCTGGGGTTGTTTGGAGAGTAGCTGGGAGACACAAGAGTCTCCCCGAGAGCTGGTTGTGAGCTGCTGGGTGATGGCAGTAAGAACATGTGGTATATTATTGATGAACCTGGTGACTCTAAAGAATCCCCAGAGGAGGACACGGGAGAGCCCAAAGGCTTCATTGATTGCCCATCACGGTGAGGAAAGGGAAATGGGAGCTTGTGGGATTCTGGTGATGACAGAGGTGAGTGTGGTGAAGCCCTAGGGGATGGTGAATGGTAGCTCCGGATCCCTGGTGAGGAGCTTCCTCTTAAGTCTGAGTTTCTGAGAGGGGAGAGGGAGAAGCTGGGTGAGGCTAGCATGGATCTTGGGGAGTCCGGGCTGGGGGACCGTTCATAAGAAGAGCCAGACAAGACCCTACTGTTCTTAGGTGCAGACATGACTAGGAAACCTGTAGCTCCCAGGGACCCCTACCAATTTTCTAACCCGCAGAATGAACGAGTGTGTGTGTGTGTGTGTGTGTGTGTGTGTGTGTGTGTGTGTGTTTGTGTGTGTGTTGTGAGGTATGTGCTCCTCAAGAAAATGGAAATAAACCAACCAATGAGACACACAGACAGACAGACAGATAGACAGAGATACACTTACCCAAGTGTTCTGTCCTGTCCTCTGAATCCGCTTCCAAGTCGCAAGACGCTGTAAGCTCCAAGTCCACGCAGAGCCCGCAAAACGCTCCGGCCGCTGCTCCGCTCTGCGAAGATCTGAGTACAGGCCCGCCAGGGTGGGTTTAAATAGCCTCGGGCGCAGCCTAGCAGCGGAAAGGGCGGAGCTTCGCTCCTCCTTTCCATCAGTCACCCCCAACTTTCCCAGGCTACACCTCCTAGGAAACTCTTCTCCTGATTTGATTTCATGCGCCACATTTGGGACAATCTAAGAACTTACAAGTTTTCTTGGCCAAATATATTATGAATTAAATGCACTGAAACACTGAAAACCAACTAGTGGTTCTGTGGTTCTCACCTTGTGGTTTTGACACCAGCAGCGCCCTTGCAACCCTCAAACCCCGGAGATCCACAGGTCTGTGTTGTAACAAGCCCTCCCCCTGACCCTGGTGCATGGCAGTTTAAGAATTACCCGTGGAAGCGAAAAGACTTTGAAGAAAACGTGGAGATATGCCTTGTATAAACATTCCTTTGCTCTGGAACCACGTAGAGACTTGGGAGCCAGTTGGGTGGAGCATTCGTTGGATGAGGGTGCTCGGGTTAGGAACATCAAGGTGTGGCTCCGGATAATTCAATCACCTAATTAAGTTTCCAGCTATGCTAATCTCTTTTAAAATTCCGTTCATGTAAATTCCTTTACTCAGACTGAGAATGGCAAAGCCTCAACCCCAATTTCCAGGGAGGGTTGAGAGCCTCAGGTTGAGTTGCTCACCAATAGCCTATGCTTTAACCCGTCATGCCTATAGAATGAGGTCTCCATAAAAACCCGAAAGGACTGGGTTTAGAGGGCTTCTGGATAACACTTCCAGGAAGGTAGTGCGCCCCTCCCCACATGCCGGGCCCAAAGTCTTTTTTCTGAATTTTTGGCAACATCCGCTATAATAAAATGGTAAATGTAAGTGTTTCCCTGCGTGCTGTGAACTCTTCCAGCAAATTAATGCAACTAAAACTGCGAGTGGTGGAAACCCGATTTATAGCCAGTTGCTAAGAAGCAGAGGTAAAACAACGCTGGGCTTCCCATTGTTATTAGAGTGGGAGGCCAGTCTTGCGGGACTGAGCCCTTTGGAATCTAATGCTGTGTCCCGGTAGATAGCGTCATCCTTGAATTACAAGACACACATAGGTTGAGAATAACTTTTCTAGTCATTTGCTGTATGTCTTATTTACAATATGTAACCAAATTCTTTATCCTGACCTTATGGCACCTGGGTTGAGAACCATGATTTGAACCAAAGTGGGTCCGTCACATTCTGAGTTTGAAACTTTAGTTTGCCACTAGCCTTTTGTTATTGTTTTTCCGTTTCGTTTCGTTTCGTTTCGTTTCAAAGTTCTGGGGTATATGTGCAGGATGTGCAGATTTGTTACAAAGGTAAACGTGTGCCATGGTGGTTTGCTGCACCTGTCAACCCATCACCTAGTTATTAAGCCCGGCATGCATTAGCTGTTTTTCCTAATGCTCTGCCTCCCGACAGGCCCCAGTGTGTGTTGTTCCCCTTCCTGTGTCCATGTGATCTCGTTTTTCAGCTCCCATGATAAGTGAGAATATGGTGTGTGGTTTTCTTTTCCGGATTACTTTGCTGAGGATAATGACTTCACAGCACAAGTGCTTTTTTTTAATTTTAGAAAATAGTATTTTATTGAATAAGATTTATTCGCAGAAAAATAAGCTTTAATCTACAACGAATGCCAGGCTCTACAGCAGAAAGTAATTTTCTCAGCTTTCCGCACACAAAGGTTCCTACTAAGTGAAAAAAGCCATAAAATTTCATTCACAAATGTACTACTCTGTCTCAAAACATTTCACATAATCATTCACCGTGCTAATACAATTAGATCACATATTGAGTCAGGTTAAATTATCCCTCTAATAACTGTTTTTTAAAATGCTATCAAAATCCACTCCCCAACAGTCTGCCACTGTTAATGGTGTACAGCATTATTGAATACAATGGAATTGATGAAGCCCATATCCAAGGACAAACCGTGACTTATCATGGTTTGATTTATGATTTTTCAACTTTGTGATGGGTATATTGGGATATTAGATGAGTTTTTGAGTTACACAGTGTTTTTGAGTATTTGACCATGTACTCCAGAAATGGCTGCCTAAAGAAAAACAGGCCTACCTAATTAAAATATACTTAGTGGATGGGAAAAACCAATAGAGGTTTACAATTGATGGAGAATCATGAATGAGAGACAGCGGTAAATAGTAACAATAACACAATTTTCCGGAAACTGCCGAGGATTTCCCAAAAAAAACACGCAGAATGTAGGATGCAGCTAAGGCCTATGAAGCAGAGAGGGCAGAAGGTGTAAGAGAGAAATAGGAGGAAGGAAGGAAGGAAGGAAGGAAGGAAGGAAGGAAGGAAGGAAGGAAGGAAGGAGAGAAGGAAGGAAGGAGAAAACACCCGGTGTTACTAAAACCAAAAAGAAAGAAAATGGTTTCCCACTGTGGGTATGGCTACAATGTGGATGAATGTTGAAAATATTGTGCTAAGTGTAAAGTCAGTCACAAAAGCTCACATATTGTGCAATTGTGTTTATATGAAATGCCCACAGTATGGAAATCTATGGATATGGGGTTGATCGCTCCATGTTGTTGTTACCTAGGGCTGAGGGTCAGGGAGAGGGTTTGAGAGAGAATGAGGAGTCACCAATGTTTACAGGGTTTTTCTCTGGCCGGTGGTGATAAAATGTTCTAAAATGGATTGCGAATTAAAATGGAATGTGCACAACCAGAAATACAGTAAAAGCCACTCAATTCATGACTTTTAATGGGGGAATCTTATGTGACACACTCTCATCGAGACCACGGCAGACAGAGTGAAAGAGGAAAAAGGTGAGTAAATATCTGAAACGGAGGCAGAAACAGAGAGAACGAATAGCCCTGTGAACGGAAGAGAGAGAGAAAAGGGGAAATGGCCTTATGTACAAATGACAGATCTGCAAGTGGGGCTCACATCAACAGTGTCACTGCCAGGGAGGAGGGTCGTGCTAGCCATGTCACCGGTAGTGTCGCCCGCAGGGACGCCGACATGCTGGAGGTTCGTGTCCGCATGATCTCTGGCAGCCACGTGGGCCAGCAGGAGGGTCCCGCTGCACAGCTGTGGGGTGAGGATAGCCTGGGTGGTGATATCGGCCAATACAGGGGCCTCTTCTGCTGGCAAGAGTGTGACAGTAGCAAGTAGATGGACAGGCCTGTGTGTGAGGGCGGAATGCAGGAGAGGCTCTTCTGCGGCTGGGTGTGGGGCCCGCACCAGAAATGTGGAGAAATGGCCAGGTAACTGCGTCATGTTGGCTAGTAGATTGGCCAGGGCTTCGAACTGAAGGACAATAACGGGGAGTAGCTGTCAGGCCCTGGGAGTGTCTGAGTGTAAGTGGAGATGGGTTTGGGGTCACTGAGGGATAGGTGGGAGCCATCCCTGTATAGATACAGGTCATAGGGAGATCGTCTCGTGAGGCCTGTGAGTGTCTAGGGTTCTCCTGGGTGCCTGGAGCTGACTGTGGCAGAAATCTGGGGAAGCCTGGAGAGAAGCTGGGAGACGCAGGAGAGTCCCTGAAGGCTGGGAGTGAAGAGGTGAAGGAAATGGGGGAGGGATGCAGTAAGGTCCGTGAGTCTGCAGGTGATTCCTGGGTGTGGGAAGCTGACTCCAGGTGAAATCGGGAGATGGTTGGAGAGTAGCTGAGAGAGACAGAAGAGTCCCTGAGGGCTGGAGGTGACAACATGAGCGAGAATGGGGAGTAAGTCAGTGAAATTGGTGAGTTTGGTGTTGTGTCCTGGGTGCCTGGAACCGACTCCAGCTGGAATCTAGAGAACTTTTGAGAGTAGCTGAAAGAGACACAAGAGTCCCTGTGGGCTGAGGGCAAAGACCTGAGAGAGACCAGGGAGGATCTCAGTGAGGTCTGTGAGTCTGTAGGTGACTCCGGAATGCAGGAGGCTGACTCCCGCTGGAATCTGGGCGTGGCAGGAGAGTAGCTGGGACAGACAGGGGAGTCCCAGGGGGCTGGGGGTGAAGACATGAGAGAGACCGGGGAGTAACTCAGTGAAACTGGGGAGTTTGTAGGTGATCCCTGGGTGCCTGGAACTGACTCCCGCTGAAATCTGGGCGTGGTTGGAGAGTAGCGGGGACACACAGGAGAGTCCCTGAGGGCTGGGGGTGAAGACATGAGAGAGACCGGGGAGTAACTCAGTGAAACTGGTGAGTTTGGTGGTGACTCCGGGGTGCCTGCAACTGACTCCAGCTGACATCTGGGCGTGGCTGGAGAGTAGCTGGGACAGGCAGGAGAGTCCCTGAGGGCTGGTGAAGACATGAGAGAGACTGGAGAGTAATTGAGTGAAACTGGTGAGTTTGGTGGTGATTCCGGGGTGCCTGGAACTGACTCCCGCTGAAATGTGGGCGTGGTTTGAGAGTAGTTGGGACCCACAGGAGAGTCCCTGAGGGCTGGTGAAGACATGAGGGAGACTGGGGAGTAATTGAGTGAAATTGGTGAGTTTGGTGGTGATTCCGGGGTGCCTGGAAGTGACTCCCGCTGAAATGTGGGCGTGGTTGGAGAGTAGCTGGGACAGGCAGGAGAGTCCCTGAGGGATGGTGAAGACATGAGAGAGACTGGGGAGTAACGCAGTGAAATTGGTGAGTTTGGTGGTGATTTCTGGGTGCCTGCAACTGACTCTCGCTGAAGTGTGGACGTGGTTGGAGAGTAGCTGGGACAGACAGGAGAGTCCCTGAGGGTTGGGGATAAAGACGTGCTAGAGACTGGGGAGTAACTCAGTGAAAGTGGTGAGCTTGCTGGTGATCCCTGGGTTGCTGGAACTGACTCCCGCTGAAATGTGGGCGTGGCTGGATAGTAGTTGAGAGAGACAGGAGGGTCCGTAAGGGCTGGGGGTGAAGACGTGAGAGAGACTGGCGAGGATCTCACTGAAGTCTGTGAGTTTGTAGGTGCTTCTGGGGTGTGGGAGACCGACTCCCGCTGAAATCTGGGCGTAGTTGGAGAGTAGCTGGGACAGACAGGAGAGTCATTGACGGCTGGGGGTGAGCTGCTGGATGATGGCAGTAGGAACATATGGTATATTATTGATGAATGAGGTGACTGTGAAGAATCTCCGGAGGAGGACACGGGAGAGCACAATGACATGAGTGATTGTCCTGCTTGGTTAGGAAAGGGAAATGTAACGTTGTGAAATTCTGTTGATGACGGATGTGAGAGTGGTGAAGCCCTGCGGGATGATGTAGAGTACTTCCACATCCCTGGTGGGGAGCTGCCCCTTGGGTCTGAGTTTCTGGGAGGGGAGAGGGAGAAGCTGGGTGAGGCGGGCATGAATCCTGAGGCGTCAGGGATGGGGGACCGCTCACAATCTCCCGAAACCTGTGAGTCTCTGGGGGACTCCTGGGTGCATGGGGCTGACTCCCGCAGAAACCTGGGGATGGCTGGAGAGTAAGTGGGAGACACGGGAGAGTCCCTGAGGCCTGGGGTTGAAGAGATGAAAGACATAGGGGAGGAGCACCGTGAGGCCCGTGAGTTTGTAGGTGATTCCTGGGTGTGGGGGGCTGACTCCAGCTGAAATCTGGGGTTGTTTGGAGAGTAGCTGGGAGACACAAGAGTCTCCCCGAGAGCTGGTTGTGAGCTGCTGGGTGATGGCAGTAAGAACATGTGGTATATTATTGATGAACCTGGTGACTCTAAAGAATCCCCAGAGGAGGACACGGGAGAGCCCAAAGGCTTCATTGATTGCCCATCACGGTGAGGAAAGGGAAATGGGAGCTTGTGGGATTCTGGTGATGACAGAGGTGAGTGTGGTGAAGCCCTAGGGGATGGTGAATGGTAGCTCCGGATCCCTGGTGAGGAGCTTCCTCTTAAGTCTGAGTTTCTGAGAGGGGAGAGGGAGAAGCTGGGTGAGGCTAGCATGGATCTTGGGGAGTCCGGGCTGGGGGACCGTTCATAAGAAGAGCCAGACAAGACCCTACTGTTCTTAGGTGCAGACATGACTAGGAAACCTGTAGCTCCCAGGGACCCCTACCAATTTTCTAACCCGCAGAATGAACGAGTGTGTGTGTGTGTGTGTGTGTGTGTGTGTGTGTGTGTGTGTTTGTGTGTGTGTTGTGAGGTATGTGCTCCTCAAGAAAATGGAAATAAACCAACCAATGAGACACACAGACAGACAGACAGATAGACAGAGATACACTTACCCAAGTGTTCTGTCCTGTCCTCTGAATCCGCTTCCAAGTCGCAAGACGCTGTAAGCTCCAAGTCCACGCAGAGCCCGCAAAACGCTCCGGCCGCTGCTCCGCTCTGCGAAGATCTGAGTACAGGCCCGCCAGGGTGGGTTTAAATAGCCTCGGGCGCAGCCTAGCAGCGGAAAGGGCGGAGCTTCGCTCCTCCTTTCCATCAGTCACCCCTAACTTTCCCAGGCTACACCTCCTAGGAAACTCTTCTCCTGATTTGATTTCATGCGCCACATTTGGGACAATCTAAGAACTTACAAGTTTTCTTGGCCAAATATATTATGAATTAAATGCACTGAAACACTGAAAACCAACTAGTGGTTCTGTGGTTCTCACCTTGTGGTTTTGACACCAGCAGCGCCCTTGCAACCCTCAAACCCCGGAGATCCACAGGTCTGTGTTGTAACAAGCCCTCCCCCTGACCCTGGTGCATGGCAGTTTAAGAATTACCCGTGGAAGCGAAAAGACTTTGAAGAAAACGTGGAGATATGCCTTGTATAAACATTCCTTTGCTCTGGAACCACGTAGAGACTTGGGAGCCAGTTGGGTGGAGCATTCGTTGGATGAGGGTGCTCGGGTTAGGAACATCAAGGTGTGGCTCCGGATAATTCAATCACCTAATTAAGTTTCCAGCTATGCTAATCTCTTTTAAAATTCCGTTCATGTAAATTCCTTTACTCAGACTGAGAATGGCAAAGCCTCAACCCCAATTTCCAGGGAGGGTTGAGAGCCTCAGGTTGAGTTGCTCACCAATAGCCTATGCTTTAACCCATCATGCCTATAGAATGAGGTCTCCATAAAAACCCGAAAGGACTGGGTTTAGAGGGCTTCTGGATAACACTTCCAGGAAGGTAGTGCGCCCCTCCCCACATGCCGGGCCCAAAGTCTTTTTTCTGAATTTTTGGCAACATCCGCTATAATAAAATGGTAAATGTAAGTGTTTCCCTGCGTGCTGTGAACTCTTCCAGCAAATTAATGCAACTAAAACTGCGAGTGGTGGAAACCCGATTTATAGCCAGTTGCTAAGAAGCAGAGGTAAAACAACGCTGGGCTTCCCATTGTTATTAGAGTGGGAGGCCAGTCTTGCGGGACTGAGCCCTTTGGAATCTAATGCTGTGTCCCGGTAGATAGCGTCATCCTTGAATTACAAGACACACATAGGTTGAGAATAACTTTTCTAGTCATTTGCTGTATGTCTTATTTACAATATGTAACCAAATTCTTTATCCTGACCTTATGGCACCTGGGTTGAGAACCATGATTTGAACCAAAGTGGGTCCGTCCCATTCTGAGTTTGAAACTTTAGTTTGCCACTAGCCTTTTGTTATTGTTTTTCCGTTTCGTTTCGTTTCGTTTCGTTTCAAAGTTCTGGGGTATATGTGCAGGATGTGCAGATTTGTTACAAAGGTAAACGTGTGCCATGGTGGTTTGCTGCACCTGTCAACCCATCACCTAGTTATTAACCCCGGCATGCATTAGCTGTTTTTCCTAATGCTCTGCCTCCCGACAGGCCCCAGTGTGTGTTGTTCCCCTTCCTGTGTCCATGTGATCTCGTTTTTCAGCTCCCATGATAAGTGAGAATATGGTGTGTGGTTTTCTTTTCCGGATTACTTTGCTGAGGATAATGACTTCACAGCACAAGTGCTTTTTTTTAATTTTAGAAAATAGTATTTTATTGAATAAGATTTATTCGCAGAAAAATAAGCTTTAATCTACAACGAATGCCAGGCTCTACAGCAGAAAGTAATTTTCTCAGCTTTCCGCACACAAAGGTTCCTACTAAGTGAAAAAAGCCATAAAATTTCATTCACAAATGTACTACTCTGTCTCAAAACATTTCACATAATCATTCACCGTGCTAATACAATTAGATCACATATTGAGTCAGGTTAAATTATCCCTCTAATAACTGTTTTTTAAAATGCTATCAAAATCCACTCCCCAACAGTCTGCCACTGTTAATGGTGTACAGCATTATTGAATACAATGGAATTGATGAAGCCCATATCCAAGGACAAACCGTGACTTATCATGGTTTGATTTATGATTTTTCAACTTTGTGATGGGTATATTGGGATATTAGATGAGTTTTTGAGTTACACAGTGTTTTTGAGTATTTGACCATGTACTCCAGAAATGGCTGCCTAAAGAAAAACAGGCCTACCTAATTAAAATATACTTAGTGGATGGGAAAAACCAATAGAGGTTTACAATTGATGGAGAATCATGAATGAGAGACAGCGGTAAATAGTAACAATAACACAATTTTCCGGAAACTGCCGAGGATTTCCCAAAAAAAAAACGCAGAATGTAGGATGCAGCTAAGGCCTATGAAGCAGAGAGGGCAGAAGGTGTAAGAGAGAAATAGGAGGAAGGAAGGAAGGAAGGAAGGAAGGAAGGAAGGAAGGAAGGAAGGAAGGAAGGAAGGAGAGAAGGAAGGAAGGAGAAAACACCCGGTGTTACTAAAACCAAAAAGAAAGAAAATGGTTTCCCACTGTGGGTATGGCTACAATGTGGATGAATGTTGAAAATATTGTGCTAAGTGTAAAGTCAGTCACAAAAGCTCACATATTGTGCAATTGTGTTTATATGAAATGCCCACAGTATGGAAATCTATGGATATGGGGTTGATCGCTCCATGTTGTTGTTACCTAGGGCTGAGGGTCAGGGAGAGGGTTTGAGAGAGAATGAGGAGTCACCAATGTTTACAGGGTTTTTCTCTGGCCGGTGGTGATAAAATGTTCTAAAATGGATTGCGAATTAAAATGGAATGTGCACAACCAGAAATACAGTAAAAGCCACTCAATTCATGACTTTTAATGGGGGAATCTTATGTGACACACTCTCATCGAGACCACGGCAGACAGAGTGAAAGAGGAAAAAGGTGAGTAAATATCTGAAACGGAGGCAGAAACAGAGAGAACGAATAGCCCTGTGAACGGAAGAGAGAGAGAAAAGGGGAAATGGCCTTATGTACAAATGACAGATCTGCAAGTGGGGCTCACATCAACAGTGTCACTGCCAGGGAGGAGGGTCGTGCTAGCCATGTCACCGGTAGTGTCGCCCGCAGGGACGCCGACATGCTGGAGGTTCGTGTCCGCATGATCTCTGGCAGCCACGTGGGCCAGCAGGAGGGTCCCGCTGCACAGCTGTGGGGTGAGGATAGCCTGGGTGGTGATATCGGCCAATACAGGGGCCTCTTCTGCTGGCAAGAGTGTGACAGTAGCAAGTAGATGGACAGGCCTGTGTGTGAGGGCGGAATGCAGGAGAGGCTCTTCTGCGGCTGGGTGTGGGGCCCGCACCAGAAATGTGGAGAAATGGCCAGGTAACTGCGTCATGTTGGCTAGTAGATTGGCCAGGGCTTCGAACTGAAGGACAATAACGGGGAGTAGCTGTCAGGCCCTGGGAGTGTCTGAGTGTAAGTGGAGATGGGTTTGGGGTCACTGAGGGATAGGTGGGAGCCATCCCTGTATAGATACAGGTCATAGGGAGATCGTCTCGTGAGGCCTGTGAGTGTCTAGGGTTCTCCTGGGTGCCTGGAGCTGACTGTGGCAGAAATCTGGGGAAGCCTGGAGAGAAGCTGGGAGACGCAGGAGAGTCCCTGAAGGCTGGGAGTGAAGAGGTGAAGGAAATGGGGGAGGGATGCAGTAAGGTCCGTGAGTCTGCAGGTGATTCCTGGGTGTGGGAAGCTGACTCCAGGTGAAATCGGGAGATGGTTGGAGAGTAGCTGAGAGAGACAGAAGAGTCCCTGAGGGCTGGAGGTGACAACATGAGCGAGAATGGGGAGTAAGTCAGTGAAATTGGTGAGTTTGGTGGTGTGTCCTGGGTGCCTGGAACCGACTCCAGCTGGAATCTAGAGAACTTTTGAGAGTAGCTGAAAGAGACACAAGAGTCCCTGTGGGCTGAGGGCAAAGACCTGAGAGAGACCAGGGAGGATCTCAGTGAGGTCTGTGAGTCTGTAGGTGACTCCGGAATGCAGGAGGCTGACTCCCGCTGGAATCTGGGCGTGGCAGGAGAGTAGCTGGGACAGACAGGGGAGTCCCAGGGGGCTGGGGGTGAAGACATGAGAGAGACCGGGGAGTAACTCAGTGAAACTGGGGAGTTTGTAGGTGATCCCTGGGTGCCTGGAACTGACTCCCGCTGAAATCTGGGCGTGGTTGGAGAGTAGCGGGGACACACAGGAGAGTCCCTGAGGGCTGGGGGTGAAGACATGAGAGAGACCGGGGAGTAACTCAGTGAAACTGGTGAGTTTGGTGGTGACTCCGGGGTGCCTGCAACTGACTCCAGCTGACATCTGGGCGTGGCTGGAGAGTAGCTGGGACAGGCAGGAGAGTCCCTGAGGGCTGGTGAAGACATGAGAGAGACTGGAGAGTAATTGAGTGAAACTGGTGAGTTTGGTGGTGATTCCGGGGTGCCTGGAACTGACTCCCGCTGAAATGTGGGCGTGGTTTGAGAGTAGTTGGGACCCACAGGAGAGTCCCTGAGGGCTGGTGAAGACATGAGGGAGACTGGGGAGTAATTGAGTGAAATTGGTGAGTTTGGTGGTGATTCCGGGGTGCCTGGAAGTGACTCCCGCTGAAATGTGGGCGTGGTTGGAGAGTAGCTGGGACAGGCAGGAGAGTCCCTGAAGGATGGTGAAGACATGAGAGAGACTGGGGAGTAACGCAGTGAAATTGGTGAGTTTGGTGGTGATTTCTGGGTGCCTGCAACTGACTCTCGCTGAAATGTGGGCGTGGTTGGAGAGTAGCTGGGACAGACAGGAGAGTCCCTGAGGGTTGGGGATAAAGACGTGCTAGAGACTGGGGAGTAACTCAGTGAAAGTGGTGAGCTTGCTGGTGATCCCTGGGTTGCTGGAACTGACTCCCGCTGAAATGTGGGCGTGGCTGGATAGTAGTTGAGAGAGACAGGAGGGTCCGTAAGGGCTGGGGGTGAAGACGTGAGAGAGACTGGCGAGGATCTCACTGAAGTCTGTGAGTTTGTAGGTGCTTCTGGGGTGTGGGAGACCGACTCCCGCTGAAATCTGGGCGTAGTTGGAGAGTAGCTGGGACAGACAGGAGAGTCATTGACGGCTGGGGGTGAGCTGCTGGATGATGGCAGTAGGAACATATGGTATATTATTGATGAATGAGGTGACTGTGAAGAATCTCCGGAGGAGGACACGGGAGAGCACAATGACATGAGTGATTGTCCTGCTTGGTTAGGAAAGGGAAATGTAACGTTGTGAAATTCTGTTGATGACGGATGTGAGAGTGGTGAAGCCCTGCGGGATGATGTAGAGTACTTCCACATCCCTGGTGGGGAGCTGCCCCTTGGGTCTGAGTTTCTGGGAGGGGAGAGGGAGAAGCTGGGTGAGGCGGGCATGAATCCTGAGGCGTCAGGGATGGGGGACCGCTCACAATCTCCCGAAACCTGTGAGTCTCTGGGGGACTCCTGGGTGCATGGGGCTGACTCCCGCAGAAACCTGGGGATGGCTGGAGAGTAAGTGGGAGACACGGGAGAGTCCCTGAGGCCTGGGGTTGAAGAGATGAAAGACATAGGGGAGGAGCACCGTGAGGCCCGTGAGTTTGTAGGTGATTCCTGGGTGTGGGGGGCTGACTCCAGCTGAAATCTGGGGTTGTTTGGAGAGTAGCTGGGAGACACAAGAGTCTCCCCGAGAGCTGGTTGTGAGCTGCTGGGTGATGGCAGTAAGAACATGTGGTATATTATTGATGAACCTGGTGACTCTAAAGAATCCCCAGAGGAGGACACGGGAGAGCCCAAAGGCTTCATTGATTGCCCATCACGGTGAGGAAAGGGAAATGGGAGCTTGTGGGATTCTGGTGATGACAGAGGTGAGTGTGGTGAAGCCCTAGGGGATGGTGAATGGTAGCTCCGGATCCCTGGTGAGGAGCTTCCTCTTAAGTCTGAGTTTCTGAGAGGGGAGAGGGAGAAGCTGGGTGAGGCTAGCATGGATCTTGGGGAGTCCGGGCTGGGGGACCGTTCATAAGAAGAGCCAGACAAGACCCTACTGTTCTTAGGTGCAGACATGACTAGGAAACCTGTAGCTCCCAGGGACCCCTACCAATTTTCTAACCCGCAGAATGAACGAGTGTGTGTGTGTGTGTGTGTGTGTGTGTGTGTGTGTGTGTGTTTGTGTGTGTGTTGTGAGGTATGTGCTCCTCAAGAAAATGGAAATAAACCAACCAATGAGACACACAGACAGACAGACAGATAGACAGAGATACACTTACCCAAGTGTTCTGTCCTGTCCTCTGAATCCGCTTCCAAGTCGCAAGACGCTGTAAGCTCCAAGTCCACGCAGAGCCCGCAAAACGCTCCGGCCGCTGCTCCGCTCTGCGAAGATCTGAGTACAGGCCCGCCAGGGTGGGTTTAAATAGCCTCGGGCGCAGCCTAGCAGCGGAAAGGGCGGAGCTTCGCTCCTCCTTTCCATCAGTCACCCCCAACTTTCCCAGGCTACACCTCCTAGGAAACTCTTCTCCTGATTTGATTTCATGCGCCACATTTGGGACAATCTAAGAACTTACAAGTTTTCTTGGCCAAATATATTATGAATTAAATGCACTGAAACACTGAAAACCAACTAGTGGTTCTGTGGTTCTCACCTTGTGGTTTTGACACCAGCAGCGTCCTTGCAACCCTCAAACCCCGGAGATCCACAGGTCTGTGTTGTAACAAGCCCTCCCCCTGACCCTGGTGCATGGCAGTTTAAGAATTACCCGTGGAAGCGAAAAGACTTTGAAGAAAACGTGGAGATATGCCTTGTATAAACATTCCTTTGCTCTGGAACCACGTAGAGACTTGGGAGCCAGTTGGGTGGAGCATTCGTTGGATGAGGGTGCTCGGGTTAGGAACATCAAGGTGTGGCTCCGGATAATTCAATCACCTAATTAAGTTTCCAGCTATGCTAATCTCTTTTAAAATTCCGTTCATGTAAATTCCTTTACTCAGACTGAGAATGGCAAAGCCTCAACCCCAATTTCCAGGGAGGGTTGAGAGCCTCAGGTTGAGTTGCTCACCAATAGCCTATGGTTTAACCCATCATGCCTATAGAATGAGGTCTCCATAAAAACCCGAAAGGACTGGGTTTAGAGGGCTTCTGGATAACACTTCCAGGAAGGTACTGCGCCCCTCCCCACATGCCGGGCCCAAAGTCTTTTTTCTGAATTTTTGGCAACATCCGCTATAATAAAATGGTAAATGTAAGTGTTTCCCTGCGTGCTGTGAACTCTTCCAGCAAATTAATGCAACTAAAACTGCGAGTGGTGGAAACCCGATTTATAGCCAGTTGCTAAGAAGCAGAGGTAAAACAACGCTGGGCTTCCCATTGTTATTAGAGCGGGAGGCCAGTCTTGCGGGACTGAGCCCTTTGGAATCTAATGCTGTGTCCCGGTAGATACCGTTATCCTTGAATTACAAGACACACATAGGTTGAGAATAACTTTTCTAGTCATTTGCTGTATGTCTTATTTACAATATGTAACCAAATTCTTTATCCTGACCTTATGGCACCTGGGTTGAGAACCATGATTTGAACCAAAGTGGGTCCGTCACATTCTGAGTTTGAAACTTTAGTTTGCCACTAGCCTTTTGTTATTGTTTTTCCGTTTCGTTTCGTTTCGTTTCGTTTCAAAGTTCTGGGGTATATGTGCAGGATGTGCAGATTTGTTACAAAGGTAAACGTGTGCCATGGTGGTTTGCTGCACCTGTCAACCCATCACCTAGTTATTAAGCCCGGCATGCATTAGCTGTTTTTCCTAATGCTCTGCCTCCCGACAGGCCCCAGTGTGTGTTGTTCCCCTTCCTGTGTCCATGTGATCTCGTTTTTCAGCTCCCATGATAAGTGAGAATATGGTGTGTGGTTTTCTTTTCCGGATTACTTTGCTGAGGATAATGACTTCACAGCACAAGTGCTTTTTTTTAATTTTAGAAAATAGTATTTTATTGAATAAGATTTATTCGCAGAAAAATAAGCTTTAATCTACAACGAATGCCAGGCTCTACAGCAGAAAGTAATTTTCTCAGCTTTCCGCACACAAAGGTTCCTACTAAGTGAAAAAAGCCATAAAATTTCATTCACAAATGTACTACTCTGTCTCAAAACATTTCACATAATCATTCACCGTGCTAATACAATTAGATCACATATTGAGTCAGGTTAAAGTATCCCTCTAATAACTGTTTTTTAAAATGCTATCAAAATCCACT
Source organism: Pongo abelii (assembly GCF_028885655.2). Classification (NCBI taxonomy): domain Eukaryota; kingdom Metazoa; phylum Chordata; class Mammalia; order Primates; family Hominidae; genus Pongo; species Pongo abelii. The sequence goes on from NC_072002.2 coordinate 801,654, forward strand.
CCCCAACAGTCTGCCACTGTTAATGGTGTACAGCATTATTGAATACAATGGAATTGATGAAGCCCATATCCAAGGACAAACCGTGACTTATCATGGTTTGATTTATGATTTTTCAACTTTGTGATGGGTATATTGGGATATTAGATGAGTTTTTGAGTTACACAGTGTTTTTGAGTATTTGACCATGTACTCCAGAAATGGCTGCCTAAAGAAAAACAGGCGTACCTAATTAAAATATACTTAGTGGATGGGAAAAACCAATAGAGGTTTACAATTGATGGAGAATCATGAATGAGAGACAGCGGTAAATAGTAACAATAACACAATTTTCCGGAAACTGCCGAGGATTTCCCAAAAAAAAAACGCAGAATGTAGGATGCAGCTAAGGCCTATGAAGCAGAGAGGGCAGAAGGTGTAAGAGAGAAATAGGAGGAAGGAAGGAAGGAAGGAAGGAAGGAAGGAAGGAAGGAAGGAAGGAAGGAAGGAAGGAGAGAAGGAAGGAAGGAGAAAACACCCGGTGTTACTAAAACCAAAAAGAAAGAAAATGGTTTCCCACTGTGGGTATGGCTACAATGTGGATGAATGTTGAAAATATTGTGCTAAGTGTAAAGTCAGTCACAAAAGCTCACATATTGTGCAATTGTGTTTATATGAAATGCCCACAGTATGGAAATCTATGGATATGGGGTTGATCGCTCCATGTTGTTGTTACCTAGGGCTGAGGGTCAGGGAGAGGGTTTGAGAGAGAATGAGGAGTCACCAATGTTTACAGGGTTTTTCTCTGGCCGGTGGTGATAAAATGTTCTAAAATGGATTGCGAATTAAAATGGAATGTGCACAACCAGAAATACAGTAAAAGCCACTCAATTCATGACTTTTAATGGGGGAATCTTATGTGACACACTCTCATCGAGACCACGGCAGACAGAGTGAAAGAGGAAAAAGGTGAGTAAATATCTGAAACGGAGGCAGAAACAGAGAGAACGAATAGCCCTGTGAACGGAAGAGAGAGAGAAAAGGGGAAATGGCCTTATGTACAAATGACAGATCTGCAAGTGGGGCTCACATCAACAGTGTCACTGCCAGGGAGGAGGGTCGTGCTAGCCATGTCACCGGTAGTGTCGCCCGCAGGGACGCCGACATGCTGGAGGTTCGTGTCCGCATGATCTCTGGCAGCCACGTGGGCCAGCAGGAGGGTCCCGCTGCACAGCTGTGGGGTGAGGATAGCCTGGGTGGTGATATCGGCCAATACAGGGGCCTCTTCTGCTGGCAAGAGTGTGACAGTAGCAAGTAGATGGACAGGCCTGTGTGTGAGGGCGGAATGCAGGAGAGGCTCTTCTGCGGCTGGGTGTGGGGCCCGCACCAGAAATGTGGAGAAATGGCCAGGTAACTGCGTCATGTTGGCTAGTAGATTGGCCAGGGCTTCGAACTGAAGGACAATAACGGGGAGTAGCTGTCAGGCCCTGGGAGTGTCTGAGTGTAAGTGGAGATGGGTTTGGGGTCACTGAGGGATAGGTGGGAGCCATCCCTGTATAGATACAGGTCATAGGGAGATCGTCTCGTGAGGCCTGTGAGTGTCTAGGGTTCTCCTGGGTGCCTGGAGCTGACTGTGGCAGAAATCTGGGGAAGGCTGGAGAGAAGCTGGGAGACGCAGGAGAGTCCCTGAAGGCTGGGAGTGAAGAGGTGAAGGAAATGGGGGAGGGATGCAGTAAGGTCCGTGAGTCTGCAGGTGATTCCTGGGTGTGGGAAGCTGACTCCAGGTGAAATCGGGAGATGGTTGGAGAGTAGCTGAGAGAGACAGAAGAGTCCCTGAGGGCTGGAGGTGACAACATGAGCGAGAATGGGGAGTAAGTCAGTGAAATTGGTGAGTTTGGTGGTGTGTCCTGGGTGCCTGGAACCGACTCCAGCTGGAATCTAGAGAACTTTTGAGAGTAGCTGAAAGAGACACAAGAGTCCCTGTGGGCTGAGGGCAAAGACCTGAGAGAGACCAGGGAGGATCTCAGTGAGGTCTGTGAGTCTGTAGGTGACTCCGGAATGCAGGAGGCTGACTCCCGCTGGAATCTGGGCGTGGCAGGAGAGTAGCTGGGACAGACAGGGGAGTCCCAGGGGGCTGGGGGTGAAGACATGAGAGAGACCGGGGAGTAACTCAGTGAAACTGGGGAGTTTGTAGGTGATCCCTGGGTGCCTGGAACTGACTCCCGCTGAAATCTGGGCGTGGTTGGAGAGTAGCGGGGACACACAGGAGAGTCCCTGAGGGCTGGGGGTGAAGACATGAGAGAGACCGGGGAGTAACTCAGTGAAACTGGTGAGTTTGGTGGTGACTCCGGGGTGCCTGCAACTGACTCCAGCTGACATCTGGGCGTGGCTGGAGAGTAGCTGGGACAGGCAGGAGAGTCCCTGAGGGCTGGTGAAGACATGAGAGAGACTGGAGAGTAATTGAGTGAAACTGGTGAGTTTGGTGGTGATTCCGGGGTGCCTGGAACTGACTCCCGCTGAAATGTGGGCGTGGTTTGAGAGTAGTTGGGACCCACAGGGGAGTCCCTGAGGGCTGGTGAAGACATGAGGGAGACTGGGGAGTAATTGAGTGAAATTGGTGAGTTTGGTGGTGATTCCGGGGTGCCTGGAAGTGACTCCCGCTGAAATGTGGGCGTGGTTGGAGAGTAGCTGGGACAGGCAGGAGAGTCCCTGAGGGATGGTGAAGACATGAGAGAGACTGGGGAGTAACGCAGTGAAATTGGTGAGTTTGGTGGTGATTTCTGGGTGCCTGCAACTGACTCTCGCTGAAATGTGGGCGTGGTTGGAGAGTAGCTGGGACAGACAGGAGAGTCCCTGAGGGTTGGGGATAAAGACGTGCTAGAGACTGGGGAGTAACTCAGTGAAAGTGGTGAGCTTGCTGGTGATCCCTGGGTTGCTGGAACTGACTCCCGCTGAAATGTGGGCGTGGCTGGATAGTAGTTGAGAGAGACAGGAGGGTCCGTAAGGGCTGGGGGTGAAGACGTGAGAGAGACTGGCGAGGATCTCACTGAAGTCTGTGAGTTTGTAGGTGCTTCTGGGGTGTGGGAGACCGACTCCCGCTGAAATCTGGGCGTAGTTGGAGAGTAGCTGGGACAGACAGGAGAGTCATTGACGGCTGGGGGTGAGCTGCTGGATGATGGCAGTAGGAACATATGGTATATTATTGATGAATGAGGTGACTGTGAAGAATCTCCGGAGGAGGACACGGGAGAGCACAATGACATGAGTGATTGTCCTGCTTGGTTAGGAAAGGGAAATGTAACGTTGTGAAATTCTGTTGATGACGGATGTGAGAGTGGTGAAGCCCTGCGGGATGATGTAGAGTACTTCCACATCCCTGGTGGGGAGCTGCCCCTTGGGTCTGAGTTTCTGGGAGGGGAGAGGGAGAAGCTGGGTGAGGCGGGCATGAATCCTGAGGCGTCAGGGATGGGGGACCGCTCACAATCTCCCGAAACCTGTGAGTCTCTGGGGGACTCCTGGGTGCATGGGGCTGACTCCCGCAGAAACCTGGGGATGGCTGGAGAGTAAGTGGGAGACACGGGAGAGTCCCTGAGGCCTGGGGTTGAAGAGATGAAAGACATAGGGGAGGAGCACCGTGAGGCCCGTGAGTTTGTAGGTGATTCCTGGGTGTGGGGGGCTGACTCCAGCTGAAATCTGGGGTTGTTTGGAGAGTAGCTGGGAGACACAAGAGTCTCCCCGAGAGCTGGTTGTGAGCTGCTGGGTGATGGCAGTAAGAACATGTGGTATATTATTGATGAACCTGGTGACTCTAAAGAATCCCCAGAGGAGGACACGGGAGAGCCCAAAGGCTTCATTGATTGCCCATCACGGTGAGGAAAGGGAAATGGGAGCTTGTGGGATTCTGGTGATGACAGAGGTGAGTGTGGTGAAGCCCTAGGGGATGGTGAATGGTAGCTCCGGATCCCTGGTGAGGAGCTTCCTCTTAAGTCTGAGTTTCTGAGAGGGGAGAGGGAGAAGCTGGGTGAGGCTAGCATGGATCTTGGGGAGTCCGGGCTGGGGGACCGTTCATAAGAAGAGCCAGACAAGACCCTACTGTTCTTAGGTGCAGACATGACTAGGAAACCTGTAGCTCCCAGGGACCCCTACCAATTTTCTAACCCGCAGAATGAACGAGTGTGTGTGTGTGTGTGTGTGTGTGTGTGTGTGTGTGTGTTTGTGTGTGTGTTGTGAGGTATGTGCTCCTCAAGAAAATGGAAATAAACCAACCAATGAGACACACAGACAGACAGACAGATAGACAGAGATACACTTACCCAAGTGTTCTGTCCTGTCCTCTGAATCCGCTTCCAAGTCGCAAGACGCTGTAAGCTCCAAGTCCACGCAGAGCCCGCAAAACGCTCCGGCCGCTGCTCCGCTCTGCGAAGATCTGAGTACAGGCCCGCCAGGGTGGGTTTAAATAGCCTCGGGCGCAGCCTAGCAGCGGAAAGGGCGGAGCTTCGCTCCTCCTTTCCATCAGTCACCCCCAACTTTCCCAGGCTACACCTCCTAGGAAACTCTTCTCCTGATTTGATTTCATGCGCCACATTTGGGACAATCTAAGAACTTACAAGTTTTCTTGGCCAAATATATTATGAATTAAATGCACTGAAACACTGAAAACCAACTAGTGGTTCTGTGGTTCTCACCTTGTGGTTTTGACACCAGCAGCGTCCTTGCAACCCTCAAACCCCGGAGATCCACAGGTCTGTGTTGTAACAAGCCCTCCCCCTGACCCTGGTGCATGGCAGTTTAAGAATTACCCGTGGAAGCGAAAAGACTTTGAAGAAAACGTGGAGATATGCCTTGTATAAACATTCCTTTGCTCTGGAACCACGTAGAGACTTGGGAGCCAGTTGGGTGGAGCATTCGTTGGATGAGGGTGCTCGGGTTAGGAACATCAAGGTGTGGCTCCGGATAATTCAATCACCTAATTAAGTTTCCAGCTATGCTAATCTCTTTTAAAATTCCGTTCATGTAAATTCCTTTACTCAGACTGAGAATGGCAAAGCCTCAACCCCAATTTCCAGGGAGGGTTGAGAGCCTCAGGTTGAGTTGCTCACCAATAGCCTATGGTTTAACCCATCATGCCTATAGAATGAGGTCTCCATAAAAACCCGAAAGGACTGGGTTTAGAGGGCTTCTGGATAACACTTCCAGGAAGGTACTGCGCCCCTCCCCACATGCCGGGCCCAAAGTCTTTTTTCTGAATTTTTGGCAACATCCGCTATAATAAAATGGTAAATGTAAGTGTTTCCCTGCGTGCTGTGAACTCTTCCAGCAAATTAATGCAACTAAAACTGCGAGTGGTGGAAACCCGATTTATAGCCAGTTGCTAAGAAGCAGAGGTAAAACAACGCTGGGCTTCCCATTGTTATTAGAGCGGGAGGCCAGTCTTGCGGGACTGAGCCCTTTGGAATCTAATGCTGTGTCCCGGTAGATACCGTTATCCTTGAATTACAAGACACACATAGGTTGAGAATAACTTTTCTAGTCATTTGCTGTATGTCTTATTTACAATATGTAACCAAATTCTTTATCCTGACCTTATGGCACCTGGGTTGAGAACCATGATTTGAACCAAAGTGGGTCCGTCACATTCTGAGTTTGAAACTTTAGTTTGCCACTAGCCTTTTGTTATTGTTTTTCCGTTTCGTTTCGTTTCGTTTCGTTTCAAAGTTCTGGGGTATATGTGCAGGATGTGCAGATTTGTTACAAAGGTAAACGTGTGCCATGGTGGTTTGCTGCACCTGTCAACCCATCACCTAGTTATTAAGCCCGGCATGCATTAGCTGTTTTTCCTAATGCTCTGCCTCCCGACAGGCCCCAGTGTGTGTTGTTCCCCTTCCTGTGTCCATGTGATCTCGTTTTTCAGCTCCCATGATAAGTGAGAATATGGTGTGTGGTTTTCTTTTCCGGATTACTTTGCTGAGGATAATGACTTCACAGCACAAGTGCTTTTTTTTAATTTTAGAAAATAGTATTTTATTGAATAAGATTTATTCGCAGAAAAATAAGCTTTAATCTACAACGAATGCCAGGCTCTACAGCAGAAAGTAATTTTCTCAGCTTTCCGCACACAAAGGTTCCTACTAAGTGAAAAAAGCCATAAAATTTCATTCACAAATGTACTACTCTGTCTCAAAACATTTCACATAATCATTCACCGTGCTAATACAATTAGATCACATATTGAGTCAGGTTAAAGTATCCCTCTAATAACTGTTTTTTAAAATGCTATCAAAATCCACTCCCCAACAGTCTGCCACTGTTAATGGTGTACAGCATTATTGAATACAATGGAATTGATGAAGCCCATATCCAAGGACAAACCGTGACTTATCATGGTTTGATTTATGATTTTTCAACTTTGTGATGGGTATATTGGGATATTAGATGAGTTTTTGAGTTACACAGTGTTTTTGAGTATTTGACCATGTACTCCAGAAATGGCTGCCTAAAGAAAAACAGGCGTACCTAATTAAAATATACTTAGTGGATGGGAAAAACCAATAGAGGTTTACAATTGATGGAGAATCATGAATGAGAGACAGCGGTAAATAGTAACAATAACACAATTTTCCGGAAACTGCCGAGGATTTCCCAAAAAAAAAACGCAGAATGTAGGATGCAGCTAAGGCCTATGAAGCAGAGAGGGCAGAAGGTGTAAGAGAGAAATAGGAGGAAGGAAGGAAGGAAGGAAGGAAGGAAGGAAGGAAGGAAGGAAGGAAGGAAGGAAGGAGAGAAGGAAGGAAGGAGAAAACACCCGGTGTTACTAAAACCAAAAAGAAAGAAAATGGTTTCCCACTGTGGGTATGGCTACAATGTGGATGAATGTTGAAAATATTGTGCTAAGTGTAAAGTCAGTCACAAAAGCTCACATATTGTGCAATTGTGTTTATATGAAATGCCCACAGTATGGAAATCTATGGATATGGGGTTGATCGCTCCATGTAGTTGTTACCTAGGGCTGAGGGTCAGGGAGAGGGTTTGAGAGAGAATGAGGAGTCACCAATGTTTACAGGGTTTTTCTCTGGCCGGTGGTGATAAAATGTTCTAAAATGGATTGCGAATTAAAATGGAATGTGCACAACCAGAAATACAGTAAAAGCCACTCAATTCATGACTTTTAATGGGGGAATCTTATGTGACACACTCTCATCGAGACCACGGCAGACAGAGTGAAAGAGGAAAAAGGTGAGTAAATATCTGAAACGGAGGCAGAAACAGAGAGAACGAATAGCCCTGTGAACGGAAGAGAGAGAGAAAAGGGGAAATGGCCTTATGTACAAATGACAGATCTGCAAGTGGGGCTCACATCAACAGTGTCACTGCCAGGGAGGAGGGTCGTGCTAGCCATGTCACCGGTAGTGTCGCCCGCAGGGACGCCGACATGCTGGAGGTTCGTGTCCGCATGATCTCTGGCAGCCACGTGGGCCAGCAGGAGGGTCCCGCTGCACAGCTGTGGGGTGAGGATAGCCTGGGTGGTGATATCGGCCAATACAGGGGCCTCTTCTGCTGGCAAGAGTGTGACAGTAGCAAGTAGATGGACAGGCCTGTGTGTGAGGGCGGAATGCAGGAGAGGCTCTTCTGCGGCTGGGTGTGGGGCCCGCACCAGAAATGTGGAGAAATGGCCAGGTAACTGCGTCATGTTGGCTAGTAGATTGGCCAGGGCTTCGAACTGAAGGACAATAACGGGGAGTAGCTGTCAGGCCCTGGGAGTGTCTGAGTGTAAGTGGAGATGGGTTTGGGGTCACTGAGGGATAGGTGGGAGCCATCCCTGTATAGATACAGGTCATAGGGAGATCGTCTCGTGAGGCCTGTGAGTGTCTAGGGTTCTCCTGGGTGCCTGGAGCTGACTGTGGCAGAAATCTGGGGAAGGCTGGAGAGAAGCTGGGAGACGCAGGAGAGTCCCTGAAGGCTGGGAGTGAAGAGGTGAAGGAAATGGGGGAGGGATGCAGTAAGGTCCGTGAGTCTGCAGGTGATTCCTGGGTGTGGGAAGCTGACTCCAGGTGAAATCGGGAGATGGTTGGAGAGTAGCTGAGAGAGACAGAAGAGTCCCTGAGGGCTGGAGGTGACAACATGAGCGAGAATGGGGAGTAAGTCAGTGAAATTGGTGAGTTTGGTGGTGTGTCCTGGGTGCCTGGAACCGACTCCAGCTGGAATCTAGAGAACTTTTGAGAGTAGCTGAAAGAGACACAAGAGTCCCTGTGGGCTGAGGGCAAAGACCTGAGAGAGACCAGGGAGGATCTCAGTGAGGTCTGTGAGTCTGTAGGTGACTCCGGAATGCAGGAGGCTGACTCCCGCTGGAATCTGGGCGTGGCAGGAGAGTAGCTGGGACAGACAGGGGAGTCCCAGGGGGCTGGGGGTGAAGACATGAGAGAGACCGGGGAGTAACTCAGTGAAACTGGGGAGTTTGTAGGTGATCCCTGGGTGCCTGGAACTGACTCCCGCTGAAATCTGGGCGTGGTTGGAGAGTAGCGGGGACACACAGGAGAGTCCCTGAGGGCTGGGGGTGAAGACATGAGAGAGACCGGGGAGTAACTCAGTGAAACTGGTGAGTTTGGTGGTGACTCCGGGGTGCCTGCAACTGACTCCAGCTGACATCTGGGCGTGGCTGGAGAGTAGCTGGGACAGGCAGGAGAGTCCCTGAGGGCTGGTGAAGACATGAGAGAGACTGGAGAGTAATTGAGTGAAACTGGTGAGTTTGGTGGTGATTCCGGGGTGCCTGGAACTGACTCCCGCTGAAATGTGGGCGTGGTTTGAGAGTAGTTGGGACCCACAGGGGAGTCCCTGAGGGCTGGTGAAGACATGAGGGAGACTGGGGAGTAATTGAGTGAAATTGGTGAGTTTGGTGGTGATTCCGGGGTGCCTGGAAGTGACTCCCGCTGAAATGTGGGCGTGGTTGGAGAGTAGCTGGGACAGGCAGGAGAGTCCCTGAGGGATGGTGAAGACATGAGAGAGACTGGGGAGTAACGCAGTGAAATTGGTGAGTTTGGTGGTGATTTCTGGGTGCCTGCAACTGACTCTCGCTGAAATGTGGGCGTGGTTGGAGAGTAGCTGGGACAGACAGGAGAGTCCCTGAGGGTTGGGGATAAAGACGTGCTAGAGACTGGGGAGTAACTCAGTGAAAGTGGTGAGCTTGCTGGTGATCCCTGGGTTGCTGGAACTGACTCCCGCTGAAATGTGGGCGTGGCTGGATAGTAGTTGAGAGAGACAGGAGGGTCCGTAAGGGCTGGGGGTGAAGACGTGAGAGAGACTGGCGAGGATCTCACTGAAGTCTGTGAGTTTGTAGGTGCTTCTGGGGTGTGGGAGACCGACTCCCGCTGAAATCTGGGCGTAGTTGGAGAGTAGCTGGGACAGACAGGAGAGTCATTGACGGCTGGGGGTGAGCTGCTGGATGATGGCAGTAGGAACATATGGTATATTATTGATGAATGAGGTGACTGTGAAGAATCTCCGGAGGAGGACACGGGAGAGCACAATGACATGAGTGATTGTCCTGCTTGGTTAGGAAAGGGAAATGTAACGTTGTGAAATTCTGTTGATGACGGATGTGAGAGTGGTGAAGCCCTGCGGGATGATGTAGAGTACTTCCACATCCCTGGTGGGGAGCTGCCCCTTGGGTCTGAGTTTCTGGGAGGGGAGAGGGAGAAGCTGGGTGAGGCGGGCATGAATCCTGAGGCGTCAGGGATGGGGGACCGCTCACAATCTCCCGAAACCTGTGAGTCTCTGGGGGACTCCTGGGTGCATGGGGCTGACTCCCGCAGAAACCTGGGGATGGCTGGAGAGTAAGTGGGAGACACGGGAGAGTCCCTGAGGCCTGGGGTTGAAGAGATGAAAGACATAGGGGAGGAGCACCGTGAGGCCCGTGAGTTTGTAGGTGATTCCTGGGTGTGGGGGGCTGACTCCAGCTGAAATCTGGGGTTGTTTGGAGAGTAGCTGGGAGACACAAGAGTCTCCCCGAGAGCTGGTTGTGAGCTGCTGGGTGATGGCAGTAAGAACATGTGGTATATTATTGATGAACCTGGTGACTCTAAAGAATCCCCAGAGGAGGACACGGGAGAGCCCAAAGGCTTCATTGATTGCCCATCACGGTGAGGAAAGGGAAATGGGAGCTTGTGGGATTCTGGTGATGACAGAGGTGAGTGTGGTGAAGCCCTAGGGGATGGTGAATGGTAGCTCCGGATCCCTGGTGAGGAGCTTCCTCTTAAGTCTGAGTTTCTGAGAGGGGAGAGGGAGAAGCTGGGTGAGGCTAGCATGGATCTTGGGGAGTCCGGGCTGGGGGACCGTTCATAAGAAGAGCCAGACAAGACCCTACTGTTCTTAGGTGCAGACATGACTAGGAAACCTGTAGCTCCCAGGGACCCCTACCAATTTTCTAACCCGCAGAATGAACGAGTGTGTGTGTGTGTGTGTGTGTGTGTGTGTGTGTGTGTGTTTGTGTGTGTGTTGTGAGGTATGTGCTCCTCAAGAAAATGGAAATAAACCAACCAATGAGACACACAGACAGACAGACAGATAGACAGAGATACACTTACCCAAGTGTTCTGTCCTGTCCTCTGAATCCGCTTCCAAGTCGCAAGACGCTGTAAGCTCCAAGTCCACGCAGAGCCCGCAAAACGCTCCGGCCGCTGCTCCGCTCTGCGAAGATCTGAGTACAGGCCCGCCAGGGTGGGTTTAAATAGCCTCGGGCGCAGCCTAGCAGCGGAAAGGGCGGAGCTTCGCTCCTCCTTTCCATCAGTCACCCCCAACTTTCCCAGGCTACACCTCCTAGGAAACTCTTCTCCTGATTTGATTTCATGCGCCACATTTGGGACAATCTAAGAACTTACAAGTTTTCTTGGCCAAATATATTATGAATTAAATGCACTGAAACACTGAAAACCAACTAGTGGTTCTGTGGTTCTCACCTTGTGGTTTTGACACCAGCAGCGTCCTTGCAACCCTCAAACCCCGGAGATCCACAGGTCTGTGTTGTAACAAGCCCTCCCCCTGACCCTGGTGCATGGCAGTTTAAGAATTACCCGTGGAAGCGAAAAGACTTTGAAGAAAACGTGGAGATATGCCTTGTATAAACATTCCTTTGCTCTGGAACCACGTAGAGACTTGGGAGCCAGTTGGGTGCAGCATTCGTTGGATGAGGGTGCTCGGGTTAGGAACATCAAGGTGTGGCTCCGGATAATTCAATCACCTAATTAAGTTTCCAGCTATGCTAATCTCTTTTAAAATTCCGTTCATGTAAATTCCTTTACTCAGACTGAGAATGGCAAAGCCTCAACCCCAATTTCCAGGGAGGGTTGAGAGCCTCAGGTTGAGTTGCTCACCAATAGCCTATGGTTTAACCCATCATGCCTATAGAATGAGGTCTCCATAAAAACCCGAAAGGACTGGGTTTAGAGGGCTTCTGGATAACACTTCCAGGAAGGTACTGCGCCCCTCCCCACATGCCGGGCCCAAAGTCTTTTTTCTGAATTTTTGGCAACATCCGCTATAATAAAATGGTAAATGTAAGTGTTTCCCTGCGTGCTGTGAACTCTTCCAGCAAATTAATGCAACTAAAACTGCGAGTGGTGGAAACCCGATTTATAGCCAGTTGCTAAGAAGCAGAGGTAAAACAACGCTGGGCTTCCCATTGTTATTAGAGCGGGAGGCCAGTCTTGCGGGACTGAGCCCTTTGGAATCTAATGCTGTGTCCCGGTAGATAGCGTCATCCTTGAATTACAAGACACACATAGGTTGAGAATAACTTTTCTAGTCATTTGCTGTATGTCTTATTTACAATATGTAACCAAATTCTTTATCCTGACCTTATGGCACCTGGGTTGAGAACCATGATTTGAACCAAAGTGGGTCCGTCACATTCTGAGTTTGAAACTTTAGTTTGCCACTAGCCTTTTGTTATTGTTTTTCCGTTTCGTTTCGTTTCGTTTCGTTTCAAAGTTCTGGGGTATATGTGCAGGATGTGCAGATTTGTTACAAAGGTAAACGTGTGCCATGGTGGTTTGCTGCACCTGTCAACCCATCACCTAGTTATTAAGCCCGGCATGCATTAGCTGTTTTTCCTAATGCTCTGCCTCCCGACAGGCCCCAGTGTGTGTTGTTCCCCTTCCTGTGTCCATGTGATCTCGTTTTTCAGCTCCCATGATAAGTGAGAATATGGTGTGTGGTTTTCTTTTCCGGATTACTTTGCTGAGGATAATGACTTCACAGCACAAGTGCTTTTTTTTAATTTTAGAAAATAGTATTTTATTGAATAAGATTTATTCGCAGAAAAATAAGCTTTAATCTACAACGAATGCCAGGCTCTACAGCAGAAAGTAATTTTCTCAGCTTTCCGCACACAAAGGTTCCTACTAAGTGAAAAAAGCCATAAAATTTCATTCACAAATGTACTACTCTGTCTCAAAACATTTCACATAATCATTCACCGTGCTAATACAATTAGATCACATATTGAGTCAGGTTAAAGTATCCCTCTAATAACTGTTTTTTAAAATGCTATCAAAATCCACTCCCCAACAGTCTGCCACTGTTAATGGTGTACAGCATTATTGAATACAATGGAATTGATGAAGCCCATATCCAAAGACAAACCGTGACTTATCATGGTTTGATTTATGATTTTTCAACTTTGTGATGGGTATATTGGGATATTAGATGAGTTTTTGAGTTACACAGTGTTTTTGAGTATTTGACCATGTACTCCAGAAATGGCTGCCTAAAGAAAAACAGGCGTACCTAATTAAAATATACTTAGTGGATGGGAAAAACCAATAGAGGTTTACAATTGATGGAGAATCATGAATGAGAGACAGCGGTAAATAGTAACAATAACACAATTTTCCGGAAACTGCCGAGGATTTCCCAAAAAAAAAACGCAGAATGTAGGATGCAGCTAAGGCCTATGAAGCAGAGAGGGCAGAAGGTGTAAGAGAGAAATAGGAGGAAGGAAGGAAGGAAGGAAGGAAGGAAGGAAGGAAGGAAGGAAGGAAGGAAGGAAGGAAGGAGAGAAGGAAGGAAGGAGAAAACACCCGGTGTTACTAAAACCAAAAAGAAAGAAAATGGTTTCCCACTGTGGGTATGGCTACAATGTGGATGAATGTTGAAAATATTGTGCTAAGTGTAAAGTCAGTCACAAAAGCTCACATATTGTGCAATTGTGTTTATATGAAATGCCCACAGTATGGAAATCTATGGATATGGGGTTGATCGCTCCATGTAGTTGTTACCTAGGGCTGAGGGTCAGGGAGAGGGTTTGAGAGAGAATGACGAGTGACCAATGTTTACAGGGTTTTTCTCTGGCCGGTGGTGATAAAATGTTCTAAAATGGATTGCGAATTAAAATGGAATGTGCACAACCAGAAATACAGTAAGAGCCACTCAATTCATGACTTTTAATGGGGGAATCTTATGTGACACACTCTCATCGAGACCACGGCAGACAGAGTGAAAGAGGAAAAAGGTGAGTAAATATCTGAAACGGAGGCAGAAACAGAGAGAACGAATAGCCCTGTGAACGGAAGAGAGAGAGAAAAGGGGAAATGGCCTTATGTACAAATGACAGATCTGCAAGTGGGGCTCACATCAACAGTGTCACTGCCAGGGAGGAGGGTCGTGCTAGCCATGTCACCGGTAGTGTCGCCCGCAGGGACGCCGACATGCTGGAGGTTCGTGTCCGCATGATCTCTGGCAGCCACGTGGGCCAGCAGGAGGGTCCCGCTGCACAGCTGTGGGGTGAGGATAGCCTGGGTGGTGATATCGGCCAATACAGGGGCCTCTTCTGCTGGCAAGAGTGTGACAGTAGCAAGTAGATGGACAGGCCTGTGTGTGAGGGCGGAATGCAGGAGAGGCTCTTCTGCGGCTGGGTGTGGGGCCCGCACCAGAAATGTGGAGAAATGGCCAGGTAACTGCGTCATGTTGGCTAGTAGATTGGCCAGGGCTTCGAACTGAAGGACAATAACGGGGAGTAGCTGTCAGGCCCTGGGAGTGTCTGAGTGTAAGTGGAGATGGGTTTGGGGTCACTGAGGGATAGGTGGGAGCCATCCCTGTATAGATACAGGTCATAGGGAGATCGTCTCGTGAGGCCTGTGAGTGTCTAGGGTTCTCCTGGGTGCCTGGAGCTGACTGTGGCAGAAATCTGGGGAAGGCTGGAGAGAAGCTGGGAGACGCAGGAGAGTCCCTGAAGGCTGGGAGTGAAGAGGTGAAGGAAATGGGGGAGGGATGCAGTAAGGTCCGTGAGTCTGCAGGTGATTCCTGGGTGTGGGAAGCTGACTCCAGGTGAAATCGGGAGATGGTTGGAGAGTAGCTGAGAGAGACAGAAGAGTCCCTGAGGGCTGGAGGTGACAACATGAGCGAGAATGGGGAGTAAGTCAGTGAAATTGGTGAGTTTGGTGGTGTGTCCTGGGTGCCTGGAACCGACTCCAGCTGGAATCTAGAGAACTTTTGAGAGTAGCTGAAAGAGACACAAGAGTCCCTGTGGGCTGAGGGCAAAGACCTGAGAGAGACCAGGGAGGATCTCAGTGAGGTCTGTGAGTCTGTAGGTGACTCCGGAATGCAGGAGGCTGACTCCCGCTGGAATCTGGGCGTGGCAGGAGAGTAGCTGGGACAGACAGGGGAGTCCCAGGGGGCTGGGGGTGAAGACATGAGAGAGACCGGGGAGTAACTCAGTGAAACTGGGGAGTTTGTAGGTGATCCCTGGGTGCCTGGAACTGACTCCCGCTGAAATCTGGGCGTGGTTGGAGAGTAGCGGGGACACACAGGAGAGTCCCTGAGGGCTGGGGGTGAAGACATGAGAGAGACCGGGGAGTAACTCAGTGAAACTGGTGAGTTTGGTGGTGACTCCGGGGTGCCTGCAACTGACTCCAGCTGACATCTGGGCGTGGCTGGAGAGTAGCTGGGACAGGCAGGAGAGTCCCTGAGGGCTGGTGAAGACATGAGAGAGACTGGAGAGTAATTGAGTGAAACTGGTGAGTTTGGTGGTGATTCCGGGGTGCCTGGAACTGACTCCCGCTGAAATGTGGGCGTGGTTTGAGAGTAGTTGGGACCCACAGGGGAGTCCCTGAGGGCTGGTGAAGACATGAGGGAGACTGGGGAGTAATTGAGTGAAATTGGTGAGTTTGGTGGTGATTCCGGGGTGCCTGGAAGTGACTCCCGCTGAAATGTGGGCGTGGTTGGAGAGTAGCTGGGACAGGCAGGAGAGTCCCTGAGGGATGGTGAAGACATGAGAGAGACTGGGGAGTAACGCAGTGAAATTGGTGAGTTTGGTGGTGATTTCTGGGTGCCTGCAACTGACTCTCGCTGAAATGTGGGCGTGGTTGGAGAGTAGCTGGGACAGACAGGAGAGTCCCTGAGGGTTGGGGATAAAGACGTGCTAGAGACTGGGGAGTAACTCAGTGAAAGTGGTGAGCTTGCTGGTGATCCCTGGGTTGCTGGAACTGACTCCCGCTGAAATGTGGGCGTGGCTGGATAGTAGTTGAGAGAGACAGGAGGGTCCGTAAGGGCTGGGGGTGAAGACGTGAGAGAGACTGGCGAGGATCTCACTGAAGTCTGTGAGTTTGTAGGTGCTTCTGGGGTGTGGGAGACCGACTCCCGCTGAAATCTGGGCGTAGTTGGAGAGTAGCTGGGACAGACAGGAGAGTCATTGACGGCTGGGGGTGAGCTGCTGGATGATGGCAGTAGGAACATATGGTATATTATTGATGAATGAGGTGACTGTGAAGAATCTCCGGAGGAGGACACGGGAGAGCACAATGACATGAGTGATTGTCCTGCTTGGTTAGGAAAGGGAAATGTAACGTTGTGAAATTCTGTTGATGACGGATGTGAGAGTGGTGAAGCCCTGCGGGATGATGTAGAGTACTTCCACATCCCTGGTGGGGAGCTGCCCCTTGGGTCTGAGTTTCTGGGAGGGGAGAGGGAGAAGCTGGGTGAGGCGGGCATGAATCCTGAGGCGTCAGGGATGGGGGACCGCTCACAATCTCCCGAAACCTGTGAGTCTCTGGGGGACTCCTGGGTGCATGGGGCTGACTCCCGCAGAAACCTGGGGATGGCTGGAGAGTAAGTGGGAGACACGGGAGAGTCCCTGAGGCCTGGGGTTGAAGAGATGAAAGACATAGGGGAGGAGCACCGTGAGGCCCGTGAGTTTGTAGGTGATTCCTGGGTGTGGGGGGCTGACTCCAGCTGAAATCTGGGGTTGTTTGGAGAGTAGCTGGGAGACACAAGAGTCTCCCCGAGAGCTGGTTGTGAGCTGCTGGGTGATGGCAGTAAGAACATGTGGTATATTATTGATGAACCTGGTGACTCTAAAGAATCCCCAGAGGAGGACACGGGAGAGCCCAAAGGCTTCATTGATTGCCCATCACGGTGAGGAAAGGGAAATGGGAGCTTGTGGGATTCTGGTGATGACAGAGGTGAGTGTGGTGAAGCCCTAGGGGATGGTGAATGGTAGCTCCGGATCCCTGGTGAGGAGCTTCCTCTTAAGTCTGAGTTTCTGAGAGGGGAGAGGGAGAAGCTGGGTGAGGCTAGCATGGATCTTGGGGAGTCCGGGCTGGGGGACCGTTCATAAGAAGAGCCAGACAAGACCCTACTGTTCTTAGGTGCAGACATGACTAGGAAACCTGTAGCTCCCAGGGACCCCTACCAATTTTCTAACCCGCAGAATGAACGAGTGTGTGTGTGTGTGTGTGTGTGTGTGTGTGTGTGTGTGTTTGTGTGTGTGTTGTGAGGTATGTGCTCCTCAAGAAAATGGAAATAAACCAACCAATGAGACACACAGACAGACAGACAGATAGACAGAGATACACTTACCCAAGTGTTCTGTCCTGTCCTCTGAATCCGCTTCCAAGTCGCAAGACGCTGTAAGCTCCAAGTCCACGCAGAGCCCGCAAAACGCTCCGGCCGCTGCTCCGCTCTGCGAAGATCTGAGTACAGGCCCGCCAGGGTGGGTTTAAATAGCCTCGGGCGCAGCCTAGCAGCGGAAAGGGCGGAGCTTCGCTCCTCCTTTCCATCAGTCACCCCCAACTTTCCCAGGCTACACCTCCTAGGAAACTCTTCTCCTGATTTGATTTCATGCGCCACATTTGGGACAATCTAAGAACTTACAAGTTTTCTTGGCCAAATATATTATGAATTAAATGCACTGAAACACTGAAAACCAACTAGTGGTTCTGTGGTTCTCACCTTGTGGTTTTGACACCAGCAGCGTCCTTGCAACCCTCAAACCCCGGAGATCCACAGGTCTGTGTTGTAACAAGCCCTCCCCCTGACCCTGGTGCATGGCAGTTTAAGAATTACCCGTGGAAGCGAAAAGACTTTGAAGAAAACGTGGAGATATGCCTTGTATAAACATTCCTTTGCTCTGGAACCACGTAGAGACTTGGGAGCCAGTTGGGTGGAGCATTCGTTGGATGAGGGTGCTCGGGTTAGGAACATCAAGGTGTGGCTCCGGATAATTCAATCACCTAATTAAGTTTCCAGCTATGCTAATCTCTTTTAAAATTCCGTTCATGTAAATTCCTTTACTCAGACTGAGAATGGCAAAGCCTCAACCCCAATTTCCAGGGAGGGTTGAGAGCCTCAGGTTGAGTTGCTCACCAATAGCCTATGCTTTAACCCATCATGCCTATAGAATGAGGTCTCCATAAAAACCCGAAAGGACTGGGTTTAGAGGGCTTCTGGATAACACTTCCAGGAAGGTACTGCGCCCCTCCCCACATGCCGGGCCCAAAGTCTTTTTTCTGAATTTTTGGCAACATCCGCTATAATAAAATGGTAAATGTAAGTGTTTCCCTGCGTGCTGTGAACTCTTCCAGCAAATTAATGCAACTAAAACTGCGAGTGGTGGAAACCCGATTTATAGCCAGTTGCTAAGAAGCAGAGGTAAAACAACGCTGGGCTTCCCATTGTTATTAGAGTGGGAGGCCAGTCTTGCGGGACTGAGCCCTTTGGAATCTAATGCTGTGTCCCGGTAGATAGCGTCATCCTTGAATTACAAGACACACATAGGTTGAGAATAACTTTTCTAGTCATTTGCTGTATGTCTTATTTACAATATGTAACCAAATTCTTTATCCTGACCTTATGGCACCTGGGTTGAGAACCATGATTTGAACCAAAGTGGGTCCGTCACATTCTGAGTTTGAAACTTTAGTTTGCCACTAGCCTTTTGTTATTGTTTTTCCGTTTCGTTTCGTTTCGTTTCGTTTCAAAGTTCTGGGGTATATGTGCAGGATGTGCAGATTTGTTACAAAGGTAAACGTGTGCCATGGTGGTTTGCTGCACCTGTCAACCCATCACCTAGTTATTAACCCCGGCATGCATTAGCTGTTTTTCCTAATGCTCTGCCTCCCGACAGGCCCCAGTGTGTGTTGTTCCCCTTCCTGTGTCCATGTGATCTCGTTTTTCAGCTCCCATGATAAGTGAGAATATGGTGTGTGGTTTTCTTTTCCGGATTACTTTGCTGAGGATAATGACTTCACAGCACAAGTGCTTTTTTTTAATTTTAGAAAATAGTATTTTATTGAATAAGATTTATTCGCAGAAAAATAAGCTTTAATCTACAACGAATGCCAGGCTCTACAGCAGAAAGTAATTTTCTCAGCTTTCCGCACACAAAGGTTCCTACTAAGTGAAAAAAGCCATAAAATTTCATTCACAAATGTACTACTCTGTCTCAAAACATTTCACATAATCATTCACCGTGCTAATACAATTAGATCACATATTCAGTCAGGTTAAAGTATCCCTCTAATAACTGTTTTTTAAAATGCTATCAAAATCCACTCCCCAACAGTCTGCCACTGTTAATGGTGTACAGCATTATTGAATACAATGGAATTGATGAAGCCCATATCCAAGGACAAACCGTGACTTATCATGGTTTGATTTATGATTTTTCAACTTTGTGATGGGTATATTGGGATATTAGATGAGTTTTTGAGTTACACAGTGTTTTTGAGTATTTGACCATGTACTCCAGAAATGGCTGCCTAAAGAAAAACAGGCCTACCTAATTAAAATATACTTAGTGGATGGGAAAAACCAATAGAGGTTTACAATTGATGGAGAATCATGAATGAGAGACAGCGGTAAATAGTAACAATAACACAATTTTCCGGAAACTGCCGAGGATTTCCCAAAAAAAAAACGCAGAATGTAGGATGCAGCTAAGGCCTATGAAGCAGAGAGGGCAGAAGGTGTAAGAGAGAAATAGGAGGAAGGAAGGAAGGAAGGAAGGAAGGAAGGAAGGAAGGAAGGAAGGAAGGAAGGAAGGAGAGAAGGAAGGAAGGAGAAAACACCCGGTGTTACTAAAACCAAAAAGAAAGAAAATGGTTTCCCACTGTGGGTATGGCTACAATGTGGATGAATGTTGAAAATATTGTGCTAAGTGTAAAGTCAGTCACAAAAGCTCACATATTGTGCAATTGTGTTTATATGAAATGCCCACAGTATGGAAATCTATGGATATGGGGTTGATCGCTCCATGTTGTTGTTACCTAGGGCTGAGGGTCAGGGAGAGGGTTTGAGAGAGAATGAGGAGTCACCAATGTTTACAGGGTTTTTCTCTGGCCGGTGGTGATAAAATGTTCTAAAATGGATTGCGAATTAAAATGGAATGTGCACAACCAGAAATACAGTAAAAGCCACTCAATTCATGACTTTTAATGGGGGAATCTTATGTGACACACTCTCATCGAGACCACGGCAGACAGAGTGAAAGAGGAAAAAGGTGAGTAAATATCTGAAACGGAGGCAGAAACAGAGAGAACGAATAGCCCTGTGAACGGAAGAGAGAGAGAAAAGGGGAAATGGCCTTATGTACAAATGACAGATCTGCAAGTGGGGCTCACATCAACAGTGTCACTGCCAGGGAGGAGGGTCGTGCTAGCCATGTCACCGGTAGTGTCGCCCGCAGGGACGCCGACATGCTGGAGGTTCGTGTCCGCATGATCTCTGGCAGCCACGTGGGCCAGCAGGAGGGTCCCGCTGCACAGCTGTGGGGTGAGGATAGCCTGGGTGGTGATATCGGCCAATACAGGGGCCTCTTCTGCTGGCAAGAGTGTGACAGTAGCAAGTAGATGGACAGGCCTGTGTGTGAGGGCGGAATGCAGGAGAGGCTCTTCTGCGGCTGGGTGTGGGGCCCGCACCAGAAATGTGGAGAAATGGCCAGGTAACTGCGTCATGTTGGCTAGTAGATTGGCCAGGGCTTCGAACTGAAGGACAATAACGGGGAGTAGCTGTCAGGCCCTGGGAGTGTCTGAGTGTAAGTGGAGATGGGTTTGGGGTCACTGAGGGATAGGTGGGAGCCATCCCTGTATAGATACAGGTCATAGGGAGATCGTCTCGTGAGGCCTGTGAGTGTCTAGGGTTCTCCTGGGTGCCTGGAGCTGACTGTGGCAGAAATCTGGGGAAGCCTGGAGAGAAGCTGGGAGACGCAGGAGAGTCCCTGAAGGCTGGGAGTGAAGAGGTGAAGGAAATGGGGGAGGGATGCAGTAAGGTCCGTGAGTCTGCAGGTGATTCCTGGGTGTGGGAAGCTGACTCCAGGTGAAATCGGGAGATGGTTGGAGAGTAGCTGAGAGAGACAGAAGAGTCCCTGAGGGCTGGAGGTGACAACATGAGCGAGAATGGGGAGTAAGTCAGTGAAATTGGTGAGTTTGGTGGTGTGTCCTGGGTGCCTGGAACCGACTCCAGCTGGAATCTAGAGAACTTTTGAGAGTAGCTGAAAGAGACACAAGAGTCCCTGTGGGCTGAGGGCAAAGACCTGAGAGAGACCAGGGAGGATCTCAGTGAGGTCTGTGAGTCTGTAGGTGACTCCGGAATGCAGGAGGCTGACTCCCGCTGGAATCTGGGCGTGGCAGGAGAGTAGCTGGGACAGACAGGGGAGTCCCAGGGGGCTGGGGGTGAAGACATGAGAGAGACCGGGGAGTAACTCAGTGAAACTGGGGAGTTTGTAGGTGATCCCTGGGTGCCTGGAACTGACTCCCGCTGAAATCTGGGCGTGGTTGGAGAGTAGCGGGGACACACAGGAGAGTCCCTGAGGGCTGGGGGTGAAGACATGAGAGAGACCGGGGAGTAACTCAGTGAAACTGGTGAGTTTGGTGGTGACTCCGGGGTGCCTGCAACTGACTCCAGCTGACATCTGGGCGTGGCTGGAGAGTAGCTGGGACAGGCAGGAGAGTCCCTGAGGGCTGGTGAAGACATGAGAGAGACTGGAGAGTAATTGAGTGAAACTGGTGAGTTTGGTGGTGATTCCGGGGTGCCTGGAACTGACTCCCGCTGAAATGTGGGCGTGGTTTGAGAGTAGTTGGGACCCACAGGGGAGTCCCTGAGGGCTGGTGAAGACATGAGGGAGACTGGGGAGTAATTGAGTGAAATTGGTGAGTTTGGTGGTGATTCCGGGGTGCCTGGAAGTGACTCCCGCTGAAATGTGGGCGTGGTTGGAGAGTAGCTGGGACAGGCAGGAGAGTCCCTGAGGGATGGTGAAGACATGAGAGAGACTGGGGAGTAACGCAGTGAAATTGGTGAGTTTGGTGGTGATTTCTGGGTGCCTGCAACTGACTCTCGCTGAAATGTGGGCGTGGTTGGAGAGTAGCTGGGACAGACAGGAGAGTCCCTGAGGGTTGGGGATAAAGACGTGCTAGAGACTGGGGAGTAACTCAGTGAAAGTGGTGAGCTTGCTGGTGATCCCTGGGTTGCTGGAACTGACTCCCGCTGAAATGTGGGCGTGGCTGGATAGTAGTTGAGAGAGACAGGAGGGTCCGTAAGGGCTGGGGGTGAAGACGTGAGAGAGACTGGCGAGGATCTCACTGAAGTCTGTGAGTTTGTAGGTGCTTCTGGGGTGTGGGAGACCGACTCCCGCTGAAATCTGGGCGTAGTTGGAGAGTAGCTGGGACAGACAGGAGAGTCATTGACGGCTGGGGGTGAGCTGCTGGATGATGGCAGTAGGAACATATGGTATATTATTGATGAATGAGGTGACTGTGAAGAATCTCCGGAGGAGGACACGGGAGAGCACAATGACATGAGTGATTGTCCTGCTTGGTTAGGAAAGGGAAATGTAACGTTGTGAAATTCTGTTGATGACGGATGTGAGAGTGGTGAAGCCCTGCGGGATGATGTAGAGTACTTCCACATCCCTGGTGGGGAGCTGCCCCTTGGGTCTGAGTTTCTGGGAGGGGAGAGGGAGAAGCTGGGTGAGGCGGGCATGAATCCTGAGGCGTCAGGGATGGGGGACCGCTCACAATCTCCCGAAACCTGTGAGTCTCTGGGGGACTCCTGGGTGCATGGGGCTGACTCCCGCAGAAACCTGGGGATGGCTGGAGAGTAAGTGGGAGACACGGGAGAGTCCCTGAGGCCTGGGGTTGAAGAGATGAAAGACATAGGGGAGGAGCACCGTGAGGCCCGTGAGTTTGTAGGTGATTCCTGGGTGTGGGGGGCTGACTCCAGCTGAAATCTGGGGTTGTTTGGAGAGTAGCTGGGAGACACAAGAGTCTCCCCGAGAGCTGGTTGTGAGCTGCTGGGTGATGGCAGTAAGAACATGTGGTATATTATTGATGAACCTGGTGACTCTAAAGAATCCCCAGAGGAGGACACGGGAGAGCCCAAAGGCTTCATTGATTGCCCATCACGGTGAGGAAAGGGAAATGGGAGCTTGTGGGATTCTGGTGATGACAGAGGTGAGTGTGGTGAAGCCCTAGGGGATGGTGAATGGTAGCTCCGGATCCCTGGTGAGGAGCTTCCTCTTAAGTCTGAGTTTCTGAGAGGGGAGAGGGAGAAGCTGGGTGAGGCTAGCATGGATCTTGGGGAGTCCGGGCTGGGGGACCGTTCATAAGAAGAGCCAGACAAGACCCTACTGTTCTTAGGTGCAGACATGACTAGGAAACCTGTAGCTCCCAGGGACCCCTACCAATTTTCTAACCCGCAGAATGAACGAGTGTGTGTGTGTGTGTGTGTGTGTGTGTGTGTGTGTGTGTTTGTGTGTGTGTTGTGAGGTATGTGCTCCTCAAGAAAATGGAAATAAACCAACCAATGAGACACACAGACAGACAGACAGATAGACAGAGATACACTTACCCAAGTGTTCTGTCCTGTCCTCTGAATCCGCTTCCAAGTCGCAAGACGCTGTAAGCTCCAAGTCCACGCAGAGCCCGCAAAACGCTCCGGCCGCTGCTCCGCTCTGCGAAGATCTGAGTACAGGCCCGCCAGGGTGGGTTTAAATAGCCTCGGGCGCAGCCTAGCAGCGGAAAGGGCGGAGCTTCGCTCCTCCTTTCCATCAGTCACCCCCAACTTTCCCAGGCTACACCTCCTAGGAAACTCTTCTCCTGATTTGATTTCATGCGCCACATTTGGGACAATCTAAGAACTTACAAGTTTTCTTGGCCAAATATATTATGAATTAAATGCACTGAAACACTGAAAACCAACTAGTGGTTCTGTGGTTCTCACCTTGTGGTTTTGACACCAGCAGCGTCCTTGCAACCCTCAAACCCCGGAGATCCACAGGTCTGTGTTGTAACAAGCCCTCCCCCTGACCCTGGTGCATGGCAGTTTAAGAATTACCCGTGGAAGCGAAAAGACTTTGAAGAAAACGTGGAGATATGCCTTGTATAAACATTCCTTTGCTCTGGAACCACGTAGAGACTTGGGAGCCAGTTGGGTGGAGCATTCGTTGGATGAGGGTGCTCGGGTTAGGAACATCAAGGTGTGGCTCCGGATAATTCAATCACCTAATTAAGTTTCCAGCTATGCTAATCTCTTTTAAAATTCCGTTCATGTAAATTCCTTTACTCAGACTGAGAATGGCAAAGCCTCAACCCCAATTTCCAGGGAGGGTTGAGAGCCTCAGGTTGAGTTTCTCACCAATAGCCTATGCTTTAACCCATCATGCCTATAGAATGAGGTCTCCATAAAAACCCGAAAGGACTGGGTTTAGAGGGCTTCTGGATAACACTTCCAGGAAGGTACTGCGCCCCTCCCCACATGCCGGGCCCAAAGTCTTTTTTCTGAATTTTTGGCAACATCCGCTATAATAAAATGGTAAATGTAAGTGTTTCCCTGCGTGCTGTGAACTCTTCCAGCAAATTAATGCAACTAAAACTGCGAGTGGTGGAAACCCGATTTATAGCCAGTTGCTAAGAAGCAGAGGTAAAACAACGCTGGGCTTCCCATTGTTATTAGAGCGGGAGGCCAGTCTTGCGGGACTGAGCCCTTTGGAATCTAATGCTGTGTCCCGGTAGATAGCGTCATCCTTGAATTACAAGACACACATAGGTTGAGAATAACTTTTCTAGTCATTTGCTGTATGTCTTATTTACAATATGTAACCAAATTCTTTATCCTGACCTTATGGCACCTGGGTTGAGAACCATGATTTGAACCAAAGTGGGTCCGTCACATTCTGAGTTTGAAACTTTAGTTTGCCACTAGCCTTTTGTTATTGTTTTTCCGTTTCGTTTCGTTTCGTTTCGTTTCAAAGTTCTGGGGTATATGTGCAGGATGTGCAGATTTGTTACAAAGGTAAACGTGTGCCATGGTGGTTTGCTGCACCTGTCAACCCATCACCTAGTTATTAAGCCCGGCATGCATTAGCTGTTTTTCCTAATGCTCTGCCTCCCGACAGGCCCCAGTGTGTGTTGTTCCCCTTCCTGTGTCCATGTGATCTCGTTTTTCAGCTCCCATGATAAGTGAGAATATGGTGTGTGGTTTTCTTTTCCGGATTACTTTGCTGAGGATAATGACTTCACAGCACAAGTGCTTTTTTTTAATTTTAGAAAATAGTATTTTATTGAATAAGATTTATTCGCAGAAAAATAAGCTTTAATCTACAACGAATGCCAGGCTCTACAGCAGAAAGTAATTTTCTCAGCTTTCCGCACACAAAGGTTCCTACTAAGTGAAAAAAGCCATAAAATTTCATTCACAAATGTACTACTCTGTCTCAAAACATTTCACATAATCATTCACCGTGCTAATACAATTAGATCACATATTGAGTCAGGTTAAAGTATCCCTCTAATAACTGTTTTTTAAAATGCTATCAAAATCCACTCCCCAACAGTCTGCCACTGTTAATGGTGTACAGCATTATTGAATACAATGGAATTGATGAAGCCCATATCCAAGGACAAACCGTGACTTATCATGGTTTGATTTATGATTTTTCAACTTTGTGATGGGTATATTGGGATATTAGATGAGTTTTTGAGTTACACAGTGTTTTTGAGTATTTGACCATGTACTCCAGAAATGGCTGCCTAAAGAAAAACAGGCCTACCTAATTAAAATATACTTAGTGGATGGGAAAAACCAATAGAGGTTTACAATTGATGGAGAATCATGAATGAGAGACAGCGGTAAATAGTAACAATAACACAATTTTCCGGAAACTGCCGAGGATTTCCCAAAAAAAAAACGCAGAATGTAGGATGCAGCTAAGGCCTATGAAGCAGAGAGGGCAGAAGGTGTAAGAGAGAAATAGGAGGAAGGAAGGAAGGAAGGAAGGAAGGAAGGAAGGAAGGAAGGAAGGAAGGAAGGAAGGAGAGAAGGAAGGAAGGAGAAAACACCCGGTGTTACTAAAACCAAAAAGAAAGAAAATGGTTTCCCACTGTGGGTATGGCTACAATGTGGATGAATGTTGAAAATATTGTGCTAAGTGTAAAGTCAGTCACAAAAGCTCACATATTGTGCAATTGTGTTTATATGAAATGCCCACAGTATGGAAATCTATGGATATGGGGTTGATCGCTCCATGTTGTTGTTACCTAGGGCTGAGGGTCAGGGAGAGGGTTTGAGAGAGAATGAGGAGTGACCAATGTTTACAGGGTTTTTCTCTGGCCGGTGGTGATAAAATGTTCTAAAATGGATTGCGAATTAAAATGGAATGTGCACAACCAGAAATACAGTAAAAGCCACTCAATTCATGACTTTTAATGGGGGAATCTTATGTGACACACTCTCATCGAGACCACGGCAGACAGAGTGAAAGAGGAAAAAGGTGAGTAAATATCTGAAACGGAGGCAGAAACAGAGAGAACGAATAGCCCTGTGAACGGAAGAGAGAGAGAAAAGGGGAAATGGCCTTATGTACAAATGACAGATCTGCAAGTGGGGCTCACATCAACAGTGTCACTGCCAGGGAGGAGGGTCGTGCTAGCCATGTCACCGGTAGTGTCGCCCGCAGGGACGCCGACATGCTGGAGGTTCGTGTCCGCATGATCTCTGGCAGCCACGTGGGCCAGCAGGAGGGTCCCGCTGCACAGCTGTGGGGTGAGGATAGCCTGGGTGGTGATATCGGCCAATACAGGGGCCTCTTCTGCTGGCAAGAGTGTGACAGTAGCAAGTAGATGGACAGGCCTGTGTGTGAGGGCGGAATGCAGGAGAGGCTCTTCTGCGGCTGGGTGTGGGGCCCGCACCAGAAATGTGGAGAAATGGCCAGGTAACTGCGTCATGTTGGCTAGTAGATTGGCCAGGGCTTCGAACTGAAGGACAATAACGGGGAGTAGCTGTCAGGCCCTGGGAGTGTCTGAGTGTAAGTGGAGATGGGTTTGGGGTCACTGAGGGATAGGTGGGAGCCATCCCTGTATAGATACAGGTCATAGGGAGATCGTCTCGTGAGGCCTGTGAGTGTCTAGGGTTCTCCTGGGTGCCTGGAGCTGACTGTGGCAGAAATCTGGGGAAGCCTGGAGAGAAGCTGGGAGACGCAGGAGAGTCCCTGAAGGCTGGGAGTGAAGAGGTGAAGGAAATGGGGGAGGGATGCAGTAAGGTCCGTGAGTCTGCAGGTGATTCCTGGGTGTGGGAAGCTGACTCCAGGTGAAATCGGGAGATGGTTGGAGAGTAGCTGAGAGAGACAGAAGAGTCCCTGAGGGCTGGAGGTGACAACATGAGCGAGAATGGGGAGTAAGTCAGTGAAATTGGTGAGTTTGGTGGTGTGTCCTGGGTGCCTGGAACCGACTCCAGCTGGAATCTAGAGAACTTTTGAGAGTAGCTGAAAGAGACACAAGAGTCCCTGTGGGCTGAGGGCAAAGACCTGAGAGAGACCAGGGAGGATCTCAGTGAGGTCTGTGAGTCTGTAGGTGACTCCGGAATGCAGGAGGCTGACTCCCGCTGGAATCTGGGCGTGGCAGGAGAGTAGCTGGGACAGACAGGGGAGTCCCAGGGGGCTGGGGGTGAAGACATGAGAGAGACCGGGGAGTAACTCAGTGAAACTGGGGAGTTTGTAGGTGATCCCTGGGTGCCTGGAACTGACTCCCGCTGAAATCTGGGCGTGGTTGGAGAGTAGCGGGGACACACAGGAGAGTCCCTGAGGGCTGGGGGTGAAGACATGAGAGAGACCGGGGAGTAACTCAGTGAAACTGGTGAGTTTGGTGGTGACTCCGGGGTGCCTGCAACTGACTCCAGCTGACATCTGGGCGTGGCTGGAGAGTAGCTGGGACAGGCAGGAGAGTCCCTGAGGGCTGGTGAAGACATGAGAGAGACTGGAGAGTAATTGAGTGAAACTGGTGAGTTTGGTGGTGATTCCGGGGTGCCTGGAACTGACTCCCGCTGAAATGTGGGCGTGGTTTGAGAGTAGTTGGGACCCACAGGGGAGTCCCTGAGGGCTGGTGAAGACATGAGGGAGACTGGGGAGTAATTGAGTGAAATTGGTGAGTTTGGTGGTGATTCCGGGGTGCCTGGAAGTGACTCCCGCTGAAATGTGGGCGTGGTTGGAGAGTAGCTGGGACAGGCAGGAGAGTCCCTGAGGGATGGTGAAGACATGAGAGAGACTGGGGAGTAACGCAGTGAAATTGGTGAGTTTGGTGGTGATTTCTGGGTGCCTGCAACTGACTCTCGCTGAAATGTGGGCGTGGTTGGAGAGTAGCTGGGACAGACAGGAGAGTCCCTGAGGGTTGGGGATAAAGACGTGCTAGAGACTGGGGAGTAACTCAGTGAAAGTGGTGAGCTTGCTGGTGATCCCTGGGTTGCTGGAACTGACTCCCGCTGAAATGTGGGCGTGGCTGGATAGTAGTTGAGAGAGACAGGAGGGTCCGTAAGGGCTGGGGGTGAAGACGTGAGAGAGACTGGCGAGGATCTCACTGAAGTCTGTGAGTTTGTAGGTGCTTCTGGGGTGTGGGAGACCGACTCCCGCTGAAATCTGGGCGTAGTTGGAGAGTAGCTGGGACAGACAGGAGAGTCATTGACGGCTGGGGGTGAGCTGCTGGATGATGGCAGTAGGAACATATGGTATATTATTGATGAATGAGGTGACTGTGAAGAATCTCCGGAGGAGGACACGGGAGAGCACAATGACATGAGTGATTGTCCTGCTTGGTTAGGAAAGGGAAATGTAACGTTGTGAAATTCTGTTGATGACGGATGTGAGAGTGGTGAAGCCCTGCGGGATGATGTAGAGTACTTCCACATCCCTGGTGGGGAGCTGCCCCTTGGGTCTGAGTTTCTGGGAGGGGAGAGGGAGAAGCTGGGTGAGGCGGGCATGAATCCTGAGGCGTCAGGGATGGGGGACCGCTCACAATCTCCCGAAACCTGTGAGTCTCTGGGGGACTCCTGGGTGCATGGGGCTGACTCCCGCAGAAACCTGGGGATGGCTGGAGAGTAAGTGGGAGACACGGGAGAGTCCCTGAGGCCTGGGGTTGAAGAGATGAAAGACATAGGGGAGGAGCACCGTGAGGCCCGTGAGTTTGTAGGTGATTCCTGGGTGTGGGGGGCTGACTCCAGCTGAAATCTGGGGTTGTTTGGAGAGTAGCTGGGAGACACAAGAGTCTCCCCGAGAGCTGGTTGTGAGCTGCTGGGTGATGGCAGTAAGAACATGTGGTATATTATTGATGAACCTGGTGACTCTAAAGAATCCCCAGAGGAGGACACGGGAGAGCCCAAAGGCTTCATTGATTGCCCATCACGGTGAGGAAAGGGAAATGGGAGCTTGTGGGATTCTGGTGATGACAGAGGTGAGTGTGGTGAAGCCCTAGGGGATGGTGAATGGTAGCTCCGGATCCCTGGTGAGGAGCTTCCTCTTAAGTCTGAGTTTCTGAGAGGGGAGAGGGAGAAGCTGGGTGAGGCTAGCATGGATCTTGGGGAGTCCGGGCTGGGGGACCGTTCATAAGAAGAGCCAGACAAGACCCTACTGTTCTTAGGTGCAGACATGACTAGGAAACCTGTAGCTCCCAGGGACCCCTACCAATTTTCTAACCCGCAGAATGAACGAGTGTGTGTGTGTGTGTGTGTGTGTGTGTGTGTGTGTGTGTGTGTTTGTGTGTGTGTTGTGAGGTATGTGCTCCTCAAGAAAATGGAAATAAACCAACCAATGAGACACACAGACAGACAGACAGATAGACAGAGATACACTTACCCAAGTGTTCTGTCCTGTCCTCTGAATCCGCTTCCAAGTCGCAAGACGCTGTAAGCTCCAAGTCCACGCAGAGCCCGCAAAACGCTCCGGCCGCTGCTCCGCTCTGCGAAGATCTGAGTACAGGCCCGCCAGGGTGGGTTTAAATAGCCTCGGGCGCAGCCTAGCAGCGGAAAGGGCGGAGCTTCGCTCCTCCTTTCCATCAGTCACCCCTAACTTTCCCAGGCTACACCTCCTAGGAAACTCTTCTCCTGATTTGATTTCATGCGCCACATTTGGGACAATCTAAGAACTTACAAGTTTTCTTGGCCAAATATATTATGAATTAAATGCACTGAAACACTGAAAACCAACTAGTGGTTCTGTGGTTCTCACCTTGTGGTTTTGACACCAGCAGCGCCCTTGCAACCCTCAAACCCCGGAGATCCACAGGTCTGTGTTGTAACAAGCCCTCCCCCTGACCCTGGTGCATGGCAGTTTAAGAATTACCCGTGGAAGCGAAAAGACTTTGAAGAAAACGTGGAGATATGCCTTGTATAAACATTCCTTTGCTCTGGAACCACGTAGAGACTTGGGAGCCAGTTGGGTGGAGCATTCGTTGGATGAGGGTGCTCGGGTTAGGAACATCAAGGTGTGGCTCCGGATAATTCAATCACCTAATTAAGTTTCCAGCTATGCTAA
This sequence comes from Pongo abelii, assembly GCF_028885655.2. Classification (NCBI taxonomy): domain Eukaryota; kingdom Metazoa; phylum Chordata; class Mammalia; order Primates; family Hominidae; genus Pongo; species Pongo abelii. Next base: position 831,685 of record NC_072002.2, read on the forward strand.
TCTCTTTTAAAATTCCGTTCATGTAAATTCCTTTACTCAGACTGAGAATGGCAAAGCCTCAACCCCAATTTCCAGGGAGGGTTGAGAGCCTCAGGTTGAGTTGCTCACCAATAGCCTATGCTTTAACCCATCATGCCTATAGAATGAGGTCTCCATAAAAACCCGAAAGGACTGGGTTTAGAGGGCTTCTGGATAACACTTCCAGGAAGGTAGTGCGCCCCTCCCCACATGCCGGGCCCAAAGTCTTTTTTCTGAATTTTTGGCAACATCCGCTATAATAAAATGGTAAATGTAAGTGTTTCCCTGCGTGCTGTGAACTCTTCCAGCAAATTAATGCAACTAAAACTGCGAGTGGTGGAAACCCGATTTATAGCCAGTTGCTAAGAAGCAGAGGTAAAACAACGCTGGGCTTCCCATTGTTATTAGAGTGGGAGGCCAGTCTTGCGGGACTGAGCCCTTTGGAATCTAATGCTGTGTCCCGGTAGATAGCGTCATCCTTGAATTACAAGACACACATAGGTTGAGAATAACTTTTCTAGTCATTTGCTGTATGTCTTATTTACAATATGTAACCAAATTCTTTATCCTGACCTTATGGCACCTGGGTTGAGAACCATGATTTGAACCAAAGTGGGTCCGTCCCATTCTGAGTTTGAAACTTTAGTTTGCCACTAGCCTTTTGTTATTGTTTTTCCGTTTCGTTTCGTTTCGTTTCGTTTCAAAGTTCTGGGGTATATGTGCAGGATGTGCAGATTTGTTACAAAGGTAAACGTGTGCCATGGTGGTTTGCTGCACCTGTCAACCCATCACCTAGTTATTAACCCCGGCATGCATTAGCTGTTTTTCCTAATGCTCTGCCTCCCGACAGGCCCCAGTGTGTGTTGTTCCCCTTCCTGTGTCCATGTGATCTCGTTTTTCAGCTCCCATGATAAGTGAGAATATGGTGTGTGGTTTTCTTTTCCGGATTACTTTGCTGAGGATAATGACTTCACAGCACAAGTGCTTTTTTTTAATTTTAGAAAATAGTATTTTATTGAATAAGATTTATTCGCAGAAAAATAAGCTTTAATCTACAACGAATGCCAGGCTCTACAGCAGAAAGTAATTTTCTCAGCTTTCCGCACACAAAGGTTCCTACTAAGTGAAAAAAGCCATAAAATTTCATTCACAAATGTACTACTCTGTCTCAAAACATTTCACATAATCATTCACCGTGCTAATACAATTAGATCACATATTGAGTCAGGTTAAAGTATCCCTCTAATAACTGTTTTTTAAAATGCTATCAAAATCCACTCCCCAACAGTCTGCCACTGTTAATGGTGTACAGCATTATTGAATACAATGGAATTGATGAAGCCCATATCCAAAGACAAACCGTGACTTATCATGGTTTGATTTATGATTTTTCAACTTTGTGATGGGTATATTGGGATATTAGATGAGTTTTTGAGTTACACAGTGTTTTTGAGTATTTGACCATGTACTCCAGAAATGGCTGCCTAAAGAAAAACAGGCGTACCTAATTAAAATATACTTAGTGGATGGGAAAAACCAATAGAGGTTTACAATTGATGGAGAATCATGAATGAGAGACAGCGGTAAATAGTAACAATAACACAATTTTCCGGAAACTGCCGAGGATTTCCCAAAAAAAAAACGCAGAATGTAGGATGCAGCTAAGGCCTATGAAGCAGAGAGGGCAGAAGGTGTAAGAGAGAAATAGGAGGAAGGAAGGAAGGAAGGAAGGAAGGAAGGAAGGAAGGAAGGAAGGAAGGAAGGAAGGAAGGAAGGAAGGAAGGAAGGAGAGAAGGAAGGAAGGAGAAAACACCCGGTGTTACTAAAACCAAAAAGAAAGAAAATGGTTTCCCACTGTGGGTATGGCTACAATGTGGATGAATGTTGAAAATATTGTGCTAAGTGTAAAGTCAGTCACAAAAGCTCACATATTGTGCAATTGTGTTTATATGAAATGCCCACAGTATGGAAATCTATGGATATGGGGTTGATCGCTCCATGTAGTTGTTACCTAGGGCTGAGGGTCAGGGAGAGGGTTTGAGAGAGAATGACGAGTGACCAATGTTTACAGGGTTTTTCTCTGGCCGGTGGTGATAAAATGTTCTAAAATGGATTGCGAATTAAAATGGAATGTGCACAACCAGAAATACAGTAAGAGCCACTCAATTCATGACTTTTAATGGGGGAATCTTATGTGACACACTCTCATCGAGACCACGGCAGACAGAGTGAAAGAGGAAAAAGGTGAGTAAATATCTGAAACGGAGGCAGAAACAGAGAGAACGAATAGCCCTGTGAACGGAAGAGAGAGAGAAAAGGGGAAATGGCCTTATGTACAAATGACAGATCTGCAAGTGGGGCTCACATCAACAGTGTCACTGCCAGGGAGGAGGGTCGTGCTAGCCATGTCACCGGTAGTGTCGCCCGCAGGGACGCCGACATGCTGGAGGTTCGTGTCCGCATGATCTCTGGCAGCCACGTGGGCCAGCAGGAGGGTCCCGCTGCACAGCTGTGGGGTGAGGATAGCCTGGGTGGTGATATCGGCCAATACAGGGGCCTCTTCTGCTGGCAAGAGTGTGACAGTAGCAAGTAGATGGACAGGCCTGTGTGTGAGGGCGGAATGCAGGAGAGGCTCTTCTGCGGCTGGGTGTGGGGCCCGCACCAGAAATGTGGAGAAATGGCCAGGTAACTGCGTCATGTTGGCTAGTAGATTGGCCAGGGCTTCGAACTGAAGGACAATAACGGGGAGTAGCTGTCAGGCCCTGGGAGTGTCTGAGTGTAAGTGGAGATGGGTTTGGGGTCACTGAGGGATAGGTGGGAGCCATCCCTGTATAGATACAGGTCATAGGGAGATCGTCTCGTGAGGCCTGTGAGTGTCTAGGGTTCTCCTGGGTGCCTGGAGCTGACTGTGGCAGAAATCTGGGGAAGCCTGGAGAGAAGCTGGGAGACGCAGGAGAGTCCCTGAAGGCTGGGAGTGAAGAGGTGAAGGAAATGGGGGAGGGATGCAGTAAGGTCCGTGAGTCTGCAGGTGATTCCTGGGTGTGGGAAGCTGACTCCAGGTGAAATCGGGAGATGGTTGGAGAGTAGCTGAGAGAGACAGAAGAGTCCCTGAGGGCTGGAGGTGACAACATGAGCGAGAATGGGGAGTAAGTCAGTGAAATTGGTGAGTTTGGTGGTGTGTCCTGGGTGCCTGGAACCGACTCCAGCTGGAATCTAGAGAACTTTTGAGAGTAGCTGAAAGAGACACAAGAGTCCCTGTGGGCTGAGGGCAAAGACCTGAGAGAGACCAGGGAGGATCTCAGTGAGGTCTGTGAGTCTGTAGGTGACTCCGGAATGCAGGAGGCTGACTCCCGCTGGAATCTGGGCGTGGCAGGAGAGTAGCTGGGACAGACAGGGGAGTCCCAGGGGGCTGGGGGTGAAGACATGAGAGAGACCGGGGAGTAACTCAGTGAAACTGGGGAGTTTGTAGGTGATCCCTGGGTGCCTGGAACTGACTCCCGCTGAAATCTGGGCGTGGTTGGAGAGTAGCGGGGACACACAGGAGAGTCCCTGAGGGCTGGGGGTGAAGACATGAGAGAGACCGGGGAGTAACTCAGTGAAACTGGTGAGTTTGGTGGTGACTCCGGGGTGCCTGCAACTGACTCCAGCTGACATCTGGGCGTGGCTGGAGAGTAGCTGGGACAGGCAGGAGAGTCCCTGAGGGCTGGTGAAGACATGAGAGAGACTGGAGAGTAATTGAGTGAAACTGGTGAGTTTGGTGGTGATTCCGGGGTGCCTGGAACTGACTCCCGCTGAAATGTGGGCGTGGTTTGAGAGTAGTTGGGACCCACAGGGGAGTCCCTGAGGGCTGGTGAAGACATGAGGGAGACTGGGGAGTAATTGAGTGAAATTGGTGAGTTTGGTGGTGATTCCGGGGTGCCTGGAAGTGACTCCCGCTGAAATGTGGGCGTGGTTGGAGAGTAGCTGGGACAGGCAGGAGAGTCCCTGAGGGATGGTGAAGACATGAGAGAGACTGGGGAGTAACGCAGTGAAATTGGTGAGTTTGGTGGTGATTTCTGGGTGCCTGCAACTGACTCTCGCTGAAATGTGGGCGTGGTTGGAGAGTAGCTGGGACAGACAGGAGAGTCCCTGAGGGTTGGGGATAAAGACGTGCTAGAGACTGGGGAGTAACTCAGTGAAAGTGGTGAGCTTGCTGGTGATCCCTGGGTTGCTGGAACTGACTCCCGCTGAAATGTGGGCGTGGCTGGATAGTAGTTGAGAGAGACAGGAGGGTCCGTAAGGGCTGGGGGTGAAGACGTGAGAGAGACTGGCGAGGATCTCACTGAAGTCTGTGAGTTTGTAGGTGCTTCTGGGGTGTGGGAGACCGACTCCCGCTGAAATCTGGGCGTAGTTGGAGAGTAGCTGGGACAGACAGGAGAGTCATTGACGGCTGGGGGTGAGCTGCTGGATGATGGCAGTAGGAACATATGGTATATTATTGATGAATGAGGTGACTGTGAAGAATCTCCGGAGGAGGACACGGGAGAGCACAATGACATGAGTGATTGTCCTGCTTGGTTAGGAAAGGGAAATGTAACGTTGTGAAATTCTGTTGATGACGGATGTGAGAGTGGTGAAGCCCTGCGGGATGATGTAGAGTACTTCCACATCCCTGGTGGGGAGCTGCCCCTTGGGTCTGAGTTTCTGGGAGGGGAGAGGGAGAAGCTGGGTGAGGCGGGCATGAATCCTGAGGCGTCAGGGATGGGGGACCGCTCACAATCTCCCGAAACCTGTGAGTCTCTGGGGGACTCCTGGGTGCATGGGGCTGACTCCCGCAGAAACCTGGGGATGGCTGGAGAGTAAGTGGGAGACACGGGAGAGTCCCTGAGGCCTGGGGTTGAAGAGATGAAAGACATAGGGGAGGAGCACCGTGAGGCCCGTGAGTTTGTAGGTGATTCCTGGGTGTGGGGGGCTGACTCCAGCTGAAATCTGGGGTTGTTTGGAGAGTAGCTGGGAGACACAAGAGTCTCCCCGAGAGCTGGTTGTGAGCTGCTGGGTGATGGCAGTAAGAACATGTGGTATATTATTGATGAACCTGGTGACTCTAAAGAATCCCCAGAGGAGGACACGGGAGAGCCCAAAGGCTTCATTGATTGCCCATCACGGTGAGGAAAGGGAAATGGGAGCTTGTGGGATTCTGGTGATGACAGAGGTGAGTGTGGTGAAGCCCTAGGGGATGGTGAATGGTAGCTCCGGATCCCTGGTGAGGAGCTTCCTCTTAAGTCTGAGTTTCTGAGAGGGGAGAGGGAGAAGCTGGGTGAGGCTAGCATGGATCTTGGGGAGTCCGGGCTGGGGGACCGTTCATAAGAAGAGCCAGACAAGACCCTACTGTTCTTAGGTGCAGACATGACTAGGAAACCTGTAGCTCCCAGGGACCCCTACCAATTTTCTAACCCGCAGAATGAACGAGTGTGTGTGTGTGTGTGTGTGTGTGTGTGTGTGTGTGTGTGTGTTTGTGTGTGTGTTGTGAGGTATGTGCTCCTCAAGAAAATGGAAATAAACCAACCAATGAGACACACAGACAGACAGACAGATAGACAGAGATACACTTACCCAAGTGTTCTGTCCTGTCCTCTGAATCCGCTTCCAAGTCGCAAGACGCTGTAAGCTCCAAGTCCACGCAGAGCCCGCAAAACGCTCCGGCCGCTGCTCCGCTCTGCGAAGATCTGAGTACAGGCCCGCCAGGGTGGGTTTAAATAGCCTCGGGCGCAGCCTAGCAGCGGAAAGGGCGGAGCTTCGCTCCTCCTTTCCATCAGTCACCCCTAACTTTCCCAGGCTACACCTCCTAGGAAACTCTTCTCCTGATTTGATTTCATGCGCCACATTTGGGACAATCTAAGAACTTACAAGTTTTCTTGGCCAAATATATTATGAATTAAATGCACTGAAACACTGAAAACCAACTAGTGGTTCTGTGGTTCTCACCTTGTGGTTTTGACACCAGCAGCGCCCTTGCAACCCTCAAACCCCGGAGATCCACAGGTCTGTGTTGTAACAAGCCCTCCCCCTGACCCTGGTGCATGGCAGTTTAAGAATTACCCGTGGAAGCGAAAAGACTTTGAAGAAAACGTGGAGATATGCCTTGTATAAACATTCCTTTGCTCTGGAACCACGTAGAGACTTGGGAGCCAGTTGGGTGGAGCATTCGTTGGATGAGGGTGCTCGGGTTAGGAACATCAAGGTGTGGCTCCGGATAATTCAATCACCTAATTAAGTTTCCAGCTATGCTAATCTCTTTTAAAATTCCGTTCATGTAAATTCCTTTACTCAGACTGAGAATGGCAAAGCCTCAACCCCAATTTCCAGGGAGGGTTGAGAGCCTCAGGTTGAGTTGCTCACCAATAGCCTATGCTTTAACCCATCATGCCTATAGAATGAGGTCTCCATAAAAACCCGAAAGGACTGGGTTTAGAGGGCTTCTGGATAACACTTCCAGGAAGGTAGTGCGCCCCTCCCCACATGCCGGGCCCAAAGTCTTTTTTCTGAATTTTTGGCAACATCCGCTATAATAAAATGGTAAATGTAAGTGTTTCCCTGCGTGCTGTGAACTCTTCCAGCAAATTAATGCAACTAAAACTGCGAGTGGTGGAAACCCGATTTATAGCCAGTTGCTAAGAAGCAGAGGTAAAACAACGCTGGGCTTCCCATTGTTATTAGAGCGGGAGGCCAGTCTTGCGGGACTGAGCCCTTTGGAATCTAATGCTGTGTCCCGGTAGATAGCGTCATCCTTGAATTACAAGACACACATAGGTTGAGAATAACTTTTCTAGTCATTTGCTGTATGTCTTATTTACAATATGTAACCAAATTCTTTATCCTGACCTTATGGCACCTGGGTTGAGAACCATGATTTGAACCAAAGTGGGTCCGTCCCATTCTGAGTTTGAAACTTTAGTTTGCCACTAGCCTTTTGTTATTGTTTTTCCGTTTCGTTTCGTTTCGTTTCGTTTCAAAGTTCTGGGGTATATGTGCAGGATGTGCAGATTTGTTACAAAGGTAAACGTGTGCCATGGTGGTTTGCTGCACCTGTCAACCCATCACCTAGTTATTAAGCCCGGCATGCATTAGCTGTTTTTCCTAATGCTCTGCCTCCCGACAGGCCCCAGTGTGTGTTGTTCCCCTTCCTGTGTCCATGTGATCTCGTTTTTCAGCTCCCATGATAAGTGAGAATATGGTGTGTGGTTTTCTTTTCCGGATTACTTTGCTGAGGATAATGACTTCACAGCACAAGTGCTTTTTTTTAATTTTAGAAAATAGTATTTTATTGAATAAGATTTATTCGCAGAAAAATAAGCTTTAATCTACAACGAATGCCAGGCTCTACAGCAGAAAGTAATTTTCTCAGCTTTCCGCACACAAAGGTTCCTACTAAGTGAAAAAAGCCATAAAATTTCATTCACAAATGTACTACTCTGTCTCAAAACATTTCACATAATCATTCACCGTGCTAATACAATTAGATCACATATTGAGTCAGGTTAAATTATCCCTCTAATAACTGTTTTTTAAAATGCTATCAAAATCCACTCCCCAACAGTCTGCCACTGTTAATGGTGTACAGCATTATTGAATACAATGGAATTGATGAAGCCCATATCCAAGGACAAACCGTGACTTATCATGGTTTGATTTATGATTTTTCAACTTTGTGATGGGTATATTGGGATATTAGATGAGTTTTTGAGTTACACAGTGTTTTTGAGTATTTGACCATGTACTCCAGAAATGGCTGCCTAAAGAAAAACAGGCCTACCTAATTAAAATATACTTAGTGGATGGGAAAAACCAATAGAGGTTTACAATTGATGGAGAATCATGAATGAGAGACAGCGGTAAATAGTAACAATAACACAATTTTCCGGAAACTGCCGAGGATTTCCCAAAAAAAAAACGCAGAATGTAGGATGCAGCTAAGGCCTATGAAGCAGAGAGGGCAGAAGGTGTAAGAGAGAAATAGGAGGAAGGAAGGAAGGAAGGAAGGAAGGAAGGAAGGAAGGAAGGAAGGAAGGAAGGAAGGAGAGAAGGAAGGAAGGAGAAAACACCCGGTGTTACTAAAACCAAAAAGAAAGAAAATGGTTTCCCACTGTGGGTATGGCTACAATGTGGATGAATGTTGAAAATATTGTGCTAAGTGTAAAGTCAGTCACAAAAGCTCACATATTGTGCAATTGTGTTTATATGAAATGCCCACAGTATGGAAATCTATGGATATGGGGTTGATCGCTCCATGTTGTTGTTACCTAGGGCTGAGGGTCAGGGAGAGGGTTTGAGAGAGAATGAGGAGTCACCAATGTTTACAGGGTTTTTCTCTGGCCGGTGGTGATAAAATGTTCTAAAATGGATTGCGAATTAAAATGGAATGTGCACAACCAGAAATACAGTAAAAGCCACTCAATTCATGACTTTTAATGGGGGAATCTTATGTGACACACTCTCATCGAGACCACGGCAGACAGAGTGAAAGAGGAAAAAGGTGAGTAAATATCTGAAACGGAGGCAGAAACAGAGAGAACGAATAGCCCTGTGAACGGAAGAGAGAGAGAAAAGGGGAAATGGCCTTATGTACAAATGACAGATCTGCAAGTGGGGCTCACATCAACAGTGTCACTGCCAGGGAGGAGGGTCGTGCTAGCCATGTCACCGGTAGTGTCGCCCGCAGGGACGCCGACATGCTGGAGGTTCGTGTCCGCATGATCTCTGGCAGCCACGTGGGCCAGCAGGAGGGTCCCGCTGCACAGCTGTGGGGTGAGGATAGCCTGGGTGGTGATATCGGCCAATACAGGGGCCTCTTCTGCTGGCAAGAGTGTGACAGTAGCAAGTAGATGGACAGGCCTGTGTGTGAGGGCGGAATGCAGGAGAGGCTCTTCTGCGGCTGGGTGTGGGGCCCGCACCAGAAATGTGGAGAAATGGCCAGGTAACTGCGTCATGTTGGCTAGTAGATTGGCCAGGGCTTCGAACTGAAGGACAATAACGGGGAGTAGCTGTCAGGCCCTGGGAGTGTCTGAGTGTAAGTGGAGATGGGTTTGGGGTCACTGAGGGATAGGTGGGAGCCATCCCTGTATAGATACAGGTCATAGGGAGATCGTCTCGTGAGGCCTGTGAGTGTCTAGGGTTCTCCTGGGTGCCTGGAGCTGACTGTGGCAGAAATCTGGGGAAGCCTGGAGAGAAGCTGGGAGACGCAGGAGAGTCCCTGAAGGCTGGGAGTGAAGAGGTGAAGGAAATGGGGGAGGGATGCAGTAAGGTCCGTGAGTCTGCAGGTGATTCCTGGGTGTGGGAAGCTGACTCCAGGTGAAATCGGGAGATGGTTGGAGAGTAGCTGAGAGAGACAGAAGAGTCCCTGAGGGCTGGAGGTGACAACATGAGCGAGAATGGGGAGTAAGTCAGTGAAATTGGTGAGTTTGGTGGTGTGTCCTGGGTGCCTGGAACCGACTCCAGCTGGAATCTAGAGAACTTTTGAGAGTAGCTGAAAGAGACACAAGAGTCCCTGTGGGCTGAGGGCAAAGACCTGAGAGAGACCAGGGAGGATCTCAGTGAGGTCTGTGAGTCTGTAGGTGACTCCGGAATGCAGGAGGCTGACTCCCGCTGGAATCTGGGCGTGGCAGGAGAGTAGCTGGGACAGACAGGGGAGTCCCAGGGGGCTGGGGGTGAAGACATGAGAGAGACCGGGGAGTAACTCAGTGAAACTGGGGAGTTTGTAGGTGATCCCTGGGTGCCTGGAACTGACTCCCGCTGAAATCTGGGCGTGGTTGGAGAGTAGCGGGGACACACAGGAGAGTCCCTGAGGGCTGGGGGTGAAGACATGAGAGAGACCGGGGAGTAACTCAGTGAAACTGGTGAGTTTGGTGGTGACTCCGGGGTGCCTGCAACTGACTCCAGCTGACATCTGGGCGTGGCTGGAGAGTAGCTGGGACAGGCAGGAGAGTCCCTGAGGGCTGGTGAAGACATGAGAGAGACTGGAGAGTAATTGAGTGAAACTGGTGAGTTTGGTGGTGATTCCGGGGTGCCTGGAACTGACTCCCGCTGAAATGTGGGCGTGGTTTGAGAGTAGTTGGGACCCACAGGGGAGTCCCTGAGGGCTGGTGAAGACATGAGGGAGACTGGGGAGTAATTGAGTGAAATTGGTGAGTTTGGTGGTGATTCCGGGGTGCCTGGAAGTGACTCCCGCTGAAATGTGGGCGTGGTTGGAGAGTAGCTGGGACAGGCAGGAGAGTCCCTGAGGGATGGTGAAGACATGAGAGAGACTGGGGAGTAACGCAGTGAAATTGGTGAGTTTGGTGGTGATTTCTGGGTGCCTGCAACTGACTCTCGCTGAAATGTGGGCGTGGTTGGAGAGTAGCTGGGACAGACAGGAGAGTCCCTGAGGGTTGGGGATAAAGACGTGCTAGAGACTGGGGAGTAACTCAGTGAAAGTGGTGAGCTTGCTGGTGATCCCTGGGTTGCTGGAACTGACTCCCGCTGAAATGTGGGCGTGGCTGGATAGTAGTTGAGAGAGACAGGAGGGTCCGTAAGGGCTGGGGGTGAAGACGTGAGAGAGACTGGCGAGGATCTCACTGAAGTCTGTGAGTTTGTAGGTGCTTCTGGGGTGTGGGAGACCGACTCCCGCTGAAATCTGGGCGTAGTTGGAGAGTAGCTGGGACAGACAGGAGAGTCATTGACGGCTGGGGGTGAGCTGCTGGATGATGGCAGTAGGAACATATGGTATATTATTGATGAATGAGGTGACTGTGAAGAATCTCCGGAGGAGGACACGGGAGAGCACAATGACATGAGTGATTGTCCTGCTTGGTTAGGAAAGGGAAATGTAACGTTGTGAAATTCTGTTGATGACGGATGTGAGAGTGGTGAAGCCCTGCGGGATGATGTAGAGTACTTCCACATCCCTGGTGGGGAGCTGCCCCTTGGGTCTGAGTTTCTGGGAGGGGAGAGGGAGAAGCTGGGTGAGGCGGGCATGAATCCTGAGGCGTCAGGGATGGGGGACCGCTCACAATCTCCCGAAACCTGTGAGTCTCTGGGGGACTCCTGGGTGCATGGGGCTGACTCCCGCAGAAACCTGGGGATGGCTGGAGAGTAAGTGGGAGACACGGGAGAGTCCCTGAGGCCTGGGGTTGAAGAGATGAAAGACATAGGGGAGGAGCACCGTGAGGCCCGTGAGTTTGTAGGTGATTCCTGGGTGTGGGGGGCTGACTCCAGCTGAAATCTGGGGTTGTTTGGAGAGTAGCTGGGAGACACAAGAGTCTCCCCGAGAGCTGGTTGTGAGCTGCTGGGTGATGGCAGTAAGAACATGTGGTATATTATTGATGAACCTGGTGACTCTAAAGAATCCCCAGAGGAGGACACGGGAGAGCCCAAAGGCTTCATTGATTGCCCATCACGGTGAGGAAAGGGAAATGGGAGCTTGTGGGATTCTGGTGATGACAGAGGTGAGTGTGGTGAAGCCCTAGGGGATGGTGAATGGTAGCTCCGGATCCCTGGTGAGGAGCTTCCTCTTAAGTCTGAGTTTCTGAGAGGGGAGAGGGAGAAGCTGGGTGAGGCTAGCATGGATCTTGGGGAGTCCGGGCTGGGGGACCGTTCATAAGAAGAGCCAGACAAGACCCTACTGTTCTTAGGTGCAGACATGACTAGGAAACCTGTAGCTCCCAGGGACCCCTACCAATTTTCTAACCCGCAGAATGAACGAGTGTGTGTGTGTGTGTGTGTGTGTGTGTGTGTGTGTGTGTGTGTTTGTGTGTGTGTTGTGAGGTATGTGCTCCTCAAGAAAATGGAAATAAACCAACCAATGAGACACACAGACAGACAGACAGATAGACAGAGATACACTTACCCAAGTGTTCTGTCCTGTCCTCTGAATCCGCTTCCAAGTCGCAAGACGCTGTAAGCTCCAAGTCCACGCAGAGCCCGCAAAACGCTCCGGCCGCTGCTCCGCTCTGCGAAGATCTGAGTACAGGCCCGCCAGGGTGGGTTTAAATAGCCTCGGGCGCAGCCTAGCAGCGGAAAGGGCGGAGCTTCGCTCCTCCTTTCCATCAGTCACCCCTAACTTTCCCAGGCTACACCTCCTAGGAAACTCTTCTCCTGATTTGATTTCATGCGCCACATTTGGGACAATCTAAGAACTTACAAGTTTTCTTGGCCAAATATATTATGAATTAAATGCACTGAAACACTGAAAACCAACTAGTGGTTCTGTGGTTCTCACCTTGTGGTTTTGACACCAGCAGCGCCCTTGCAACCCTCAAACCCCGGAGATCCACAGGTCTGTGTTGTAACAAGCCCTCCCCCTGACCCTGGTGCATGGCAGTTTAAGAATTACCCGTGGAAGCGAAAAGACTTTGAAGAAAACGTGGAGATATGCCTTGTATAAACATTCCTTTGCTCTGGAACCACGTAGAGACTTGGGAGCCAGTTGGGTGGAGCATTCGTTGGATGAGGGTGCTCGGGTTAGGAACATCAAGGTGTGGCTCCGGATAATTCAATCACCTAATTAAGTTTCCAGCTATGCTAATCTCTTTTAAAATTCCGTTCATGTAAATTCCTTTACTCAGACTGAGAATGGCAAAGCCTCAACCCCAATTTCCAGGGAGGGTTGAGAGCCTCAGGTTGAGTTGCTCACCAATAGCCTATGCTTTAACCCATCATGCCTATAGAATGAGGTCTCCATAAAAACCCGAAAGGACTGGGTTTAGAGGGCTTCTGGATAACACTTCCAGGAAGGTAGTGCGCCCCTCCCCACATGCCGGGCCCAAAGTCTTTTTTCTGAATTTTTGGCAACATCCGCTATAATAAAATGGTAAATGTAAGTGTTTCCCTGCGTGCTGTGAACTCTTCCAGCAAATTAATGCAACTAAAACTGCGAGTGGTGGAAACCCGATTTATAGCCAGTTGCTAAGAAGCAGAGGTAAAACAACGCTGGGCTTCCCATTGTTATTAGAGCGGGAGGCCAGTCTTGCGGGACTGAGCCCTTTGGAATCTAATGCTGTGTCCCGGTAGATACCGTTATCCTTGAATTACAAGACACACATAGGTTGAGAATAACTTTTCTAGTCATTTGCTGTATGTCTTATTTACAATATGTAACCAAATTCTTTATCCTGACCTTATGGCACCTGGGTTGAGAACCATGATTTGAACCAAAGTGGGTCCGTCACATTCTGAGTTTGAAACTTTAGTTTGCCACTAGCCTTTTGTTATTGTTTTTCCGTTTCGTTTCGTTTCGTTTCGTTTCAAAGTTCTGGGGTATATGTGCAGGATGTGCAGATTTGTTACAAAGGTAAACGTGTGCCATGGTGGTTTGCTGCACCTGTCAACCCATCACCTAGTTATTAAGCCCGGCATGCATTAGCTGTTTTTCCTAATGCTCTGCCTCCCGACAGGCCCCAGTGTGTGTTGTTCCCCTTCCTGTGTCCATGTGATCTCGTTTTTCAGCTCCCATGATAAGTGAGAATATGGTGTGTGGTTTTCTTTTCCGGATTACTTTGCTGAGGATAATGACTTCACAGCACAAGTGCTTTTTTTTAATTTTAGAAAATAGTATTTTATTGAATAAGATTTATTCGCAGAAAAATAAGCTTTAATCTACAACGAATGCCAGGCTCTACAGCAGAAAGTAATTTTCTCAGCTTTCCGCACACAAAGGTTCCTACTAAGTGAAAAAAGCCATAAAATTTCATTCACAAATGTACTACTCTGTCTCAAAACATTTCACATAATCATTCACCGTGCTAATACAATTAGATCACATATTCAGTCAGGTTAAAGTATCCCTCTAATAACTGTTTTTTAAAATGCTATCAAAATCCACTCCCCAACAGTCTGCCACTGTTAATGGTGTACAGCATTATTGAATACAATGGAATTGATGAAGCCCATATCCAAGGACAAACCGTGACTTATCATGGTTTGATTTATGATTTTTCAACTTTGTGATGGGTATATTGGGATATTAGATGAGTTTTTGAGTTACACAGTGTTTTTGAGTATTTGACCATGTACTCCAGAAATGGCTGCCTAAAGAAAAACAGGCGTACCTAATTAAAATATACTTAGTGGATGGGAAAAACCAATAGAGGTTTACAATTGATGGAGAATCATGAATGAGAGACAGCGGTAAATAGTAACAATAACACAATTTTCCGGAAACTGCCGAGGATTTCCCAAAAAAAAAACGCAGAATGTAGGATGCAGCTAAGGCCTATGAAGCAGAGAGGGCAGAAGGTGTAAGAGAGAAATAGGAGGAAGGAAGGAAGGAAGGAAGGAAGGAAGGAAGGAAGGAAGGAAGGAAGGAAGGAGAGAAGGAAGGAAGGAGAAAACACCCGGTGTTACTAAAACCAAAAAGAAAGAAAATGGTTTCCCACTGTGGGTATGGCTACAATGTGGATGAATGTTGAAAATATTGTGCTAAGTGTAAAGTCAGTCACAAAAGCTCACATATTGTGCAATTGTGTTTATATGAAATGCCCACAGTATGGAAATCTATGGATATGGGGTTGATCGCTCCATGTAGTTGTTACCTAGGGCTGAGGGTCAGGGAGAGGGTTTGAGAGAGAATGAGGAGTGACCAATGTTTACAGGGTTTTTCTCTGGCCGGTGGTGATAAAATGTTCTAAAATGGATTGCGAATTAAAATGGAATGTGCACAACCAGAAATACAGTAAAAGCCACTCAATTCATGACTTTTAATGGGGGAATCTTATGTGACACACTCTCATCGAGACCACGGCAGACAGAGTGAAAGAGGAAAAAGGTGAGTAAATATCTGAAACGGAGGCAGAAACAGAGAGAACGAATAGCCCTGTGAACGGAAGAGAGAGAGAAAAGGGGAAATGGCCTTATGTACAAATGACAGATCTGCAAGTGGGGCTCACATCAACAGTGTCACTGCCAGGGAGGAGGGTCGTGCTAGCCATGTCACCGGTAGTGTCGCCCGCAGGGACGCCGACATGCTGGAGGTTCGTGTCCGCATGATCTCTGGCAGCCACGTGGGCCAGCAGGAGGGTCCCGCTGCACAGCTGTGGGGTGAGGATAGCCTGGGTGGTGATATCGGCCAATACAGGGGCCTCTTCTGCTGGCAAGAGTGTGACAGTAGCAAGTAGATGGACAGGCCTGTGTGTGAGGGCGGAATGCAGGAGAGGCTCTTCTGCGGCTGGGTGTGGGGCCCGCACCAGAAATGTGGAGAAATGGCCAGGTAACTGCGTCATGTTGGCTAGTAGATTGGCCAGGGCTTCGAACTGAAGGACAATAACGGGGAGTAGCTGTCAGGCCCTGGGAGTGTCTGAGTGTAAGTGGAGATGGGTTTGGGGTCACTGAGGGATAGGTGGGAGCCATCCCTGTATAGATACAGGTCATAGGGAGATCGTCTCGTGAGGCCTGTGAGTGTCTAGGGTTCTCCTGGGTGCCTGGAGCTGACTGTGGCAGAAATCTGGGGAAGGCTGGAGAGAAGCTGGGAGACGCAGGAGAGTCCCTGAAGGCTGGGAGTGAAGAGGTGAAGGAAATGGGGGAGGGATGCAGTAAGGTCCGTGAGTCTGCAGGTGATTCCTGGGTGTGGGAAGCTGACTCCAGGTGAAATCGGGAGATGGTTGGAGAGTAGCTGAGAGAGACAGAAGAGTCCCTGAGGGCTGGAGGTGACAACATGAGCGAGAATGGGGAGTAAGTCAGTGAAATTGGTGAGTTTGGTGGTGTGTCCTGGGTGCCTGGAACCGACTCCAGCTGGAATCTAGAGAACTTTTGAGAGTAGCTGAAAGAGACACAAGAGTCCCTGTGGGCTGAGGGCAAAGACCTGAGAGAGACCAGGGAGGATCTCAGTGAGGTCTGTGAGTCTGTAGGTGACTCCGGAATGCAGGAGGCTGACTCCCGCTGGAATCTGGGCGTGGCAGGAGAGTAGCTGGGACAGACAGGGGAGTCCCAGGGGGCTGGGGGTGAAGACATGAGAGAGACCGGGGAGTAACTCAGTGAAACTGGGGAGTTTGTAGGTGATCCCTGGGTGCCTGGAACTGACTCCCGCTGAAATCTGGGCGTGGTTGGAGAGTAGCGGGGACACACAGGAGAGTCCCTGAGGGCTGGGGGTGAAGACATGAGAGAGACCGGGGAGTAACTCAGTGAAACTGGTGAGTTTGGTGGTGACTCCGGGGTGCCTGCAACTGACTCCAGCTGACATCTGGGCGTGGCTGGAGAGTAGCTGGGACAGGCAGGAGAGTCCCTGAGGGCTGGTGAAGACATGAGAGAGACTGGAGAGTAATTGAGTGAAACTGGTGAGTTTGGTGGTGATTCCGGGGTGCCTGGAACTGACTCCCGCTGAAATGTGGGCGTGGTTTGAGAGTAGTTGGGACCCACAGGGGAGTCCCTGAGGGCTGGTGAAGACATGAGGGAGACTGGGGAGTAATTGAGTGAAATTGGTGAGTTTGGTGGTGATTCCGGGGTGCCTGGAAGTGACTCCCGCTGAAATGTGGGCGTGGTTGGAGAGTAGCTGGGACAGGCAGGAGAGTCCCTGAGGGATGGTGAAGACATGAGAGAGACTGGGGAGTAACGCAGTGAAATTGGTGAGTTTGGTGGTGATTTCTGGGTGCCTGCAACTGACTCTCGCTGAAATGTGGGCGTGGTTGGAGAGTAGCTGGGACAGACAGGAGAGTCCCTGAGGGTTGGGGATAAAGACGTGCTAGAGACTGGGGAGTAACTCAGTGAAAGTGGTGAGCTTGCTGGTGATCCCTGGGTTGCTGGAACTGACTCCCGCTGAAATGTGGGCGTGGCTGGATAGTAGTTGAGAGAGACAGGAGGGTCCGTAAGGGCTGGGGGTGAAGACGTGAGAGAGACTGGCGAGGATCTCACTGAAGTCTGTGAGTTTGTAGGTGCTTCTGGGGTGTGGGAGACCGACTCCCGCTGAAATCTGGGCGTAGTTGGAGAGTAGCTGGCACAGACAGGAGAGTCATTGACGGCTGGGGGTGAGCTGCTGGATGATGGCAGTAGGAACATATGGTATATTATTGATGAATGAGGTGACTGTGAAGAATCTCCGGAGGAGGACACGGGAGAGCACAATGACATGAGTGATTGTCCTGCTTGGTTAGGAAAGGGAAATGTAACGTTGTGAAATTCTGTTGATGACGGATGTGAGAGTGGTGAAGCCCTGCGGGATGATGTAGAGTACTTCCACATCCCTGGTGGGGAGCTGCCCCTTGGGTCTGAGTTTCTGGGAGGGGAGAGGGAGAAGCTGGGTGAGGCGGGCATGAATCCTGAGGCGTCAGGGATGGGGGACCGCTCACAATCTCCCGAAACCTGTGAGTCTCTGGGGGACTCCTGGGTGCATGGGGCTGACTCCCGCAGAAACCTGGGGATGGCTGGAGAGTAAGTGGGAGACACGGGAGAGTCCCTGAGGCCTGGGGTTGAAGAGATGAAAGACATAGGGGAGGAGCACCGTGAGGCCCGTGAGTTTGTAGGTGATTCCTGGGTGTGGGGGGCTGACTCCAGCTGAAATCTGGGGTTGTTTGGAGAGTAGCTGGGAGACACAAGAGTCTCCCCGAGAGCTGGTTGTGAGCTGCTGGGTGATGGCAGTAAGAACATGTGGTATATTATTGATGAACCTGGTGACTCTAAAGAATCCCCAGAGGAGGACACGGGAGAGCCCAAAGGCTTCATTGATTGCCCATCACGGTGAGGAAAGGGAAATGGGAGCTTGTGGGATTCTGGTGATGACAGAGGTGAGTGTGGTGAAGCCCTAGGGGATGGTGAATGGTAGCTCCGGATCCCTGGTGAGGAGCTTCCTCTTAAGTCTGAGTTTCTGAGAGGGGAGAGGGAGAAGCTGGGTGAGGCTAGCATGGATCTTGGGGAGTCCGGGCTGGGGGACCGTTCATAAGAAGAGCCAGACAAGACCCTACTGTTCTTAGGTGCAGACATGACTAGGAAACCTGTAGCTCCCAGGGACCCCTACCAATTTTCTAACCCGCAGAATGAACGAGTGTGTGTGTGTGTGTGTGTGTGTGTGTGTGTGTGTGTGTTTGTGTGTGTGTTGTGAGGTATGTGCTCCTCAAGAAAATGGAAATAAACCAACCAATGAGACACACAGACAGACAGACAGATAGACAGAGATACACTTACCCAAGTGTTCTGTCCTGTCCTCTGAATCCGCTTCCAAGTCGCAAGACGCTGTAAGCTCCAAGTCCACGCAGAGCCCGCAAAACGCTCCGGCCGCTGCTCCGCTCTGCGAAGATCTGAGTACAGGCCCGCCAGGGTGGGTTTAAATAGCCTCGGGCGCAGCCTAGCAGCGGAAAGGGCGGAGCTTCGCTCCTCCTTTCCATCAGTCACCCCCAACTTTCCCAGGCTACACCTCCTAGGAAACTCTTCTCCTGATTTGATTTCATGCGCCACATTTGGGACAATCTAAGAACTTACAAGTTTTCTTGGCCAAATATATTATGAATTAAATGCACTGAAACACTGAAAACCAACTAGTGGTTCTGTGGTTCTCACCTTGTGGTTTTGACACCAGCAGCGTCCTTGCAACCCTCAAACCCCGGAGATCCACAGGTCTGTGTTGTAACAAGCCCTCCCCCTGACCCTGGTGCATGGCAGTTTAAGAATTACCCGTGGAAGCGAAAAGACTTTGAAGAAAACGTGGAGATATGCCTTGTATAAACATTCCTTTGCTCTGGAACCACGTAGAGACTTGGGAGCCAGTTGGGTGGAGCATTCGTTGGATGAGGGTGCTCGGGTTAGGAACATCAAGGTGTGGCTCCGGATAATTCAATCACCTAATTAAGTTTCCAGCTATGCTAATCTCTTTTAAAATTCCGTTCATGTAAATTCCTTTACTCAGACTGAGAATGGCAAAGCCTCAACCCCAATTTCCAGGGAGGGTTGAGAGCCTCAGGTTGAGTTGCTCACCAATAGCCTATGGTTTAACCCATCATGCCTATAGAATGAGGTCTCCATAAAAACCCGAAAGGACTGGGTTTAGAGGGCTTCTGGATAACACTTCCAGGAAGGTACTGCGCCCCTCCCCACATGCCGGGCCCAAAGTCTTTTTTCTGAATTTTTGGCAACATCCGCTATAATAAAATGGTAAATGTAAGTGTTTCCCTGCGTGCTGTGAACTCTTCCAGCAAATTAATGCAACTAAAACTGCGAGTGGTGGAAACCCGATTTATAGCCAGTTGCTAAGAAGCAGAGGTAAAACAACGCTGGGCTTCCCATTGTTATTAGAGCGGGAGGCCAGTCTTGCGGGACTGAGCCCTTTGGAATCTAATGCTGTGTCCCGGTAGATAGCGTCATCCTTGAATTACAAGACACACATAGGTTGAGAATAACTTTTCTAGTCATTTGCTGTATGTCTTATTTACAATATGTAACCAAATTCTTTATCCTGACCTTATGGCACCTGGGTTGAGAACCATGATTTGAACCAAAGTGGGTCCGTCACATTCTGAGTTTGAAACTTTAGTTTGCCACTAGCCTTTTGTTATTGTTTTTCCGTTTCGTTTCGTTTCGTTTCGTTTCAAAGTTCTGGGGTATATGTGCAGGATGTGCAGATTTGTTACAAAGGTAAACGTGTGCCATGGTGGTTTGCTGCACCTGTCAACCCATCACCTAGTTATTAAGCCCGGCATGCATTAGCTGTTTTTCCTAATGCTCTGCCTCCCGACAGGCCCCAGTGTGTGTTGTTCCCCTTCCTGTGTCCATGTGATCTCGTTTTTCAGCTCCCATGATAAGTGAGAATATGGTGTGTGGTTTTCTTTTCCGGATTACTTTGCTGAGGATAATGACTTCACAGCACAAGTGCTTTTTTTTAATTTTAGAAAATAGTATTTTATTGAATAAGATTTATTCGCAGAAAAATAAGCTTTAATCTACAACGAATGCCAGGCTCTACAGCAGAAAGTAATTTTCTCAGCTTTCCGCACACAAAGGTTCCTACTAAGTGAAAAAAGCCATAAAATTTCATTCACAAATGTACTACTCTGTCTCAAAACATTTCACATAATCATTCACCGTGCTAATACAATTAGATCACATATTGAGTCAGGTTAAAGTATCCCTCTAATAACTGTTTTTTAAAATGCTATCAAAATCCACTCCCCAACAGTCTGCCACTGTTAATGGTGTACAGCATTATTGAATACAATGGAATTGATGAAGCCCATATCCAAAGACAAACCGTGACTTATCATGGTTTGATTTATGATTTTTCAACTTTGTGATGGGTATATTGGGATATTAGATGAGTTTTTGAGTTACACAGTGTTTTTGAGTATTTGACCATGTACTCCAGAAATGGCTGCCTAAAGAAAAACAGGCGTACCTAATTAAAATATACTTAGTGGATGGGAAAAACCAATAGAGGTTTACAATTGATGGAGAATCATGAATGAGAGACAGCGGTAAATAGTAACAATAACACAATTTTCCGGAAACTGCCGAGGATTTCCCAAAAAAAAAACGCAGAATGTAGGATGCAGCTAAGGCCTATGAAGCAGAGAGGGCAGAAGGTGTAAGAGAGAAATAGGAGGAAGGAAGGAAGGAAGGAAGGAAGGAAGGAAGGAAGGAAGGAAGGAAGGAAGGAGAGAAGGAAGGAAGGAGAAAACACCCGGTGTTACTAAAACCAAAAAGAAAGAAAATGGTTTCCCACTGTGGGTATGGCTACAATGTGGATGAATGTTGAAAATATTGTGCTAAGTGTAAAGTCAGTCACAAAAGCTCACATATTGTGCAATTGTGTTTATATGAAATGCCCACAGTATGGAAATCTATGGATATGGGGTTGATCGCTCCATGTAGTTGTTACCTAGGGCTGAGGGTCAGGGAGAGGGTTTGAGAGAGAATGAGGAGTGACCAATGTTTACAGGGTTTTTCTCTGGCCGGTGGTGATAAAATGTTCTAAAATGGATTGCGAATTAAAATGGAATGTGCACAACCAGAAATACAGTAAGAGCCACTCAATTCATGACTTTTAATGGGGGAATCTTATGTGACACACTCTCATCGAGACCACGGCAGACAGAGTGAAAGAGGAAAAAGGTGAGTAAATATCTGAAACGGAGGCAGAAACAGAGAGAACGAATAGCCCTGTGAACGGAAGAGAGAGAGAAAAGGGGAAATGGCCTTATGTACAAATGACAGATCTGCAAGTGGGGCTCACATCAACAGTGTCACTGCCAGGGAGGAGGGTCGTGCTAGCCATGTCACCGGTAGTGTCGCCCGCAGGGACGCCGACATGCTGGAGGTTCGTGTCCGCATGATCTCTGGCAGCCACGTGGGCCAGCAGGAGGGTCCCGCTGCACAGCTGTGGGGTGAGGATAGCCTGGGTGGTGATATCGGCCAATACAGGGGCCTCTTCTGCTGGCAAGAGTGTGACAGTAGCAAGTAGATGGACAGGCCTGTGTGTGAGGGCGGAATGCAGGAGAGGCTCTTCTGCGGCTGGGTGTGGGGCCCGCACCAGAAATGTGGAGAAATGGCCAGGTAACTGCGTCATGTTGGCTAGTAGATTGGCCAGGGCTTCGAACTGAAGGACAATAACGGGGAGTAGCTGTCAGGCCCTGGGAGTGTCTGAGTGTAAGTGGAGATGGGTTTGGGGTCACTGAGGGATAGGTGGGAGCCATCCCTGTATAGATACAGGTCATAGGGAGATCGTCTCGTGAGGCCTGTGAGTGTCTAGGGTTCTCCTGGGTGCCTGGAGCTGACTGTGGCAGAAATCTGGGGAAGCCTGGAGAGAAGCTGGGAGACGCAGGAGAGTCCCTGAAGGCTGGGAGTGAAGAGGTGAAGGAAATGGGGGAGGGATGCAGTAAGGTCCGTGAGTCTGCAGGTGATTCCTGGGTGTGGGAAGCTGACTCCAGGTGAAATCGGGAGATGGTTGGAGAGTAGCTGAGAGAGACAGAAGAGTCCCTGAGGGCTGGAGGTGACAACATGAGCGAGAATGGGGAGTAAGTCAGTGAAATTGGTGAGTTTGGTGTTGTGTCCTGGGTGCCTGGAACCGACTCCAGCTGGAATCTAGAGAACTTTTGAGAGTAGCTGAAAGAGACACAAGAGTCCCTGTGGGCTGAGGGCAAAGACCTGAGAGAGACCAGGGAGGATCTCAGTGAGGTCTGTGAGTCTGTAGGTGACTCCGGAATGCAGGAGGCTGACTCCCGCTGGAATCTGGGCGTGGCAGGAGAGTAGCTGGGACAGACAGGGGAGTCCCAGGGGGCTGGGGGTGAAGACATGAGAGAGACCGGGGAGTAACTCAGTGAAACTGGGGAGTTTGTAGGTGATCCCTGGGTGCCTGGAACTGACTCCCGCTGAAATCTGGGCGTGGTTGGAGAGTAGCGGGGACACACAGGAGAGTCCCTGAGGGCTGGGGGTGAAGACATGAGAGAGACCGGGGAGTAACTCAGTGAAACTGGTGAGTTTGGTGGTGACTCCGGGATGCCTGCAACTGACTCCAGCTGACATCTGGGCGTGGCTGGAGAGTAGCTGGGACAGGCAGGAGAGTCCCTGAGGGCTGGTGAAGACATGAGAGAGACTGGAGAGTAATTGAGTGAAACTGGTGAGTTTGGTGGTGATTCCGGGGTGCCTGGAACTGACTCCCGCTGAAATGTGGGCGTGGTTTGAGAGTAGTTGGGACCCACAGGGGAGTCCCTGAGGGCTGGTGAAGACATGAGGGAGACTGGGGAGTAATTGAGTGAAATTGGTGAGTTTGGTGGTGATTCCGGGGTGCCTGGAAGTGACTCCCGCTGAAATGTGGGCGTGGTTGGAGAGTAGCTGGGACAGGCAGGAGAGTCCCTGAGGGATGGTGAAGACATGAGAGAGACTGGGGAGTAACGCAGTGAAATTGGTGAGTTTGGTGGTGATTTCTGGGTGCCTGCAACTGACTCTCGCTGAAATGTGGACGTGGTTGGAGAGTAGCTGGGACAGACAGGAGAGTCCCTGAGGGTTGGGGATAAAGACGTGCTAGAGACTGGGGAGTAACTCAGTGAAAGTGGTGAGCTTGCTGGTGATCCCTGGGTTGCTGGAACTGACTCCCGCTGAAATGTGGGCGTGGCTGGATAGTAGTTGAGAGAGACAGGAGGGTCCGTAAGGGCTGGGGGTGAAGACGTGAGAGAGACTGGCGAGGATCTCACTGAAGTCTGTGAGTTTGTAGGTGCTTCTGGGGTGTGGGAGACCGACTCCCGCTGAAATCTGGGCGTAGTTGGAGAGTAGCTGGGACAGACAGGAGAGTCATTGACGGCTGGGGGTGAGCTGCTGGATGATGGCAGTAGGAACATATGGTATATTATTGATGAATGAGGTGACTGTGAAGAATCTCCGGAGGAGGACACGGGAGAGCACAATGACATGAGTGATTGTCCTGCTTGGTTAGGAAAGGGAAATGTAACGTTGTGAAATTCTGTTGATGACGGATGTGAGAGTGGTGAAGCCCTGCGGGATGATGTAGAGTACTTCCACATCCCTGGTGGGGAGCTGCCCCTTGGGTCTGAGTTTCTGGGAGGGGAGAGGGAGAAGCTGGGTGAGGCGGGCATGAATCCTGAGGCGTCAGGGATGGGGGACCGCTCACAATCTCCCGAAACCTGTGAGTCTCTGGGGGACTCCTGGGTGCATGGGGCTGACTCCCGCAGAAACCTGGGGATGGCTGGAGAGTAAGTGGGAGACACGGGAGAGTCCCTGAGGCCTGGGGTTGAAGAGATGAAAGACATAGGGGAGGAGCACCGTGAGGCCCGTGAGTTTGTAGGTGATTCCTGGGTGTGGGGGGCTGACTCCAGCTGAAATCTGGGGTTGTTTGGAGAGTAGCTGGGAGACACAAGAGTCTCCCCGAGAGCTGGTTGTGAGCTGCTGGGTGATGGCAGTAAGAACATGTGGTATATTATTGATGAACCTGGTGACTCTAAAGAATCCCCAGAGGAGGACACGGGAGAGCCCAAAGGCTTCATTGATTGCCCATCACGGTGAGGAAAGGGAAATGGGAGCTTGTGGGATTCTGGTGATGACAGAGGTGAGTGTGGTGAAGCCCTAGGGGATGGTGAATGGTAGCTCCGGATCCCTGGTGAGGAGCTTCCTCTTAAGTCTGAGTTTCTGAGAGGGGAGAGGGAGAAGCTGGGTGAGGCTAGCATGGATCTTGGGGAGTCCGGGCTGGGGGACCGTTCATAAGAAGAGCCAGACAAGACCCTACTGTTCTTAGGTGCAGACATGACTAGGAAACCTGTAGCTCCCAGGGACCCCTACCAATTTTCTAACCCGCAGAATGAACGAGTGTGTGTGTGTGTGTGTGTGTGTGTGTGTGTGTGTGTGTTTGTGTGTGTGTTGTGAGGTATGTGCTCCTCAAGAAAATGGAAATAAACCAACCAATGAGACACACAGACAGACAGACAGATAGACAGAGATACACTTACCCAAGTGTTCTGTCCTGTCCTCTGAATCCGCTTCCAAGTCGCAAGACGCTGTAAGCTCCAAGTCCACGCAGAGCCCGCAAAACGCTCCGGCCGCTGCTCCGCTCTGCGAAGATCTGAGTACAGGCCCGCCAGGGTGGGTTTAAATAGCCTCGGGCGCAGCCTAGCAGCGGAAAGGGCGGAGCTTCGCTCCTCCTTTCCATCAGTCACCCCCAACTTTCCCAGGCTACACCTCCTAGGAAACTCTTCTCCTGATTTGATTTCATGCGCCACATTTGGGACAATCTAAGAACTTACAAGTTTTCTTGGCCAAATATATTATGAATTAAATGCACTGAAACACTGAAAACCAACTAGTGGTTCTGTGGTTCTCACCTTGTGGTTTTGACACCAGCAGCGTCCTTGCAACCCTCAAACCCCGGAGATCCACAGGTCTGTGTTGTAACAAGCCCTCCCCCTGACCCTGGTGCATGGCAGTTTAAGAATTACCCGTGGAAGCGAAAAGACTTTGAAGAAAACGTGGAGATATGCCTTGTATAAACATTCCTTTGCTCTGGAACCACGTAGAGACTTGGGAGCCAGTTGGGTGGAGCATTCGTTGGATGAGGGTGCTCGGGTTAGGAACATCAAGGTGTGGCTCCGGATAATTCAATCACCTAATTAAGTTTCCAGCTATGCTAATCTCTTTTAAAATTCCGTTCATGTAAATTCCTTTACTCAGACTGAGAATGGCAAAGCCTCAACCCCAATTTCCAGGGAGGGTTGAGAGCCTCAGGTTGAGTTGCTCACCAATAGCCTATGGTTTAACCCATCATGCCTATAGAATGAGGTCTCCATAAAAACCCGAAAGGACTGGGTTTAGAGGGCTTCTGGATAACACTTCCAGGAAGGTACTGCGCCCCTCCCCACATGCCGGGCCCAAAGTCTTTTTTCTGAATTTTTGGCAACATCCGCTATAATAAAATGGTAAATGTAAGTGTTTCCCTGCGTGCTGTGAACTCTTCCAGCAAATTAATGCAACTAAAACTGCGAGTGGTGGAAACCCGATTTATAGCCAGTTGCTAAGAAGCAGAGGTAAAACAACGCTGGGCTTCCCATTGTTATTAGAGCGGGAGGCCAGTCTTGCGGGACTGAGCCCTTTGGAATCTAATGCTGTGTCCCGGTAGATAGCGTCATCCTTGAATTACAAGACACACATAGGTTGAGAATAACTTTTCTAGTCATTTGCTGTATGTCTTATTTACAATATGTAACCAAATTCTTTATCCTGACCTTATGGCACCTGGGTTGAGAACCATGATTTGAACCAAAGTGGGTCCGTCACATTCTGAGTTTGAAACTTTAGTTTGCCACTAGCCTTTTGTTATTGTTTTTCCGTTTCGTTTCGTTTCGTTTCGTTTCAAAGTTCTGGGGTATATGTGCAGGATGTGCAGATTTGTTACAAAGGTAAACGTGTGCCATGGTGGTTTGCTGCACCTGTCAACCCATCACCTAGTTATTAAGCCCGGCATGCATTAGCTGTTTTTCCTAATGCTCTGCCTCCCGACAGGCCCCAGTGTGTGTTGTTCCCCTTCCTGTGTCCATGTGATCTCGTTTTTCAGCTCCCATGATAAGTGAGAATATGGTGTGTGGTTTTCTTTTCCGGATTACTTTGCTGAGGATAATGACTTCACAGCACAAGTGCTTTTTTTTAATTTTAGAAAATAGTATTTTATTGAATAAGATTTATTCGCAGAAAAATAAGCTTTAATCTACAACGAATGCCAGGCTCTACAGCAGAAAGTAATTTTCTCAGCTTTCCGCACACAAAGGTTCCTACTAAGTGAAAAAAGCCATAAAATTTCATTCACAAATGTACTACTCTGTCTCAAAACATTTCACATAATCATTCACCGTGCTAATACAATTAGATCACATATTGAGTCAGGTTAAAGTATCCCTCTAATAACTGTTTTTTAAAATGCTATCAAAATCCACTCCCCAACAGTCTGCCACTGTTAATGGTGTACAGCATTATTGAATACAATGGAATTGATGAAGCCCATATCCAAAGACAAACCGTGACTTATCATGGTTTGATTTATGATTTTTCAACTTTGTGATGGGTATATTGGGATATTAGATGAGTTTTTGAGTTACACAGTGTTTTTGAGTATTTGACCATGTACTCCAGAAATGGCTGCCTAAAGAAAAACAGGCGTACCTAATTAAAATATACTTAGTGGATGGGAAAAACCAATAGAGGTTTACAATTGATGGAGAATCATGAATGAGAGACAGCGGTAAATAGTAACAATAACACAATTTTCCGGAAACTGCCGAGGATTTCCCAAAAAAAAAACGCAGAATGTAGGATGCAGCTAAGGCCTATGAAGCAGAGAGGGCAGAAGGTGTAAGAGAGAAATAGGAGGAAGGAAGGAAGGAAGGAAGGAAGGAAGGAAGGAAGGAAGGAAGGAAGGAAGGAGAGAAGGAAGGAAGGAGAAAACACCCGGTGTTACTAAAACCAAAAAGAAAGAAAATGGTTTCCCACTGTGGGTATGGCTACAATGTGGATGAATGTTGAAAATATTGTGCTAAGTGTAAAGTCAGTCACAAAAGCTCACATATTGTGCAATTGTGTTTATATGAAATGCCCACAGTATGGAAATCTATGGATATGGGGTTGATCGCTCCATGTAGTTGTTACCTAGGGCTGAGGGTCAGGGAGAGGGTTTGAGAGAGAATGAGGAGTGACCAATGTTTACAGGGTTTTTCTCTGGCCGGTGGTGATAAAATGTTCTAAAATGGATTGCGAATTAAAATGGAATGTGCACAACCAGAAATACAGTAAGAGCCACTCAATTCATGACTTTTAATGGGGGAATCTTATGTGACACACTCTCATCGAGACCACGGCAGACAGAGTGAAAGAGGAAAAAGGTGAGTAAATATCTGAAACGGAGGCAGAAACAGAGAGAACGAATAGCCCTGTGAACGGAAGAGAGAGAGAAAAGGGGAAATGGCCTTATGTACAAATGACAGATCTGCAAGTGGGGCTCACATCAACAGTGTCACTGCCAGGGAGGAGGGTCGTGCTAGCCATGTCACCGGTAGTGTCGCCCGCAGGGACGCCGACATGCTGGAGGTTCGTGTCCGCATGATCTCTGGCAGCCACGTGGGCCAGCAGGAGGGTCCCGCTGCACAGCTGTGGGGTGAGGATAGCCTGGGTGGTGATATCGGCCAATACAGGGGCCTCTTCTGCTGGCAAG
Source organism: Pongo abelii (assembly GCF_028885655.2). NCBI lineage: Eukaryota > Metazoa > Chordata > Mammalia > Primates > Hominidae > Pongo > Pongo abelii. The sequence continues at coordinate 859,328 of NC_072002.2, forward strand.
AGTGTGACAGTAGCAAGTAGATGGACAGGCCTGTGTGTGAGGGCGGAATGCAGGAGAGGCTCTTCTGCGGCTGGGTGTGGGGCCCGCACCAGAAATGTGGAGAAATGGCCAGGTAACTGCGTCATGTTGGCTAGTAGATTGGCCAGGGCTTCGAACTGAAGGACAATAACGGGGAGTAGCTGTCAGGCCCTGGGAGTGTCTGAGTGTAAGTGGAGATGGGTTTGGGGTCACTGAGGGATAGGTGGGAGCCATCCCTGTATAGATACAGGTCATAGGGAGATCGTCTCGTGAGGCCTGTGAGTGTCTAGGGTTCTCCTGGGTGCCTGGAGCTGACTGTGGCAGAAATCTGGGGAAGCCTGGAGAGAAGCTGGGAGACGCAGGAGAGTCCCTGAAGGCTGGGAGTGAAGAGGTGAAGGAAATGGGGGAGGGATGCAGTAAGGTCCGTGAGTCTGCAGGTGATTCCTGGGTGTGGGAAGCTGACTCCAGGTGAAATCGGGAGATGGTTGGAGAGTAGCTGAGAGAGACAGAAGAGTCCCTGAGGGCTGGAGGTGACAACATGAGCGAGAATGGGGAGTAAGTCAGTGAAATTGGTGAGTTTGGTGTTGTGTCCTGGGTGCCTGGAACCGACTCCAGCTGGAATCTAGAGAACTTTTGAGAGTAGCTGAAAGAGACACAAGAGTCCCTGTGGGCTGAGGGCAAAGACCTGAGAGAGACCAGGGAGGATCTCAGTGAGGTCTGTGAGTCTGTAGGTGACTCCGGAATGCAGGAGGCTGACTCCCGCTGGAATCTGGGCGTGGCAGGAGAGTAGCTGGGACAGACAGGGGAGTCCCAGGGGGCTGGGGGTGAAGACATGAGAGAGACCGGGGAGTAACTCAGTGAAACTGGGGAGTTTGTAGGTGATCCCTGGGTGCCTGGAACTGACTCCCGCTGAAATCTGGGCGTGGTTGGAGAGTAGCGGGGACACACAGGAGAGTCCCTGAGGGCTGGGGGTGAAGACATGAGAGAGACCGGGGAGTAACTCAGTGAAACTGGTGAGTTTGGTGGTGACTCCGGGATGCCTGCAACTGACTCCAGCTGACATCTGGGCGTGGCTGGAGAGTAGCTGGGACAGGCAGGAGAGTCCCTGAGGGCTGGTGAAGACATGAGAGAGACTGGAGAGTAATTGAGTGAAACTGGTGAGTTTGGTGGTGATTCCGGGGTGCCTGGAACTGACTCCCGCTGAAATGTGGGCGTGGTTTGAGAGTAGTTGGGACCCACAGGGGAGTCCCTGAGGGCTGGTGAAGACATGAGGGAGACTGGGGAGTAATTGAGTGAAATTGGTGAGTTTGGTGGTGATTCCGGGGTGCCTGGAAGTGACTCCCGCTGAAATGTGGGCGTGGTTGGAGAGTAGCTGGGACAGGCAGGAGAGTCCCTGAGGGATGGTGAAGACATGAGAGAGACTGGGGAGTAACGCAGTGAAATTGGTGAGTTTGGTGGTGATTTCTGGGTGCCTGCAACTGACTCTCGCTGAAATGTGGACGTGGTTGGAGAGTAGCTGGGACAGACAGGAGAGTCCCTGAGGGTTGGGGATAAAGACGTGCTAGAGACTGGGGAGTAACTCAGTGAAAGTGGTGAGCTTGCTGGTGATCCCTGGGTTGCTGGAACTGACTCCCGCTGAAATGTGGGCGTGGCTGGATAGTAGTTGAGAGAGACAGGAGGGTCCGTAAGGGCTGGGGGTGAAGACGTGAGAGAGACTGGCGAGGATCTCACTGAAGTCTGTGAGTTTGTAGGTGCTTCTGGGGTGTGGGAGACCGACTCCCGCTGAAATCTGGGCGTAGTTGGAGAGTAGCTGGGACAGACAGGAGAGTCATTGACGGCTGGGGGTGAGCTGCTGGATGATGGCAGTAGGAACATATGGTATATTATTGATGAATGAGGTGACTGTGAAGAATCTCCGGAGGAGGACACGGGAGAGCACAATGACATGAGTGATTGTCCTGCTTGGTTAGGAAAGGGAAATGTAACGTTGTGAAATTCTGTTGATGACGGATGTGAGAGTGGTGAAGCCCTGCGGGATGATGTAGAGTACTTCCACATCCCTGGTGGGGAGCTGCCCCTTGGGTCTGAGTTTCTGGGAGGGGAGAGGGAGAAGCTGGGTGAGGCGGGCATGAATCCTGAGGCGTCAGGGATGGGGGACCGCTCACAATCTCCCGAAACCTGTGAGTCTCTGGGGGACTCCTGGGTGCATGGGGCTGACTCCCGCAGAAACCTGGGGATGGCTGGAGAGTAAGTGGGAGACACGGGAGAGTCCCTGAGGCCTGGGGTTGAAGAGATGAAAGACATAGGGGAGGAGCACCGTGAGGCCCGTGAGTTTGTAGGTGATTCCTGGGTGTGGGGGGCTGACTCCAGCTGAAATCTGGGGTTGTTTGGAGAGTAGCTGGGAGACACAAGAGTCTCCCCGAGAGCTGGTTGTGAGCTGCTGGGTGATGGCAGTAAGAACATGTGGTATATTATTGATGAACCTGGTGACTCTAAAGAATCCCCAGAGGAGGACACGGGAGAGCCCAAAGGCTTCATTGATTGCCCATCACGGTGAGGAAAGGGAAATGGGAGCTTGTGGGATTCTGGTGATGACAGAGGTGAGTGTGGTGAAGCCCTAGGGGATGGTGAATGGTAGCTCCGGATCCCTGGTGAGGAGCTTCCTCTTAAGTCTGAGTTTCTGAGAGGGGAGAGGGAGAAGCTGGGTGAGGCTAGCATGGATCTTGGGGAGTCCGGGCTGGGGGACCGTTCATAAGAAGAGCCAGACAAGACCCTACTGTTCTTAGGTGCAGACATGACTAGGAAACCTGTAGCTCCCAGGGACCCCTACCAATTTTCTAACCCGCAGAATGAACGAGTGTGTGTGTGTGTGTGTGTGTGTGTGTGTGTGTGTGTGTGTGTTTGTGTGTGTGTTGTGAGGTATGTGCTCCTCAAGAAAATGGAAATAAACCAACCAATGAGACACACAGACAGACAGACAGATAGACAGAGATACACTTACCCAAGTGTTCTGTCCTGTCCTCTGAATCCGCTTCCAAGTCGCAAGACGCTGTAAGCTCCAAGTCCACGCAGAGCCCGCAAAACGCTCCGGCCGCTGCTCCGCTCTGCGAAGATCTGAGTACAGGCCCGCCAGGGTGGGTTTAAATAGCCTCGGGCGCAGCCTAGCAGCGGAAAGGGCGGAGCTTCGCTCCTCCTTTCCATCAGTCACCCCCAACTTTCCCAGGCTACACCTCCTAGGAAACTCTTCTCCTGATTTGATTTCATGCGCCACATTTGGGACAATCTAAGAACTTACAAGTTTTCTTGGCCAAATATATTATGAATTAAATGCACTGAAACACTGAAAACCAACTAGTGGTTCTGTGGTTCTCACCTTGTGGTTTTGACACCAGCAGCGTCCTTGCAACCCTCAAACCCCGGAGATCCACAGGTCTGTGTTGTAACAAGCCCTCCCCCTGACCCTGGTGCATGGCAGTTTAAGAATTACCCGTGGAAGCGAAAAGACTTTGAAGAAAACGTGGAGATATGCCTTGTATAAACATTCCTTTGCTCTGGAACCACGTAGAGACTTGGGAGCCAGTTGGGTGGAGCATTCGTTGGATGAGGGTGCTCGGGTTAGGAACATCAAGGTGTGGCTCCGGATAATTCAATCACCTAATTAAGTTTCCAGCTATGCTAATCTCTTTTAAAATTCCGTTCATGTAAATTCCTTTACTCAGACTGAGAATGGCAAAGCCTCAACCCCAATTTCCAGGGAGGGTTGAGAGCCTCAGGTTGAGTTGCTCACCAATAGCCTATGGTTTAACCCATCATGCCTATAGAATGAGGTCTCCATAAAAACCCGAAAGGACTGGGTTTAGAGGGCTTCTGGATAACACTTCCAGGAAGGTAGTGCGCCCCTCCCCACATGCCGGGCCCAAAGTCTTTTTTCTGAATTTTTGGCAACATCCGCTATAATAAAATGGTAAATGTAAGTGTTTCCCTGCGTGCTGTGAACTCTTCCAGCAAATTAATGCAACTAAAACTGCGAGTGGTGGAAACCCGATTTATAGCCAGTTGCTAAGAAGCAGAGGTAAAACAACGCTGGGCTTCCCATTGTTATTAGAGTGGGAGGCCAGTCTTGCGGGACTGAGCCCTTTGGAATCTAATGCTGTGTCCCGGTAGATAGCGTCATCCTTGAATTACAAGACACACATAGGTTGAGAATAACTTTTCTAGTCATTTGCTGTATGTCTTATTTACAATATGTAACCAAATTCTTTATCCTGACCTTATGGCACCTGGGTTGAGAACCATGATTTGAACCAAAGTGGGTCCGTCACATTCTGAGTTTGAAACTTTAGTTTGCCACTAGCCTTTTGTTATTGTTTTTCCGTTTCGTTTCGTTTCGTTTCGTTTCAAAGTTCTGGGGTATATGTGCAGGATGTGCAGATTTGTTACAAAGGTAAACGTGTGCCATGGTGGTTTGCTGCACCTGTCAACCCATCACCTAGTTATTAAGCCCGGCATGCATTAGCTGTTTTTCCTAATGCTCTGCCTCCCGACAGGCCCCAGTGTGTGTTGTTCCCCTTCCTGTGTCCATGTGATCTCGTTTTTCAGCTCCCATGATAAGTGAGAATATGGTGTGTGGTTTTCTTTTCCGGATTACTTTGCTGAGGATAATGACTTCACAGCACAAGTGCTTTTTTTTAATTTTAGAAAATAGTATTTTATTGAATAAGATTTATTCGCAGAAAAATAAGCTTTAATCTACAACGAATGCCAGGCTCTACAGCAGAAAGTAATTTTCTCAGCTTTCCGCACACAAAGGTTCCTACTAAGTGAAAAAAGCCATAAAATTTCATTCACAAATGTACTACTCTGTCTCAAAACATTTCACATAATCATTCACCGTGCTAATACAATTAGATCACATATTGAGTCAGGTTAAAGTATCCCTCTAATAACTGTTTTTTAAAATGCTATCAAAATCCACTCCCCAACAGTCTGCCACTGTTAATGGTGTACAGCATTATTGAATACAATGGAATTGATGAAGCCCATATCCAAGGACAAACCGTGACTTATCATGGTTTGATTTATGATTTTTCAACTTTGTGATGGGTATATTGGGATATTAGATGAGTTTTTGAGTTACACAGTGTTTTTGAGTATTTGACCATGTACTCCAGAAATGGCTGCCTAAAGAAAAACAGGCGTACCTAATTAAAATATACTTAGTGGATGGGAAAAACCAATAGAGGTTTACAATTGATGGAGAATCATGAATGAGAGACAGCGGTAAATAGTAACAATAACACAATTTTCCGGAAACTGCCGAGGATTTCCCAAAAAAAAAACGCAGAATGTAGGATGCAGCTAAGGCCTATGAAGCAGAGAGGGCAGAAGGTGTAAGAGAGAAATAGGAGGAAGGAAGGAAGGAAGGAAGGAAGGAAGGAAGGAAGGAAGGAAGGAAGGAAGGAAGGAAGGAAGGAGAGAAGGAAGGAAGGAGAAAACACCCGGTGTTACTAAAACCAAAAAGAAAGAAAATGGTTTCCCACTGTGGGTATGGCTACAATGTGGATGAATGTTGAAAATATTGTGCTAAGTGTAAAGTCAGTCACAAAAGCTCACATATTGTGCAATTGTGTTTATATGAAATGCCCACAGTATGGAAATCTATGGATATGGGGTTGATCGCTCCATGTAGTTGTTACCTAGGGCTGAGGGTCAGGGAGAGGGTTTGAGAGAGAATGAGGAGTGACCAATGTTTACAGGGTTTTTCTCTGGCCGGTGGTGATAAAATGTTCTAAAATGGATTGCGAATTAAAATGGAATGTGCACAACCAGAAATACAGTAAGAGCCACTCAATTCATGACTTTTAATGGGGGAATCTTATGTGACACACTCTCATCGAGACCACGGCAGACAGAGTGAAAGAGGAAAAAGGTGAGTAAATATCTGAAACGGAGGCAGAAACAGAGAGAACGAATAGCCCTGTGAACGGAAGAGAGAGAGAAAAGGGGAAATGGCCTTATGTACAAATGACAGATCTGCAAGTGGGGCTCACATCAACAGTGTCACTGCCAGGGAGGAGGGTCGTGCTAGCCATGTCACCGGTAGTGTCGCCCGCAGGGACGCCGACATGCTGGAGGTTCGTGTCCGCATGATCTCTGGCAGCCACGTGGGCCAGCAGGAGGGTCCCGCTGCACAGCTGTGGGGTGAGGATAGCCTGGGTGGTGATATCGGCCAATACAGGGGCCTCTTCTGCTGGCAAGAGTGTGACAGTAGCAAGTAGATGGACAGGCCTGTGTGTGAGGGCGGAATGCAGGAGAGGCTCTTCTGCGGCTGGGTGTGGGGCCCGCACCAGAAATGTGGAGAAATGGCCAGGTAACTGCGTCATGTTGGCTAGTAGATTGGCCAGGGCTTCGAACTGAAGGACAATAACGGGGAGTAGCTGTCAGGCCCTGGGAGTGTCTGAGTGTAAGTGGAGATGGGTTTGGGGTCACTGAGGGATAGGTGGGAGCCATCCCTGTATAGATACAGGTCATAGGGAGATCGTCTCGTGAGGCCTGTGAGTGTCTAGGGTTCTCCTGGGTGCCTGGAGCTGACTGTGGCAGAAATCTGGGGAAGGCTGGAGAGAAGCTGGGAGACGCAGGAGAGTCCCTGAAGGCTGGGAGTGAAGAGGTGAAGGAAATGGGGGAGGGATGCAGTAAGGTCCGTGAGTCTGCAGGTGATTCCTGGGTGTGGGAAGCTGACTCCAGGTGAAATCGGGAGATGGTTGGAGAGTAGCTGAGAGAGACAGAAGAGTCCCTGAGGGCTGGAGGTGACAACATGAGCGAGAATGGGGAGTAAGTCAGTGAAATTGGTGAGTTTGGTGTTGTGTCCTGGGTGCCTGGAACCGACTCCAGCTGGAATCTAGAGAACTTTTGAGAGTAGCTGAAAGAGACACAAGAGTCCCTGTGGGCTGAGGGCAAAGACCTGAGAGAGACCAGGGAGGATCTCAGTGAGGTCTGTGAGTCTGTAGGTGACTCCGGAATGCAGGAGGCTGACTCCCGCTGGAATCTGGGCGTGGCAGGAGAGTAGCTGGGACAGACAGGGGAGTCCCAGGGGGCTGGGGGTGAAGACATGAGAGAGACCGGGGAGTAACTCAGTGAAACTGGGGAGTTTGTAGGTGATCCCTGGGTGCCTGGAACTGACTCCCGCTGAAATCTGGGCGTGGTTGGAGAGGAGCGGGGACACACAGGAGAGTCCCTGAGGGCTGGGGGTGAAGACATGAGAGAGACCGGGGAGTAACTCAGTGAAACTGGTGAGTTTGGTGGTGACTCCGGGATGCCTGCAACTGACTCCAGCTGACATCTGGGCGTGGCTGGAGAGTAGCTGGGACAGGCAGGAGAGTCCCTGAGGGCTGGTGAAGACATGAGAGAGACTGGAGAGTAATTGAGTGAAACTGGTGAGTTTGGTGGTGATTCCGGGGTGCCTGGAACTGACTCCCGCTGAAATGTGGGCGTGGTTTGAGAGTAGTTGGGACCCACAGGGGAGTCCCTGAGGGCTGGTGAAGACATGAGGGAGACTGGGGAGTAATTGAGTGAAATTGGTGAGTTTGGTGGTGATTCCGGGGTGCCTGGAAGTGACTCCCGCTGAAATGTGGGCGTGGTTGGAGAGTAGCTGGGACAGGCAGGAGAGTCCCTGAGGGATGGTGAAGACATGAGAGAGACTGGGGAGTAACGCAGTGAAATTGGTGAGTTTGGTGGTGATTTCTGGGTGCCTGCAACTGACTCTCGCTGAAATGTGGACGTGGTTGGAGAGTAGCTGGGACAGACAGGAGAGTCCCTGAGGGTTGGGGATAAAGACGTGCTAGAGACTGGGGAGTAACTCAGTGAAAGTGGTGAGCTTGCTGGTGATCCCTGGGTTGCTGGAACTGACTCCCGCTGAAATGTGGGCGTGGCTGGATAGTAGTTGAGAGAGACAGGAGGGTCCGTAAGGGCTGGGGGTGAAGACGTGAGAGAGACTGGCGAGGATCTCACTGAAGTCTGTGAGTTTGTAGGTGCTTCTGGGGTGTGGGAGACCGACTCCCGCTGAAATCTGGGCGTAGTTGGAGAGTAGCTGGGACAGACAGGAGAGTCATTGACGGCTGGGGGTGAGCTGCTGGATGATGGCAGTAGGAACATATGGTATATTATTGATGAATGAGGTGACTGTGAAGAATCTCCGGAGGAGGACACGGGAGAGCACAATGACATGAGTGATTGTCCTGCTTGGTTAGGAAAGGGAAATGTAACGTTGTGAAATTCTGTTGATGACGGATGTGAGAGTGGTGAAGCCCTGCGGGATGATGTAGAGTACTTCCACATCCCTGGTGGGGAGCTGCCCCTTGGGTCTGAGTTTCTGGGAGGGGAGAGGGAGAAGCTGGGTGAGGCGGGCATGAATCCTGAGGCGTCAGGGATGGGGGACCGCTCACAATCTCCCGAAACCTGTGAGTCTCTGGGGGACTCCTGGGTGCATGGGGCTGACTCCCGCAGAAACCTGGGGATGGCTGGAGAGTAAGTGGGAGACACGGGAGAGTCCCTGAGGCCTGGGGTTGAAGAGATGAAAGACATAGGGGAGGAGCACCGTGAGGCCCGTGAGTTTGTAGGTGATTCCTGGGTGTGGGGGGCTGACTCCAGCTGAAATCTGGGGTTGTTTGGAGAGTAGCTGGGAGACACAAGAGTCTCCCCGAGAGCTGGTTGTGAGCTGCTGGGTGATGGCAGTAAGAACATGTGGTATATTATTGATGAACCTGGTGACTCTAAAGAATCCCCAGAGGAGGACACGGGAGAGCCCAAAGGCTTCATTGATTGCCCATCACGGTGAGGAAAGGGAAATGGGAGCTTGTGGGATTCTGGTGATGACAGAGGTGAGTGTGGTGAAGCCCTAGGGGATGGTGAATGGTAGCTCCGGATCCCTGGTGAGGAGCTTCCTCTTAAGTCTGAGTTTCTGAGAGGGGAGAGGGAGAAGCTGGGTGAGGCTAGCATGGATCTTGGGGAGTCCGGGCTGGGGGACCGTTCATAAGAAGAGCCAGACAAGACCCTACTGTTCTTAGGTGCAGACATGACTAGGAAACCTGTAGCTCCCAGGGACCCCTACCAATTTTCTAACCCGCAGAATGAACGAGTGTGTGTGTGTGTGTGTGTGTGTGTGTGTGTGTGTGTGTGTGTTTGTGTGTGTGTTGTGAGGTATGTGCTCCTCAAGAAAATGGAAATAAACCAACCAATGAGACACACAGACAGACAGACAGATAGACAGAGATACACTTACCCAAGTGTTCTGTCCTGTCCTCTGAATCCGCTTCCAAGTCGCAAGACGCTGTAAGCTCCAAGTCCACGCAGAGCCCGCAAAACGCTCCGGCCGCTGCTCCGCTCTGCGAAGATCTGAGTACAGGCCCGCCAGGGTGGGTTTAAATAGCCTCGGGCGCAGCCTAGCAGCGGAAAGGGCGGAGCTTCGCTCCTCCTTTCCATCAGTCACCCCCAACTTTCCCAGGCTACACCTCCTAGGAAACTCTTCTCCTGATTTGATTTCATGCGCCACATTTGGGACAATCTAAGAACTTACAAGTTTTCTTGGCCAAATATATTATGAATTAAATGCACTGAAACACTGAAAACCAACTAGTGGTTCTGTGGTTCTCACCTTGTGGTTTTGACACCAGCAGCGTCCTTGCAACCCTCAAACCCCGGAGATCCACAGGTCTGTGTTGTAACAAGCCCTCCCCCTGACCCTGGTGCATGGCAGTTTAAGAATTACCCGTGGAAGCGAAAAGACTTTGAAGAAAACGTGGAGATATGCCTTGTATAAACATTCCTTTGCTCTGGAACCACGTAGAGACTTGGGAGCCAGTTGGGTGGAGCATTCGTTGGATGAGGGTGCTCGGGTTAGGAACATCAAGGTGTGGCTCCGGATAATTCAATCACCTAATTAAGTTTCCAGCTATGCTAATCTCTTTTAAAATTCCGTTCATGTAAATTCCTTTACTCAGACTGAGAATGGCAAAGCCTCAACCCCAATTTCCAGGGAGGGTTGAGAGCCTCAGGTTGAGTTGCTCACCAATAGCCTATGGTTTAACCCATCATGCCTATAGAATGAGGTCTCCATAAAAACCCGAAAGGACTGGGTTTAGAGGGCTTCTGGATAACACTTCCAGGAAGGTACTGCGCCCCTCCCCACATGCCGGGCCCAAAGTCTTTTTTCTGAATTTTTGGCAACATCCGCTATAATAAAATGGTAAATGTAAGTGTTTCCCTGCGTGCTGTGAACTCTTCCAGCAAATTAATGCAACTAAAACTGCGAGTGGTGGAAACCCGATTTATAGCCAGTTGCTAAGAAGCAGAGGTAAAACAACGCTGGGCTTCCCATTGTTATTAGAGTGGGAGGCCAGTCTTGCGGGACTGAGCCCTTTGGAATCTAATGCTGTGTCCCGGTAGATAGCGTCATCCTTGAATTACAAGACACACATAGGTTGAGAATAACTTTTCTAGTCATTTGCTGTATGTCTTATTTACAATATGTAACCAAATTCTTTATCCTGACCTTATGGCACCTGGGTTGAGAACCATGATTTGAACCAAAGTGGGTCCGTCACATTCTGAGTTTGAAACTTTAGTTTGCCACTAGCCTTTTGTTATTGTTTTTCCGTTTCGTTTCGTTTCGTTTCGTTTCAAAGTTCTGGGGTATATGTGCAGGATGTGCAGATTTGTTACAAAGGTAAACGTGTGCCATGGTGGTTTGCTGCACCTGTCAACCCATCACCTAGTTATTAAGCCCGGCATGCATTAGCTGTTTTTCCTAATGCTCTGCCTCCCGACAGGCCCCAGTGTGTGTTGTTCCCCTTCCTGTGTCCATGTGATCTCGTTTTTCAGCTCCCATGATAAGTGAGAATATGGTGTGTGGTTTTCTTTTCCGGATTACTTTGCTGAGGATAATGACTTCACAGCACAAGTGCTTTTTTTTAATTTTAGAAAATAGTATTTTATTGAATAAGATTTATTCGCAGAAAAATAAGCTTTAATCTACAACGAATGCCAGGCTCTACAGCAGAAAGTAATTTTCTCAGCTTTCCGCACACAAAGGTTCCTACTAAGTGAAAAAAGCCATAAAATTTCATTCACAAATGTACTACTCTGTCTCAAAACATTTCACATAATCATTCACCGTGCTAATACAATTAGATCACATATTGAGTCAGGTTAAAGTATCCCTCTAATAACTGTTTTTTAAAATGCTATCAAAATCCACTCCCCAACAGTCTGCCACTGTTAATGGTGTACAGCATTATTGAATACAATGGAATTGATGAAGCCCATATCCAAGGACAAACCGTGACTTATCATGGTTTGATTTATGATTTTTCAACTTTGTGATGGGTATATTGGGATATTAGATGAGTTTTTGAGTTACACAGTGTTTTTGAGTATTTGACCATGTACTCCAGAAATGGCTGCCTAAAGAAAAACAGGCGTACCTAATTAAAATATACTTAGTGGATGGGAAAAACCAATAGAGGTTTACAATTGATGGAGAATCATGAATGAGAGACAGCGGTAAATAGTAACAATAACACAATTTTCCGGAAACTGCCGAGGATTTCCCAAAAAAAAAACGCAGAATGTAGGATGCAGCTAAGGCCTATGAAGCAGAGAGGGCAGAAGGTGTAAGAGAGAAATAGGAGGAAGGAAGGAAGGAAGGAAGGAAGGAAGGAAGGAAGGAAGGAAGGAAGGAAGGAAGGAAGGAGAGAAGGAAGGAAGGAGAAAACACCCGGTGTTACTAAAACCAAAAAGAAAGAAAATGGTTTCCCACTGTGGGTATGGCTACAATGTGGATGAATGTTGAAAATATTGTGCTAAGTGTAAAGTCAGTCACAAAAGCTCACATATTGTGCAATTGTGTTTATATGAAATGCCCACAGTATGGAAATCTATGGATATGGGGTTGATCGCTCCATGTAGTTGTTACCTAGGGCTGAGGGTCAGGGAGAGGGTTTGAGAGAGAATGAGGAGTGACCAATGTTTACAGGGTTTTTCTCTGGCCGGTGGTGATAAAATGTTCTAAAATGGATTGCGAATTAAAATGGAATGTGCACAACCAGAAATACAGTAAGAGCCACTCAATTCATGACTTTTAATGGGGGAATCTTATGTGACACACTCTCATCGAGACCACGGCAGACAGAGTGAAAGAGGAAAAAGGTGAGTAAATATCTGAAACGGAGGCAGAAACAGAGAGAACGAATAGCCCTGTGAACGGAAGAGAGAGAGAAAAGGGGAAATGGCCTTATGTACAAATGACAGATCTGCAAGTGGGGCTCACATCAACAGTGTCACTGCCAGGGAGGAGGGTCGTGCTAGCCATGTCACCGGTAGTGTCGCCCGCAGGGACGCCGACATGCTGGAGGTTCGTGTCCGCATGATCTCTGGCAGCCACGTGGGCCAGCAGGAGGGTCCCGCTGCACAGCTGTGGGGTGAGGATAGCCTGGGTGGTGATATCGGCCAATACAGGGGCCTCTTCTGCTGGCAAGAGTGTGACAGTAGCAAGTAGATGGACAGGCCTGTGTGTGAGGGCGGAATGCAGGAGAGGCTCTTCTGCGGCTGGGTGTGGGGCCCGCACCAGAAATGTGGAGAAATGGCCAGGTAACTGCGTCATGTTGGCTAGTAGATTGGCCAGGGCTTCGAACTGAAGGACAATAACGGGGAGTAGCTGTCAGGCCCTGGGAGTGTCTGAGTGTAAGTGGAGATGGGTTTGGGGTCACTGAGGGATAGGTGGGAGCCATCCCTGTATAGATACAGGTCATAGGGAGATCGTCTCGTGAGGCCTGTGAGTGTCTAGGGTTCTCCTGGGTGCCTGGAGCTGACTGTGGCAGAAATCTGGGGAAGGCTGGAGAGAAGCTGGGAGACGCAGGAGAGTCCCTGAAGGCTGGGAGTGAAGAGGTGAAGGAAATGGGGGAGGGATGCAGTAAGGTCCGTGAGTCTGCAGGTGATTCCTGGGTGTGGGAAGCTGACTCCAGGTGAAATCGGGAGATGGTTGGAGAGTAGCTGAGAGAGACAGAAGAGTCCCTGAGGGCTGGAGGTGACAACATGAGCGAGAATGGGGAGTAAGTCAGTGAAATTGGTGAGTTTGGTGTTGTGTCCTGGGTGCCTGGAACCGACTCCAGCTGGAATCTAGAGAACTTTTGAGAGTAGCTGAAAGAGACACAAGAGTCCCTGTGGGCTGAGGGCAAAGACCTGAGAGAGACCAGGGAGGATCTCAGTGAGGTCTGTGAGTCTGTAGGTGACTCCGGAATGCAGGAGGCTGACTCCCGCTGGAATCTGGGCGTGGCAGGAGAGTAGCTGGGACAGACAGGGGAGTCCCAGGGGGCTGGGGGTGAAGACATGAGAGAGACCGGGGAGTAACTCAGTGAAACTGGGGAGTTTGTAGGTGATCCCTGGGTGCCTGGAACTGACTCCCGCTGAAATCTGGGCGTGGTTGGAGAGTAGCGGGGACACACAGGAGAGTCCCTGAGGGCTGGGGGTGAAGACATGAGAGAGACCGGGGAGTAACTCAGTGAAACTGGTGAGTTTGGTGGTGACTCCGGGGTGCCTGCAACTGACTCCAGCTGACATCTGGGCGTGGCTGGAGAGTAGCTGGGACAGGCAGGAGAGTCCCTGAGGGCTGGTGAAGACATGAGAGAGACTGGAGAGTAATTGAGTGAAACTGGTGAGTTTGGTGGTGATTCCGGGGTGCCTGGAACTGACTCCCGCTGAAATGTGGGCGTGGTTTGAGAGTAGTTGGGACCCACAGGGGAGTCCCTGAGGGCTGGTGAAGACATGAGGGAGACTGGGGAGTAATTGAGTGAAATTGGTGAGTTTGGTGGTGATTCCGGGGTGCCTGGAAGTGACTCCCGCTGAAATGTGGGCGTGGTTGGAGAGTAGCTGGGACAGGCAGGAGAGTCCCTGAGGGATGGTGAAGACATGAGAGAGACTGGGGAGTAACGCAGTGAAATTGGTGAGTTTGGTGGTGATTTCTGGGTGCCTGCAACTGACTCTCGCTGAAATGTGGGCGTGGTTGGAGAGTAGCTGGGACAGACAGGAGAGTCCCTGAGGGTTGGGGATAAAGACGTGCTAGAGACTGGGGAGTAACTCAGTGAAAGTGGTGAGCTTGCTGGTGATCCCTGGGTTGCTGGAACTGACTCCCGCTGAAATGTGGGCGTGGCTGGATAGTAGTTGAGAGAGACAGGAGGGTCCGTAAGGGCTGGGGGTGAAGACGTGAGAGAGACTGGCGAGGATCTCACTGAAGTCTGTGAGTTTGTAGGTGCTTCTGGGGTGTGGGAGACCGACTCCCGCTGAAATCTGGGCGTAGTTGGAGAGTAGCTGGGACAGACAGGAGAGTCATTGACGGCTGGGGGTGAGCTGCTGGATGATGGCAGTAGGAACATATGGTATATTATTGATGAATGAGGTGACTGTGAAGAATCTCCGGAGGAGGACACGGGAGAGCACAATGACATGAGTGATTGTCCTGCTTGGTTAGGAAAGGGAAATGTAACGTTGTGAAATTCTGTTGATGACGGATGTGAGAGTGGTGAAGCCCTGCGGGATGATGTAGAGTACTTCCACATCCCTGGTGGGGAGCTGCCCCTTGGGTCTGAGTTTCTGGGAGGGGAGAGGGAGAAGCTGGGTGAGGCGGGCATGAATCCTGAGGCGTCAGGGATGGGGGACCGCTCACAATCTCCCGAAACCTGTGAGTCTCTGGGGGACTCCTGGGTGCATGGGGCTGACTCCCGCAGAAACCTGGGGATGGCTGGAGAGTAAGTGGGAGACACGGGAGAGTCCCTGAGGCCTGGGGTTGAAGAGATGAAAGACATAGGGGAGGAGCACCGTGAGGCCCGTGAGTTTGTAGGTGATTCCTGGGTGTGGGGGGCTGACTCCAGCTGAAATCTGGGGTTGTTTGGAGAGTAGCTGGGAGACACAAGAGTCTCCCCGAGAGCTGGTTGTGAGCTGCTGGGTGATGGCAGTAAGAACATGTGGTATATTATTGATGAACCTGGTGACTCTAAAGAATCCCCAGAGGAGGACACGGGAGAGCCCAAAGGCTTCATTGATTGCCCATCACGGTGAGGAAAGGGAAATGGGAGCTTGTGGGATTCTGGTGATGACAGAGGTGAGTGTGGTGAAGCCCTAGGGGATGGTGAATGGTAGCTCCGGATCCCTGGTGAGGAGCTTCCTCTTAAGTCTGAGTTTCTGAGAGGGGAGAGGGAGAAGCTGGGTGAGGCTAGCATGGATCTTGGGGAGTCCGGGCTGGGGGACCGTTCATAAGAAGAGCCAGACAAGACCCTACTGTTCTTAGGTGCAGACATGACTAGGAAACCTGTAGCTCCCAGGGACCCCTACCAATTTTCTAACCCGCAGAATGAACGAGTGTGTGTGTGTGTGTGTGTGTGTGTGTGTGTGTGTGTGTGTGTTTGTGTGTGTGTTGTGAGGTATGTGCTCCTCAAGAAAATGGAAATAAACCAACCAATGAGACACACAGACAGACAGACAGATAGACAGAGATACACTTACCCAAGTGTTCTGTCCTGTCCTCTGAATCCGCTTCCAAGTCGCAAGACGCTGTAAGCTCCAAGTCCACGCAGAGCCCGCAAAACGCTCCGGCCGCTGCTCCGCTCTGCGAAGATCTGAGTACAGGCCCGCCAGGGTGGGTTTAAATAGCCTCGGGCGCAGCCTAGCAGCGGAAAGGGCGGAGCTTCGCTCCTCCTTTCCATCAGTCACCCCCAACTTTCCCAGGCTACACCTCCTAGGAAACTCTTCTCCTGATTTGATTTCATGCGCCACATTTGGGACAATCTAAGAACTTACAAGTTTTCTTGGCCAAATATATTATGAATTAAATGCACTGAAACACTGAAAACCAACTAGTGGTTCTGTGGTTCTCACCTTGTGGTTTTGACACCAGCAGCGTCCTTGCAACCCTCAAACCCCGGAGATCCACAGGTCTGTGTTGTAACAAGCCCTCCCCCTGACCCTGGTGCATGGCAGTTTAAGAATTACCCGTGGAAGCGAAAAGACTTTGAAGAAAACGTGGAGATATGCCTTGTATAAACATTCCTTTGCTCTGGAACCACGTAGAGACTTGGGAGCCAGTTGGGTGGAGCATTCGTTGGATGAGGGTGCTCGGGTTAGGAACATCAAGGTGTGGCTCCGGATAATTCAATCACCTAATTAAGTTTCCAGCTATGCTAATCTCTTTTAAAATTCCGTTCATGTAAATTCCTTTACTCAGACTGAGAATGGCAAAGCCTCAACCCCAATTTCCAGGGAGGGTTGAGAGCCTCAGGTTGAGTTGCTCACCAATAGCCTATGGTTTAACCCATCATGCCTATAGAATGAGGTCTCCATAAAAACCCGAAAGGACTGGGTTTAGAGGGCTTCTGGATAACACTTCCAGGAAGGTAGTGCGCCCCTCCCCACATGCCGGGCCCAAAGTCTTTTTTCTGAATTTTTGGCAACATCCGCTATAATAAAATGGTAAATGTAAGTGTTTCCCTGCGTGCTGTGAACTCTTCCAGCAAATTAATGCAACTAAAACTGCGAGTGGTGGAAACCCGATTTATAGCCAGTTGCTAAGAAGCAGAGGTAAAACAACGCTGGGCTTCCCATTGTTATTAGAGTGGGAGGCCAGTCTTGCGGGACTGAGCCCTTTGGAATCTAATGCTGTGTCCCGGTAGATAGCGTCATCCTTGAATTACAAGACACACATAGGTTGAGAATAACTTTTCTAGTCATTTGCTGTATGTCTTATTTACAATATGTAACCAAATTCTTTATCCTGACCTTATGGCACCTGGGTTGAGAACCATGATTTGAACCAAAGTGGGTCCGTCACATTCTGAGTTTGAAACTTTAGTTTGCCACTAGCCTTTTGTTATTGTTTTTCCGTTTCGTTTCGTTTCGTTTCGTTTCAAAGTTCTGGGGTATATGTGCAGGATGTGCAGGTTTGTTACAAAGGTAAACGTGTGCCATGGTGGTTTGCTGCACCTGTCAACCCATCACCTAGTTATTAAGCCCGGCATGCATTAGCTGTTTTTCCTAATGCTCTGCCTCCCGACAGGCCCCAGTGTGTGTTGTTCCCCTTCCTGTGTCCATGTGATCTCGTTTTTCAGCTCCCATGATAAGTGAGAATATGGTGTGTGGTTTTCTTTTCCGGATTACTTTGCTGAGGATAATGACTTCACAGCACAAGTGCTTTTTTTTAATTTTAGAAAATAGTATTTTATTGAATAAGATTTATTCGCAGAAAAATAAGCTTTAATCTACAACGAATGCCAGGCTCTACAGCAGAAAGTAATTTTCTCAGCTTTCCGCACACAAAGGTTCCTACTAAGTGAAAAAAGCCATAAAATTTCATTCACAAATGTACTACTCTGTCTCAAAACATTTCACATAATCATTCACCGTGCTAATACAATTAGATCACATATTGAGTCAGGTTAAAGTATCCCTCTAATAACTGTTTTTTAAAATGCTATCAAAATCCACTCCCCAACAGTCTGCCACTGTTAATGGTGTACAGCATTATTGAATACAATGGAATTGATGAAGCCCATATCCAAGGACAAACCGTGACTTATCATGGTTTGATTTATGATTTTTCAACTTTGTGATGGGTATATTGGGATATTAGATGAGTTTTTGAGTTACACAGTGTTTTTGAGTATTTGACCATGTACTCCAGAAATGGCTGCCTAAAGAAAAACAGGCGTACCTAATTAAAATATACTTAGTGGATGGGAAAAACCAATAGAGGTTTACAATTGATGGAGAATCATGAATGAGAGACAGCGGTAAATAGTAACAATAACACAATTTTCCGGAAACTGCCGAGGATTTCCCAAAAAAAAAACGCAGAATGTAGGATGCAGCTAAGGCCTATGAAGCAGAGAGGGCAGAAGGTGTAAGAGAGAAATAGGAGGAAGGAAGGAAGGAAGGAAGGAAGGAAGGAAGGAAGGAAGGAAGGAAGGAAGGAAGGAAGGAGAGAAGGAAGGAAGGAGAAAACACCCGGTGTTACTAAAACCAAAAAGAAAGAAAATGGTTTCCCACTGTGGGTATGGCTACAATGTGGATGAATGTTGAAAATATTGTGCTAAGTGTAAAGTCAGTCACAAAAGCTCACATATTGTGCAATTGTGTTTATATGAAATGCCCACAGTATGGAAATCTATGGATATGGGGTTGATCGCTCCATGTAGTTGTTACCTAGGGCTGAGGGTCAGGGAGAGGGTTTGAGAGAGAATGAGGAGTGACCAATGTTTACAGGGTTTTTCTCTGGCCGGTGGTGATAAAATGTTCTAAAATGGATTGCGAATTAAAATGGAATGTGCACAACCAGAAATACAGTAAGAGCCACTCAATTCATGACTTTTAATGGGGGAATCTTATGTGACACACTCTCATCGAGACCACGGCAGACAGAGTGAAAGAGGAAAAAGGTGAGTAAATATCTGAAACGGAGGCAGAAACAGAGAGAACGAATAGCCCTGTGAACGGAAGAGAGAGAGAAAAGGGGAAATGGCCTTATGTACAAATGACAGATCTGCAAGTGGGGCTCACATCAACAGTGTCACTGCCAGGGAGGAGGGTCGTGCTAGCCATGTCACCGGTAGTGTCGCCCGCAGGGACGCCGACATGCTGGAGGTTCGTGTCCGCATGATCTCTGGCAGCCACGTGGGCCAGCAGGAGGGTCCCGCTGCACAGCTGTGGGGTGAGGATAGCCTGGGTGGTGATATCGGCCAATACAGGGGCCTCTTCTGCTGGCAAGAGTGTGACAGTAGCAAGTAGATGGACAGGCCTGTGTGTGAGGGCGGAATGCAGGAGAGGCTCTTCTGCGGCTGGGTGTGGGGCCCGCACCAGAAATGTGGAGAAATGGCCAGGTAACTGCGTCATGTTGGCTAGTAGATTGGCCAGGGCTTCGAACTGAAGGACAATAACGGGGAGTAGCTGTCAGGCCCTGGGAGTGTCTGAGTGTAAGTGGAGATGGGTTTGGGGTCACTGAGGGATAGGTGGGAGCCATCCCTGTATAGATACAGGTCATAGGGAGATCGTCTCGTGAGGCCTGTGAGTGTCTAGGGTTCTCCTGGGTGCCTGGAGCTGACTGTGGCAGAAATCTGGGGAAGCCTGGAGAGAAGCTGGGAGACGCAGGAGAGTCCCTGAAGGCTGGGAGTGAAGAGGTGAAGGAAATGGGGGAGGGATGCAGTAAGGTCCGTGAGTCTGCAGGTGATTCCTGGGTGTGGGAAGCTGACTCCAGGTGAAATCGGGAGATGGTTGGAGAGTAGCTGAGAGAGACAGAAGAGTCCCTGAGGGCTGGAGGTGACAACATGAGCGAGAATGGGGAGTAAGTCAGTGAAATTGGTGAGTTTGGTGTTGTGTCCTGGGTGCCTGGAACCGACTCCAGCTGGAATCTAGAGAACTTTTGAGAGTAGCTGAAAGAGACACAAGAGTCCCTGTGGGCTGAGGGCAAAGACCTGAGAGAGACCAGGGAGGATCTCAGTGAGGTCTGTGAGTCTGTAGGTGACTCCGGAATGCAGGAGGCTGACTCCCGCTGGAATCTGGGCGTGGCAGGAGAGTAGCTGGGACAGACAGGGGAGTCCCAGGGGGCTGGGGGTGAAGACATGAGAGAGACCGGGGAGTAACTCAGTGAAACTGGGGAGTTTGTAGGTGATCCCTGGGTGCCTGGAACTGACTCCCGCTGAAATCTGGGCGTGGTTGGAGAGTAGCGGGGACACACAGGAGAGTCCCTGAGGGCTGGGGGTGAAGACATGAGAGAGACCGGGGAGTAACTCAGTGAAACTGGTGAGTTTGGTGGTGACTCCGGGGTGCCTGCAACTGACTCCAGCTGACATCTGGGCGTGGCTGGAGAGTAGCTGGGACAGGCAGGAGAGTCCCTGAGGGCTGGTGAAGACATGAGAGAGACTGGAGAGTAATTGAGTGAAACTGGTGAGTTTGGTGGTGATTCCGGGGTGCCTGGAACTGACTCCCGCTGAAATGTGGGCGTGGTTTGAGAGTAGTTGGGACCCACAGGGGAGTCCCTGAGGGCTGGTGAAGACATGAGGGAGACTGGGGAGTAATTGAGTGAAATTGGTGAGTTTGGTGGTGATTCCGGGGTGCCTGGAAGTGACTCCCGCTGAAATGTGGGCGTGGTTGGAGAGTAGCTGGGACAGGCAGGAGAGTCCCTGAGGGATGGTGAAGACATGAGAGAGACTGGGGAGTAACGCAGTGAAATTGGTGAGTTTGGTGGTGATTTCTGGGTGCCTGCAACTGACTCTCGCTGAAATGTGGGCGTGGTTGGAGAGTAGCTGGGACAGACAGGAGAGTCCCTGAGGGTTGGGGATAAAGACGTGCTAGAGACTGGGGAGTAACTCAGTGAAAGTGGTGAGCTTGCTGGTGATCCCTGGGTTGCTGGAACTGACTCCCGCTGAAATGTGGGCGTGGCTGGATAGTAGTTGAGAGAGACAGGAGGGTCCGTAAGGGCTGGGGGTGAAGACGTGAGAGAGACTGGCGAGGATCTCACTGAAGTCTGTGAGTTTGTAGGTGCTTCTGGGGTGTGGGAGACCGACTCCCGCTGAAATCTGGGCGTAGTTGGAGAGTAGCTGGGACAGACAGGAGAGTCATTGACGGCTGGGGGTGAGCTGCTGGATGATGGCAGTAGGAACATATGGTATATTATTGATGAATGAGGTGACTGTGAAGAATCTCCGGAGGAGGACACGGGAGAGCACAATGACATGAGTGATTGTCCTGCTTGGTTAGGAAAGGGAAATGTAACGTTGTGAAATTCTGTTGATGACGGATGTGAGAGTGGTGAAGCCCTGCGGGATGATGTAGAGTACTTCCACATCCCTGGTGGGGAGCTGCCCCTTGGGTCTGAGTTTCTGGGAGGGGAGAGGGAGAAGCTGGGTGAGGCGGGCATGAATCCTGAGGCGTCAGGGATGGGGGACCGCTCACAATCTCCCGAAACCTGTGAGTCTCTGGGGGACTCCTGGGTGCATGGGGCTGACTCCCGCAGAAACCTGGGGATGGCTGGAGAGTAAGTGGGAGACACGGGAGAGTCCCTGAGGCCTGGGGTTGAAGAGATGAAAGACATAGGGGAGGAGCACCGTGAGGCCCGTGAGTTTGTAGGTGATTCCTGGGTGTGGGGGGCTGACTCCAGCTGAAATCTGGGGTTGTTTGGAGAGTAGCTGGGAGACACAAGAGTCTCCCCGAGAGCTGGTTGTGAGCTGCTGGGTGATGGCAGTAAGAACATGTGGTATATTATTGATGAACCTGGTGACTCTAAAGAATCCCCAGAGGAGGACACGGGAGAGCCCAAAGGCTTCATTGATTGCCCATCACGGTGAGGAAAGGGAAATGGGAGCTTGTGGGATTCTGGTGATGACAGAGGTGAGTGTGGTGAAGCCCTAGGGGATGGTGAATGGTAGCTCCGGATCCCTGGTGAGGAGCTTCCTCTTAAGTCTGAGTTTCTGAGAGGGGAGAGGGAGAAGCTGGGTGAGGCTAGCATGGATCTTGGGGAGTCCGGGCTGGGGGACCGTTCATAAGAAGAGCCAGACAAGACCCTACTGTTCTTAGGTGCAGACATGACTAGGAAACCTGTAGCTCCCAGGGACCCCTACCAATTTTCTAACCCGCAGAATGAACGAGTGTGTGTGTGTGTGTGTGTGTGTGTGTGTGTGTGTGTGTGTGTTTGTGTGTGTGTTGTGAGGTATGTGCTCCTCAAGAAAATGGAAATAAACCAACCAATGAGACACACAGACAGACAGACAGATAGACAGAGATACACTTACCCAAGTGTTCTGTCCTGTCCTCTGAATCCGCTTCCAAGTCGCAAGACGCTGTAAGCTCCAAGTCCACGCAGAGCCCGCAAAACGCTCCGGCCGCTGCTCCGCTCTGCGAAGATCTGAGTACAGGCCCGCCAGGGTGGGTTTAAATAGCCTCGGGCGCAGCCTAGCAGCGGAAAGGGCGGAGCTTCGCTCCTCCTTTCCATCAGTCACCCCCAACTTTCCCAGGCTACACCTCCTAGGAAACTCTTCTCCTGATTTGATTTCATGCGCCACATTTGGGACAATCTAAGAACTTACAAGTTTTCTTGGCCAAATATATTATGAATTAAATGCACTGAAACACTGAAAACCAACTAGTGGTTCTGTGGTTCTCACCTTGTGGTTTTGACACCAGCAGCGTCCTTGCAACCCTCAAACCCCGGAGATCCACAGGTCTGTGTTGTAACAAGCCCTCCCCCTGACCCTGGTGCATGGCAGTTTAAGAATTACCCGTGGAAGCGAAAAGACTTTGAAGAAAACGTGGAGATATGCCTTGTATAAACATTCCTTTGCTCTGGAACCACGTAGAGACTTGGGAGCCAGTTGGGTGGAGCATTCGTTGGATGAGGGTGCTCGGGTTAGGAACATCAAGGTGTGGCTCCGGATAATTCAATCACCTAATTAAGTTTCCAGCTATGCTAATCTCTTTTAAAATTCCGTTCATGTAAATTCCTTTACTCAGACTGAGAATGGCAAAGCCTCAACCCCAATTTCCAGGGAGGGTTGAGAGCCTCAGGTTGAGTTGCTCACCAATAGCCTATGGTTTAACCCATCATGCCTATAGAATGAGGTCTCCATAAAAACCCGAAAGGACTGGGTTTAGAGGGCTTCTGGATAACACTTCCAGGAAGGTAGTGCGCCCCTCCCCACATGCCGGGCCCAAAGTCTTTTTTCTGAATTTTTGGCAACATCCGCTATAATAAAATGGTAAATGTAAGTGTTTCCCTGCGTGCTGTGAACTCTTCCAGCAAATTAATGCAACTAAAACTGCGAGTGGTGGAAACCCGATTTATAGCCAGTTGCTAAGAAGCAGAGGTAAAACAACGCTGGGCTTCCCATTGTTATTAGAGTGGGAGGCCAGTCTTGCGGGACTGAGCCCTTTGGAATCTAATGCTGTGTCCCGGTAGATAGCGTCATCCTTGAATTACAAGACACACATAGGTTGAGAATAACTTTTCTAGTCATTTGCTGTATGTCTTATTTACAATATGTAACCAAATTCTTTATCCTGACCTTATGGCACCTGGGTTGAGAACCATGATTTGAACCAAAGTGGGTCCGTCACATTCTGAGTTTGAAACTTTAGTTTGCCACTAGCCTTTTGTTATTGTTTTTCCGTTTCGTTTCGTTTCGTTTCGTTTCAAAGTTCTGGGGTATATGTGCAGGATGTGCAGGTTTGTTACAAAGGTAAACGTGTGCCATGGTGGTTTGCTGCACCTGTCAACCCATCACCTAGTTATTAAGCCCGGCATGCATTAGCTGTTTTTCCTAATGCTCTGCCTCCCGACAGGCCCCAGTGTGTGTTGTTCCCCTTCCTGTGTCCATGTGATCTCGTTTTTCAGCTCCCATGATAAGTGAGAATATGGTGTGTGGTTTTCTTTTCCGGATTACTTTGCTGAGGATAATGACTTCACAGCACAAGTGCTTTTTTTTAATTTTAGAAAATAGTATTTTATTGAATAAGATTTATTCGCAGAAAAATAAGCTTTAATCTACAACGAATGCCAGGCTCTACAGCAGAAAGTAATTTTCTCAGCTTTCCGCACACAAAGGTTCCTACTAAGTGAAAAAAGCCATAAAATTTCATTCACAAATGTACTACTCTGTCTCAAAACATTTCACATAATCATTCACCGTGCTAATACAATTAGATCACATATTGAGTCAGGTTAAAGTATCCCTCTAATAACTGTTTTTTAAAATGCTATCAAAATCCACTCCCCAACAGTCTGCCACTGTTAATGGTGTACAGCATTATTGAATACAATGGAATTGATGAAGCCCATATCCAAGGACAAACCGTGACTTATCATGGTTTGATTTATGATTTTTCAACTTTGTGATGGGTATATTGGGATATTAGATGAGTTTTTGAGTTACACAGTGTTTTTGAGTATTTGACCATGTACTCCAGAAATGGCTGCCTAAAGAAAAACAGGCGTACCTAATTAAAATATACTTAGTGGATGGGAAAAACCAATAGAGGTTTACAATTGATGGAGAATCATGAATGAGAGACAGCGGTAAATAGTAACAATAACACAATTTTCCGGAAACTGCCGAGGATTTCCCAAAAAAAAAACGCAGAATGTAGGATGCAGCTAAGGCCTATGAAGCAGAGAGGGCAGAAGGTGTAAGAGAGAAATAGGAGGAAGGAAGGAAGGAAGGAAGGAAGGAAGGAAGGAAGGAAGGAAGGAAGGAAGGAAGGAAGGAGAGAAGGAAGGAAGGAGAAAACACCCGGTGTTACTAAAACCAAAAAGAAAGAAAATGGTTTCCCACTGTGGGTATGGCTACAATGTGGATGAATGTTGAAAATATTGTGCTAAGTGTAAAGTCAGTCACAAAAGCTCACATATTGTGCAATTGTGTTTATATGAAATGCCCACAGTATGGAAATCTATGGATATGGGGTTGATCGCTCCATGTAGTTGTTACCTAGGGCTGAGGGTCAGGGAGAGGGTTTGAGAGAGAATGAGGAGTGACCAATGTTTACAGGGTTTTTCTCTGGCCGGTGGTGATAAAATGTTCTAAAATGGATTGCGAATTAAAATGGAATGTGCACAACCAGAAATACAGTAAGAGCCACTCAATTCATGACTTTTAATGGGGGAATCTTATGTGACACACTCTCATCGAGACCACGGCAGACAGAGTGAAAGAGGAAAAAGGTGAGTAAATATCTGAAACGGAGGCAGAAACAGAGAGAACGAATAGCCCTGTGAACGGAAGAGAGAGAGAAAAGGGGAAATGGCCTTATGTACAAATGACAGATCTGCAAGTGGGGCTCACATCAACAGTGTCACTGCCAGGGAGGAGGGTCGTGCTAGCCATGTCACCGGTAGTGTCGCCCGCAGGGACGCCGACATGCTGGAGGTTCGTGTCCGCATGATCTCTGGCAGCCACGTGGGCCAGCAGGAGGGTCCCGCTGCACAGCTGTGGGGTGAGGATAGCCTGGGTGGTGATATCGGCCAATACAGGGGCCTCTTCTGCTGGCAAGAGTGTGACAGTAGCAAGTAGATGGACAGGCCTGTGTGTGAGGGCGGAATGCAGGAGAGGCTCTTCTGCGGCTGGGTGTGGGGCCCGCACCAGAAATGTGGAGAAATGGCCAGGTAACTGCGTCATGTTGGCTAGTAGATTGGCCAGGGCTTCGAACTGAAGGACAATAACGGGGAGTAGCTGTCAGGCCCTGGGAGTGTCTGAGTGTAAGTGGAGATGGGTTTGGGGTCACTGAGGGATAGGTGGGAGCCATCCCTGTATAGATACAGGTCATAGGGAGATCGTCTCGTGAGGCCTGTGAGTGTCTAGGGTTCTCCTGGGTGCCTGGAGCTGACTGTGGCAGAAATCTGGGGAAGCCTGGAGAGAAGCTGGGAGACGCAGGAGAGTCCCTGAAGGCTGGGAGTGAAGAGGTGAAGGAAATGGGGGAGGGATGCAGTAAGGTCCGTGAGTCTGCAGGTGATTCCTGGGTGTGGGAAGCTGACTCCAGGTGAAATCGGGAGATGGTTGGAGAGTAGCTGAGAGAGACAGAAGAGTCCCTGAGGGCTGGAGGTGACAACATGAGCGAGAATGGGGAGTAAGTCAGTGAAATTGGTGAGTTTGGTGTTGTGTCCTGGGTGCCTGGAACCGACTCCAGCTGGAATCTAGAGAACTTTTGAGAGTAGCTGAAAGAGACACAAGAGTCCCTGTGGGCTGAGGGCAAAGACCTGAGAGAGACCAGGGAGGATCTCAGTGAGGTCTGTGAGTCTGTAGGTGACTCCGGAATGCAGGAGGCTGACTCCCGCTGGAATCTGGGCGTGGCAGGAGAGTAGCTGGGACAGACAGGGGAGTCCCAGGGGGCTGGGGGTGAAGACATGAGAGAGACCGGGGAGTAACTCAGTGAAACTGGGGAGTTTGTAGGTGATCCCTGGGTGCCTGGAACTGACTCCCGCTGAAATCTGGGCGTGGTTGGAGAGTAGCGGGGACACACAGGAGAGTCCCTGAGGGCTGGGGGTGAAGACATGAGAGAGACCGGGGAGTAACTCAGTGAAACTGGTGAGTTTGGTGGTGACTCCGGGGTGCCTGCAACTGACTCCAGCTGACATCTGGGCGTGGCTGGAGAGTAGCTGGGACAGGCAGGAGAGTCCCTGAGGGCTGGTGAAGACATGAGAGAGACTGGAGAGTAATTGAGTGAAACTGGTGAGTTTGGTGGTGATTCCGGGGTGCCTGGAACTGACTCCCGCTGAAATGTGGGCGTGGTTTGAGAGTAGTTGGGACCCACAGGGGAGTCCCTGAGGGCTGGTGAAGACATGAGGGAGACTGGGGAGTAATTGAGTGAAATTGGTGAGTTTGGTGGTGATTCCGGGGTGCCTGGAAGTGACTCCCGCTGAAATGTGGGCGTGGTTGGAGAGTAGCTGGGACAGGCAGGAGAGTCCCTGAGGGATGGTGAAGACATGAGAGAGACTGGGGAGTAACGCAGTGAAATTGGTGAGTTTGGTGGTGATTTCTGGGTGCCTGCAACTGACTCTCGCTGAAATGTGGGCGTGGTTGGAGAGTAGCTGGGACAGACAGGAGAGTCCCTGAGGGTTGGGGATAAAGACGTGCTAGAGACTGGGGAGTAACTCAGTGAAAGTGGTGAGCTTGCTGGTGATCCCTGGGTTGCTGGAACTGACTCCCGCTGAAATGTGGGCGTGGCTGGATAGTAGTTGAGAGAGACAGGAGGGTCCGTAAGGGCTGGGGGTGAAGACGTGAGAGAGACTGGCGAGGATCTCACTGAAGTCTGTGAGTTTGTAGGTGCTTCTGGGGTGTGGGAGACCGACTCCCGCTGAAATCTGGGCGTAGTTGGAGAGTAGCTGGGACAGACAGGAGAGTCATTGACGGCTGGGGGTGAGCTGCTGGATGATGGCAGTAGGAACATATGGTATATTATTGATGAATGAGGTGACTGTGAAGAATCTCCGGAGGAGGACACGGGAGAGCACAATGACATGAGTGATTGTCCTGCTTGGTTAGGAAAGGGAAATGTAACGTTGTGAAATTCTGTTGATGACGGATGTGAGAGTGGTGAAGCCCTGCGGGATGATGTAGAGTACTTCCACATCCCTGGTGGGGAGCTGCCCCTTGGGTCTGAGTTTCTGGGAGGGGAGAGGGAGAAGCTGGGTGAGGCGGGCATGAATCCTGAGGCGTCAGGGATGGGGGACCGCTCACAATCTCCCGAAACCTGTGAGTCTCTGGGGGACTCCTGGGTGCATGGGGCTGACTCCCGCAGAAACCTGGGGATGGCTGGAGAGTAAGTGGGAGACACGGGAGAGTCCCTGAGGCCTGGGGTTGAAGAGATGAAAGACATAGGGGAGGAGCACCGTGAGGCCCGTGAGTTTGTAGGTGATTCCTGGGTGTGGGGGGCTGACTCCAGCTGAAATCTGGGGTTGTTTGGAGAGTAGCTGGGAGACACAAGAGTCTCCCCGAGAGCTGGTTGTGAGCTGCTGGGTGATGGCAGTAAGAACATGTGGTATATTATTGATGAACCTGGTGACTCTAAAGAATCCCCAGAGGAGGACACGGGAGAGCCCAAAGGCTTCATTGATTGCCCATCACGGTGAGGAAAGGGAAATGGGAGCTTGTGGGATTCTGGTGATGACAGAGGTGAGTGTGGTGAAGCCCTAGGGGATGGTGAATGGTAGCTCCGGATCCCTGGTGAGGAGCTTCCTCTTAAGTCTGAGTTTCTGAGAGGGGAGAGGGAGAAGCTGGGTGAGGCTAGCATGGATCTTGGGGAGTCCGGGCTGGGGGACCGTTCATAAGAAGAGCCAGACAAGACCCTACTGTTCTTAGGTGCAGACATGACTAGGAAACCTGTAGCTCCCAGGGACCCCTACCAATTTTCTAACCCGCAGAATGAACGAGTGTGTGTGTGTGTGTGTGTGTGTGTGTGTGTGTGTGTGTGTGTTTGTGTGTGTGTTGTGAGGTATGTGCTCCTCAAGAAAATGGAAATAAACCAACCAATGAGACACACAGACAGACAGACAGATAGACAGAGATACACTTACCCAAGTGTTCTGTCCTGTCCTCTGAATCCGCTTCCAAGTCGCAAGACGCTGTAAGCTCCAAGTCCACGCAGAGCCCGCAAAACGCTCCGGCCGCTGCTCCGCTCTGCGAAGATCTGAGTACAGGCCCGCCAGGGTGGGTTTAAATAGCCTCGGGCGCAGCCTAGCAGCGGAAAGGGCGGAGCTTCGCTCCTCCTTTCCATCAGTCACCCCCAACTTTCCCAGGCTACACCTCCTAGGAAACTCTTCTCCTGATTTGATTTCATGCGCCACATTTGGGACAATCTAAGAACTTACAAGTTTTCTTGGCCAAATATATTATGAATTAAATGCACTGAAACACTGAAAACCAACTAGTGGTTCTGTGGTTCTCACCTTGTGGTTTTGACACCAGCAGCGTCCTTGCAACCCTCAAACCCCGGAGATCCACAGGTCTGTGTTGTAACAAGCCCTCCCCCTGACCCTGGTGCATGGCAGTTTAAGAATTACCCGTGGAAGCGAAAAGACTTTGAAGAAAACGTGGAGATATGCCTTGTATAAACATTCCTTTGCTCTGGAACCACGTAGAGACTTGGGAGCCAGTTGGGTGGAGCATTCGTTGGATGAGGGTGCTCGGGTTAGGAACATCAAGGTGTGGCTCCGGATAATTCAATCACCTAATTAAGTTTCCAGCTATGCTAATCTCTTTTAAAATTCCGTTCATGTAAATTCCTTTACTCAGACTGAGAATGGCAAAGCCTCAACCCCAATTTCCAGGGAGGGTTGAGAGCCTCAGGTTGAGTTGCTCACCAATAGCCTATGCTTTAACCCATCATGCCTATAGAATGAGGTCTCCATAAAAACCCGAAAGGACTGGGTTTAGAGGGCTTCTGGATAACACTTCCAGGAAGGTACTGCGCCCCTCCCCACATGCCGGGCCCAAAGTCTTTTTTCTGAATTTTTGGCAACATCCGCTATAATAAAATGGTAAATGTAAGTGTTTCCCTGCGTGCTGTGAACTCTTCCAGCAAATTAATGCAACTAAAACTGCGAGTGGTGGAAACCCGATTTATAGCCAGTTGCTAAGAAGCAGAGGTAAAACAACGCTGGGCTTCCCATTGTTATTAGAGTGGGAGGCCAGTCTTGCGGGACTGAGCCCTTTGGAATCTAATGCTGTGTCCCGGTAGATAGCGTCATCCTTGAATTACAAGACACACATAGGTTGAGAATAACTTTTCTAGTCATTTGCTGTATGTCTTATTTACAATATGTAACCAAATTCTTTATCCTGACCTTATGGCACCTGGGTTGAGAACCATGATTTGAACCAAAGTGGGTCCGTCACATTCTGAGTTTGAAACTTTAGTTTGCCACTAGCCTTTTGTTATTGTTTTTCCGTTTCGTTTCGTTTCGTTTCGTTTCAAAGTTCTGGGGTATATGTGCAGGATGTGCAGGTTTGTTACAAAGGTAAACGTGTGCCATGGTGGTTTGCTGCACCTGTCAACCCATCACCTAGTTATTAAGCCCGGCATGCATTAGCTGTTTTTCCTAATGCTCTGCCTCCCGACAGGCCCCAGTGTGTGTTGTTCCCCTTCCTGTGTCCATGTGATCTCGTTTTTCAGCTCCCATGATAAGTGAGAATATGGTGTGTGGTTTTCTTTTCCGGATTACTTTGCTGAGGATAATGACTTCACAGCACAAGTGCTTTTTTTTAATTTTAGAAAATAGTATTTTATTGAATAAGATTTATTCGCAGAAAAATAAGCTTTAATCTACAACGAATGCCAGGCTCTACAGCAGAAAGTAATTTTCTCAGCTTTCCGCACACAAAGGTTCCTACTAAGTGAAAAAAGCCATAAAATTTCATTCACAAATGTACTACTCTGTCTCAAAACATTTCACATAATCATTCACCGTGCTAATACAATTAGATCACATATTGAGTCAGGTTAAAGTATCCCTCTAATAACTGTTTTTTAAAATGCTATCAAAATCCACTCCCCAACAGTCTGCCACTGTTAATGGTGTACAGCATTATTGAATACAATGGAATTGATGAAGCCCATATCCAAGGACAAACCGTGACTTATCATGGTTTGATTTATGATTTTTCAACTTTGTGATGGGTATATTGGGATATTAGATGAGTTTTTGAGTTACACAGTGTTTTTGAGTATTTGACCATGTACTCCAGAAATGGCTGCCTAAAGAAAAAGAGGCCTACCTAATTAAAATATACTTAGTGGATGGGAAAAACCAATAGAGGTTTACAATTGATGGAGAATCATGAATGAGAGACAGCGGTAAATAGTAACAATAACACAATTTTCCGGAAACTGCCGAGGATTTCCCAAAAAAAAAACGCAGAATGTAGGATGCAGCTAAGGCCTATGAAGCAGAGAGGGCAGAAGGTGTAAGAGAGAAATAGGAGGAAGGAAGGAAGGAAGGAAGGAAGGAAGGAAGGAAGGAAGGAAGGAAGGAAGGAAGGAAGGAGAGAAGGAAGGAAGGAGAAAACACCCGGTGTTACTAAAACCAAAAAGAAAGAAAATGGTTTCCCACTGTGGGTATGGCTACAATGTGGATGAATGTTGAAAATATTGTGCTAAGTGTAAAGTCAGTCACAAAAGCTCACATATTGTGCAATTGTGTTTATATGAAATGCCCACAGTATGGAAATCTATGGATATGGGGTTGATCGCTCCATGTAGTTGTTACCTAGGGCTGAGGGTCAGGGAGAGGGTTTGAGAGAGAATGAGGAGTGACCAATGTTTACAGGGTTTTTCTCTGGCCGGTGGTGATAAAATGTTCTAAAATGGATTGCGAATTAAAATGGAATGTGCACAACCAGAAATACAGTAAGAGCCACTCAATTCATGACTTTTAATGGGGGAATCTTATGTGACACACTCTCATCGAGACCACGGCAGACAGAGTGAAAGAGGAAAAAGGTGAGTAAATATCTGAAACGGAGGCAGAAACAGAGAGAACGAATAGCCCTGTGAACGGAAGAGAGAGAGAAAAGGGGAAATGGCCTTATGTACAAATGACAGATCTGCAAGTGGGGCTCACATCAACAGTGTCACTGCCAGGGAGGAGGGTCGTGCTAGCCATGTCACCGGTAGTGTCGCCCGCAGGGACGCCGACATGCTGGAGGTTCGTGTCCGCATGATCTCTGGCAGCCACGTGGGCCAGCAGGAGGGTCCCGCTGCACAGCTGTGGGGTGAGGATAGCCTGGGTGGTGATATCGGCCAATACAGGGGCCTCTTCTGCTGGCAAGAGTGTGACAGTAGCAAGTAGATGGACAGGCCTGTGTGTGAGGGCGGAATGCAGGAGAGGCTCTTCTGCGGCTGGGTGTGGGGCCCGCACCAGAAATGTGGAGAAATGGCCAGGTAACTGCGTCATGTTGGCTAGTAGATTGGCCAGGGCTTCGAACTGAAGGACAATAACGGGGAGTAGCTGTCAGGCCCTGGGAGTGTCTGAGTGTAAGTGGAGATGGGTTTGGGGTCACTGAGGGATAGGTGGGAGCCATCCCTGTATAGATACAGGTCATAGGGAGATCGTCTCGTGAGGCCTGTGAGTGTCTAGGGTTCTCCTGGGTGCCTGGAGCTGACTGTGGCAGAAATCTGGGGAAGCCTGGAGAGAAGCTGGGAGACGCAGGAGAGTCCCTGAAGGCTGGGAGTGAAGAGGTGAAGGAAATGGGGGAGGGATGCAGTAAGGTCCGTGAGTCTGCAGGTGATTCCTGGGTGTGGGAAGCTGACTCCAGGTGAAATCGGGAGATGGTTGGAGAGTAGCTGAGAGAGACAGAAGAGTCCCTGAGGGCTGGAGGTGACAACATGAGCGAGAATGGGGAGTAAGTCAGTGAAATTGGTGAGTTTGGTGTTGTGTCCTGGGTGCCTGGAACCGACTCCAGCTGGAATCTAGAGAACTTTTGAGAGTAGCTGAAAGAGACACAAGAGTCCCTGTGGGCTGAGGGCAAAGACCTGAGAGAGACCAGGGAGGATCTCAGTGAGGTCTGTGAGTCTGTAGGTGACTCCGGAATGCAGGAGGCTGACTCCCGCTGGAATCTGGGCGTGGCAGGAGAGTAGCTGGGACAGACAGGGGAGTCCCAGGGGGCTGGGGGTGAAGACATGAGAGAGACCGGGGAGTAACTCAGTGAAACTGGGGAGTTTGTAGGTGATCCCTGGGTGCCTGGAACTGACTCCCGCTGAAATCTGGGCGTGGTTGGAGAGTAGCGGGGACACACAGGAGAGTCCCTGAGGGCTGGGGGTGAAGACATGAGAGAGACCGGGGAGTAACTCAGTGAAACTGGTGAGTTTGGTGGTGACTCCGGGGTGCCTGCAACTGACTCCAGCTGACATCTGGGCGTGGCTGGAGAGTAGCTGGGACAGGCAGGAGAGTCCCTGAGGGCTGGTGAAGACATGAGAGAGACTGGAGAGTAATTGAGTGAAACTGGTGAGTTTGGTGGTGATTCCGGGGTGCCTGGAACTGACTCCCGCTGAAATGTGGGCGTGGTTTGAGAGTAGTTGGGACCCACAGGGGAGTCCCTGAGGGCTGGTGAAGACATGAGGGAGACTGGGGAGTAATTGAGTGAAATTGGTGAGTTTGGTGGTGATTCCGGGGTGCCTGGAAGTGACTCCCGCTGAAATGTGGGCGTGGTTGGAGAGTAGCTGGGACAGGCAGGAGAGTCCCTGAGGGATGGTGAAGACATGAGAGAGACTGGGGAGTAACGCAGTGAAATTGGTGAGTTTGGTGGTGATTTCTGGGTGCCTGCAACTGACTCTCGCTGAAATGTGGGCGTGGTTGGAGAGTAGCTGGGACAGACAGGAGAGTCCCTGAGGGTTGGGGATAAAGACGTGCTAGAGACTGGGGAGTAACTCAGTGAAAGTGGTGAGCTTGCTGGTGATCCCTGGGTTGCTGGAACTGACTCCCGCTGAAATGTGGGCGTGGCTGGATAGTAGTTGAGAGAGACAGGAGGGTCCGTAAGGGCTGGGGGTGAAGACGTGAGAGAGACTGGCGAGGATCTCACTGAAGTCTGTGAGTTTGTAGGTGCTTCTGGGGTGTGGGAGACCGACTCCCGCTGAAATCTGGGCGTAGTTGGAGAGTAGCTGGGACAGACAGGAGAGTCATTGACGGCTGGGGGTGAGCTGCTGGATGATGGCAGTAGGAACATATGGTATATTATTGATGAATGAGGTGACTGTGAAGAATCTCCGGAGGAGGACACGGGAGAGCACAATGACATGAGTGATTGTCCTGCTTGGTTAGGAAAGGGAAATGTAACGTTGTGAAATTCTGTTGATGACGGATGTGAGAGTGGTGAAGCCCTGCGGGATGATGTAGAGTACTTCCACATCCCTGGTGGGGAGCTGCCCCTTGGGTCTGAGTTTCTGGGAGGGGAGAGGGAGAAGCTGGGTGAGGCGGGCATGAATCCTGAGGCGTCAGGGATGGGGGACCGCTCACAATCTCCCGAAACCTGTGAGTCTCTGGGGGACTCCTGGGTGCATGGGGCTGACTCCCGCAGAAACCTGGGGATGGCTGGAGAGTAAGTGGGAGACACGGGAGAGTCCCTGAGGCCTGGGGTTGAAGAGATGAAAGACATAGGGGAGGAGCACCGTGAGGCCCGTGAGTTTGTAGGTGATTCCTGGGTGTGGGGGGCTGACTCCAGCTGAAATCTGGGGTTGTTTGGAGAGTAGCTGGGAGACACAAGAGTCTCCCCGAGAGCTGGTTGTGAGCTGCTGGGTGATGGCAGTAAGAACATGTGGTATATTATTGATGAACCTGGTGACTCTAAAGAATCCCCAGAGGAGGACACGGGAGAGCCCAAAGGCTTCATTGATTGCCCATCACGGTGAGGAAAGGGAAATGGGAGCTTGTGGGATTCTGGTGATGACAGAGGTGAGTGTGGTGAAGCCCTAGGGGATGGTGAATGGTAGCTCCGGATCCCTGGTGAGGAGCTTCCTCTTAAGTCTGAGTTTCTGAGAGGGGAGAGGGAGAAGCTGGGTGAGGCTAGCATGGATCTTGGGGAGTCCGGGCTGGGGGACCGTTCATAAGAAGAGCCAGACAAGACCCTACTGTTCTTAGGTGCAGACATGACTAGGAAACCTGTAGCTCCCAGGGACCCCTACCAATTTTCTAACCCGCAGAATGAACGAGTGTGTGTGTGTGTGTGTGTGTGTGTGTGTGTGTGTGTGTGTGTTTGTGTGTGTGTTGTGAGGTATGTGCTCCTCAAGAAAATGGAAATAAACCAACCAATGAGACACACAGACAGACAGACAGATAGACAGAGATACACTTACCCAAGTGTTCTGTCCTGTCCTCTGAATCCGCTTCCAAGTCGCAAGACGCTGTAAGCTCCAAGTCCACGCAGAGCCCGCAAAACGCTCCGGCCGCTGCTCCGCTCTGCGAAGATCTGAGTACAGGCCCGCCAGGGTGGGTTTAAATAGCCTCGGGCGCAGCCTAGCAGCGGAAAGGGCGGAGCTTCGCTCCTCCTTTCCATCAGTCACCCCTAACTTTCCCAGGCTACACCTCCTAGGAAACTCTTCTCCTGATTTGATTTCATGCGCCACATTTGGGACAATCTAAGAACTTACAAGTTTTCTTGGCCAAATATATTATGAATTAAATGCACTGAAACACTGAAAACCAACTAGTGGTTCTGTGGTTCTCACCTTGTGGTTTTGACACCAGCAGCGCCCTTGCAACCCTCAAACCACGGAGATCCACAGGTCTGTGTTGTAACAAGCCCTCCCCCTGACCCTGGTGCATGGCAGTTTAAGAATTACCCGTGGAAGCGAAAAGACTTTGAAGAAAACGTGGAGATATGCCTTGTATAAACATTCCTTTGCTCTGGAACCACGTAGAGACTTGGGAGCCAGTTGGGTGGAGCATTCGTTGGATGAGGGTGCTCGGGTTAGGAACATCAAGGTGTGGCTCCGGATAATTCAATCACCTAATTAAGTTTCCAGCTATGCTAATCTCTTTTAAAATTCCGTTCATGTAAATTCCTTTACTCAGACTGAGAATGGCAAAGCCTCAACCCCAATTTCCAGGGAGGGTTGAGAGCCTCAGGTTGAGTTGCTCACCAATAGCCTATGCTTTAACCCATCATGCCTATAGAATGAGGTCTCCATAAAAACCCGAAAGGACTGGGTTTAGAGGGCTTCTGGATAACACTTCCAGGAAGGTAGTGCGCCCCTCCCCACATGCCGGGCCCAAAGTCTTTTTTCTGAATTTTTGGCAACATCCGCTATAATAAAATGGTAAATGTAAGTGTTTCCCTGCGTGCTGTGAACTCTTCCAGCAAATTAATGCAACTAAAACTGCGAGTGGTGGAAACCCGATTTATAGCCAGTTGCTAAGAAGCAGAGGTAAAACAACGCTGGGCTTCCCATTGTTATTAGAGTGGGAGGCCAGTCTTGCGGGACTGAGCCCTTTGGAATCTAATGCTGTGTCCCGGTAGATAGCGTCATCCTTGAATTACAAGACACACATAGGTTGAGAATAACTTTTCTAGTCATTTGCTGTATGTCTTATTTACAATATGTAACCAAATTCTTTATCCTGACCTTATGGCACCTGGGTTGAGAACCATGATTTGAACCAAAGTGGGTCCGTCCCATTCTGAGTTTGAAACTTTAGTTTGCCACTAGCCTTTTGTTATTGTTTTTCCGTTTCGTTTCGTTTCGTTTCGTTTCAAAGTTCTGGGGTATATGTGCAGGATGTGCAGATTTGTTACAAAGGTAAACGTGTGCCATGGTGGTTTGCTGCACCTGTCAACCCATCACCTAGTTATTAACCCCGGCATGCATTAGCTGTTTTTCCTAATGCTCTGCCTCCCGACAGGCCCCAGTGTGTGTTGTTCCCCTTCCTGTGTCCATGTGATCTCGTTTTTCAGCTCCCATGATAAGTGAGAATATGGTGTGTGGTTTTCTTTTCCGGATTACTTTGCTGAGGATAATGACTTCACAGCACAAGTGCTTTTTTTTAATTTTAGAAAATAGTATTTTATTGAATAAGATTTATTCGCAGAAAAATAAGCTTTAATCTACAACGAATGCCAGGCTCTACAGCAGAAAGTAATTTTCTCAGCTTTCCGCACACAAAGGTTCCTACTAAGTGAAAAAAGCCATAAAATTTCATTCACAAATGTACTACTCTGTCTCAAAACATTTCACATAATCATTCACCGTGCTAATACAATTAGATCACATATTGAGTCAGGTTAAATTATCCCTCTAATAACTGTTTTTTAAAATGCTATCAAAATCCACTCCCCAACAGTCTGCCACTGTTAATGGTGTACAGCATTATTGAATACAATGGAATTGATGAAGCCCATATCCAAGGACAAACCGTGACTTATCATGGTTTGATTTATGATTTTTCAACTTTGTGATGGGTATATTGGGATATTAGATGAGTTTTTGAGTTACACAGTGTTTTTGAGTATTTGACCATGTACTCCAGAAATGGCTGCCTAAAGAAAAACAGGCCTACCTAATTAAAATATACTTAGTGGATGGGAAAAACCAATAGAGGTTTACAATTGATGGAGAATCATGAATGAGAGACAGCGGTAAATAGTAACAATAACACAATTTTCCGGAAACTGCCGAGGATTTCCCAAAAAAAAAACGCAGAATGTAGGATGCAGCTAAGGCCTATGAAGCAGAGAGGGCAGAAGGTGTAAGAGAGAAATAGGAGGAAGGAAGGAAGGAAGGAAGGAAGGAAGGAAGGAAGGAAGGAAGGAAGGAAGGAAGGAGAGAAGGAAGGAAGGAGAAAACACCCGGTGTTACTAAAACCAAAAAGAAAGAAAATGGTTTCCCACTGTGGGTATGGCTACAATGTGGATGAATGTTGAAAATATTGTGCTAAGTGTAAAGTCAGTCACAAAAGCTCACATATTGTGCAATTGTGTTTATATGAAATGCCCACAGTATGGAAATCTATGGATATGGGGTTGATCGCTCCATGTTGTTGTTACCTAGGGCTGAGGGTCAGGGAGAGGGTTTGAGAGAGAATGAGGAGTCACCAATGTTTACAGGGTTTTTCTCTGGCCGGTGGTGATAAAATGTTCTAAAATGGATTGCGAATTAAAATGGAATGTGCACAACCAGAAATACAGTAAAAGCCACTCAATTCATGACTTTTAATGGGGGAATCTTATGTGACACACTCTCATCGAGACCACGGCAGACAGAGTGAAAGAGGAAAAAGGTGAGTAAATATCTGAAACGGAGGCAGAAACAGAGAGAACGAATAGCCCTGTGAACGGAAGAGAGAGAGAAAAGGGGAAATGGCCTTATGTACAAATGACAGATCTGCAAGTGGGGCTCACATCAACAGTGTCACTGCCAGGGAGGAGGGTCGTGCTAGCCATGTCACCGGTAGTGTCGCCCGCAGGGACGCCGACATGCTGGAGGTTCGTGTCCGCATGATCTCTGGCAGCCACGTGGGCCAGCAGGAGGGTCCCGCTGCACAGCTGTGGGGTGAGGATAGCCTGGGTGGTGATATCGGCCAATACAGGGGCCTCTTCTGCTGGCAAGAGTGTGACAGTAGCAAGTAGATGGACAGGCCTGTGTGTGAGGGCGGAATGCAGGAGAGGCTCTTCTGCGGCTGGGTGTGGGGCCCGCACCAGAAATGTGGAGAAATGGCCAGGTAACTGCGTCATGTTGGCTAGTAGATTGGCCAGGGCTTCGAACTGAAGGACAATAACGGGGAGTAGCTGTCAGGCCCTGGGAGTGTCTGAGTGTAAGTGGAGATGGGTTTGGGGTCACTGAGGGATAGGTGGGAGCCATCCCTGTATAGATACAGGTCATAGGGAGATCGTCTCGTGAGGCCTGTGAGTGTCTAGGGTTCTCCTGGGTGCCTGGAGCTGACTGTGGCAGAAATCTGGGGAAGGCTGGAGAGAAGCTGGGAGACGCAGGAGAGTCCCTGAAGGCTGGGAGTGAAGAGGTGAAGGAAATGGGGGAGGGATGCAGTAAGGTCCGTGAGTCTGCAGGTGATTCCTGGGTGTGGGAAGCTGACTCCAGGTGAAATCGGGAGATGGTTGGAGAGTAGCTGAGAGAGACAGAAGAGTCCCTGAGGGCTGGAGGTGACAACATGAGCGAGAATGGGGAGTAAGTCAGTGAAATTGGTGAGTTTGGTGGTGTGTCCTGGGTGCCTGGAACCGACTCCAGCTGGAATCTAGAGAACTTTTGAGAGTAGCTGAAAGAGACACAAGAGTCCCTGTGGGCTGAGGGCAAAGACCTGAGAGAGACCAGGGAGGATCTCAGTGAGGTCTGTGAGTCTGTAGGTGACTCCGGAATGCAGGAGGCTGACTCCCGCTGGAATCTGGGCGTGGCAGGAGAGTAGCTGGGACAGACAGGGGAGTCCCAGGGGGCTGGGGGTGAAGACATGAGAGAGACCGGGGAGTAACTCAGTGAAACTGGGGAGTTTGTAGGTGATCCCTGGGTGCCTGGAACTGACTCCCGCTGAAATCTGGGCGTGGTTGGAGAGTAGCGGGGACACACAGGAGAGTCCCTGAGGGCTGGGGGTGAAGACATGAGAGAGACCGGGGAGTAACTCAGTGAAACTGGTGAGTTTGGTGGTGACTCCGGGGTGCCTGCAACTGACTCCAGCTGACATCTGGGCGTGGCTGGAGAGTAGCTGGGACAGGCAGGAGAGTCCCTGAGGGCTGGTGAAGACATGAGAGAGACTGGAGAGTAATTGAGTGAAACTGGTGAGTTTGGTGGTGATTCCGGGGTGCCTGGAACTGACTCCCGCTGAAATGTGGGCGTGGTTTGAGAGTAGTTGGGACCCACAGGAGAGTCCCTGAGGGCTGGTGAAGACATGAGGGAGACTGGGGAGTAATTGAGTGAAATTGGTGAGTTTGGTGGTGATTCCGGGGTGCCTGGAAGTGACTCCCGCTGAAATGTGGGCGTGGTTGGAGAGTAGCTGGGACAGGCAGGAGAGTCCCTGAGGGATGGTGAAGACATGAGAGAGACTGGGGAGTAACGCAGTGAAATTGGTGAGTTTGGTGGTGATTTCTGGGTGCCTGCAACTGACTCTCGCTGAAATGTGGGCGTGGTTGGAGAGTAGCTGGGACAGACAGGAGAGTCCCTGAGGGTTGGGGATAAAGACGTGCTAGAGACTGGGGAGTAACTCAGTGAAAGTGGTGAGCTTGCTGGTGATCCCTGGGTTGCTGGAACTGACTCCCGCTGAAATGTGGGCGTGGCTGGATAGTAGTTGAGAGAGACAGGAGGGTCCGTAAGGGCTGGGGGTGAAGACGTGAGAGAGACTGGCGAGGATCTCACTGAAGTCTGTGAGTTTGTAGGTGCTTCTGGGGTGTGGGAGACCGACTCCCGCTGAAATCTGGGCGTAGTTGGAGAGTAGCTGGGACAGACAGGAGAGTCATTGACGGCTGGGGGTGAGCTGCTGGATGATGGCAGTAGGAACATATGGTATATTATTGATGAATGAGGTGACTGTGAAGAATCTCCGGAGGAGGACACGGGAGAGCACAATGACATGAGTGATTGTCCTGCTTGGTTAGGAAAGGGAAATGTAACGTTGTGAAATTCTGTTGATGACGGATGTGAGAGTGGTGAAGCCCTGCGGGATGATGTAGAGTACTTCCACATCCCTGGTGGGGAGCTGCCCCTTGGGTCTGAGTTTCTGGGAGGGGAGAGGGAGAAGCTGGGTGAGGCGGGCATGAATCCTGAGGCGTCAGGGATGGGGGACCGCTCACAATCTCCCGAAACCTGTGAGTCTCTGGGGGACTCCTGGGTGCATGGGGCTGACTCCCGCAGAAACCTGGGGATGGCTGGAGAGTAAGTGGGAGACACGGGAGAGTCCCTGAGGCCTGGGGTTGAAGAGATGAAAGACATAGGGGAGGAGCACCGTGAGGCCCGTGAGTTTGTAGGTGATTCCTGGGTGTGGGGGGCTGACTCCAGCTGAAATCTGGGGTTGTTTGGAGAGTAGCTGGGAGACACAAGAGTCTCCCCGAGAGCTGGTTGTGAGCTGCTGGGTGATGGCAGTAAGAACATGTGGTATATTATTGATGAACCTGGTGACTCTAAAGAATCCCCAGAGGAGGACACGGGAGAGCCCAAAGGCTTCATTGATTGCCCATCACGGTGAGGAAAGGGAAATGGGAGCTTGTGGGATTCTGGTGATGACAGAGGTGAGTGTGGTGAAGCCCTAGGGGATGGTGAATGGTAGCTCCGGATCCCTGGTGAGGAGCTTCCTCTTAAGTCTGAGTTTCTGAGAGGGGAGAGGGAGAAGCTGGGTGAGGCTAGCATGGATCTTGGGGAGTCCGGGCTGGGGGACCGTTCATAAGAAGAGCCAGACAAGACCCTACTGTTCTTAGGTGCAGACATGACTAGGAAACCTGTAGCTCCCAGGGACCCCTACCAATTTTCTAACCCGCAGAATGAACGAGTGTGTGTGTGTGTGTGTGTGTGTGTGTGTGTGTGTGTGTTTGTGTGTGTGTTGTGAGGTATGTGCTCCTCAAGAAAATGGAAATAAACCAACCAATGAGACACACAGACAGACAGACAGATAGACAGAGATACACTTACCCAAGTGTTCTGTCCTGTCCTCTGAATCCGCTTCCAAGTCGCAAGACGCTGTAAGCTCCAAGTCCACGCAGAGCCCGCAAAACGCTCCGGCCGCTGCTCCGCTCTGCGAAGATCTGAGTACAGGCCCGCCAGGGTGGGTTTAAATAGCCTCGGGCGCAGCCTAGCAGCGGAAAGGGCGGAGCTTCGCTCCTCCTTTCCATCAGTCACCCCCAACTTTCCCAGGCTACACCTCCTAGGAAACTCTTCTCCTGATTTGATTTCATGCGCCACATTTGGGACAATCTAAGAACTTACAAGTTTTCTTGGCCAAATATATTATGAATTAAATGCACTGAAACACTGAAAACCAACTAGTGGTTCTGTGGTTCTCACCTTGTGGTTTTGACACCAGCAGCGTCCTTGCAACCCTCAAACCCCGGAGATCCACAGGTCTGTGTTGTAACAAGCCCTCCCCCTGACCCTGGTGCATGGCAGTTTAAGAATTACCCGTGGAAGCGAAAAGACTTTGAAGAAAACGTGGAGATATGCCTTGTATAAACATTCCTTTGCTCTGGAACCACGTAGAGACTTGGGAGCCAGTTGGGTGGAGCATTCGTTGGATGAGGGTGCTCGGGTTAGGAACATCAAGGTGTGGCTCCGGATAATTCAATCACCTAATTAAGTTTCCAGCTATGCTAATCTCTTTTAAAATTCCGTTCATGTAAATTCCTTTACTCAGACTGAGAATGGCAAAGCCTCAACCCCAATTTCCAGGGAGGGTTGAGAGCCTCAGGTTGAGTTGCTCACCAATAGCCTATGGTTTAACCCATCATGCCTATAGAATGAGGTCTCCATAAAAACCCGAAAGGACTGGGTTTAGAGGGCTTCTGGATAACACTTCCAGGAAGGTAGTGCGCCCCTCCCCACATGCCGGGCCCAAAGTCTTTTTTCTGAATTTTTGGCAACATCCGCTATAATAAAATGGTAAATGTAAGTGTTTCCCTGCGTGCTGTGAACTCTTCCAGCAAATTAATGCAACTAAAACTGCGAGTGGTGGAAACCCGATTTATAGCCAGTTGCTAAGAAGCAGAGGTAAAACAACGCTGGGCTTCCCATTGTTATTAGAGCGGGAGGCCAGTCTTGCGGGACTGAGCCCTTTGGAATCTAATGCTGTGTCCCGGTAGATAGCGTCATCCTTGAATTACAAGACACACATAGGTTGAGAATAACTTTTCTAGTCATTTGCTGTATGTCTTATTTACAATATGTAACCAAATTCTTTATCCTGACCTTATGGCACCTGGGTTGAGAACCATGATTTGAACCAAAGTGGGTCCGTCACATTCTGAGTTTGAAACTTTAGTTTGCCACTAGCCTTTTGTTATTGTTTTTCCGTTTCGTTTCGTTTCGTTTCGTTTCAAAGTTCTGGGGTATATGTGCAGGATGTGCAGATTTGTTACAAAGGTAAACGTGTGCCATGGTGGTTTGCTGCACCTGTCAACCCATCACCTAGTTATTAAGCCCGGCATGCATTAGCTGTTTTTCCTAATGCTCTGCCTCCCGACAGGCCCCAGTGTGTGTTGTTCCCCTTCCTGTGTCCATGTGATCTCGTTTTTCAGCTCCCATGATAAGTGAGAATATGGTGTGTGGTTTTCTTTTCCGGATTACTTTGCTGAGGATAATGACTTCACAGCACAAGTGCTTTTTTTTAATTTTAGAAAATAGTATTTTATTGAATAAGATTTATTCGCAGAAAAATAAGCTTTAATCTACAACGAATGCCAGGCTCTACAGCAGAAAGTAATTTTCTCAGCTTTCCGCACACAAAGGTTCCTACTAAGTGAAAAAAGCCATAAAATTTCATTCACAAATGTACTACTCTGTCTCAAAACATTTCACATAATCATTCACCGTGCTAATACAATTAGATCACATATTCAGTCAGGTTAAAGTATCCCTCTAATAACTGTTTTTTAAAATGCTATCAAAATCCACTCCCCAACAGTCTGCCACTGTTAATGGTGTACAGCATTATTGAATACAATGGAATTGATGAAGCCCATATCCAAGGACAAACCGTGACTTATCATGGTTTGATTTATGATTTTTCAACTTTGTGATGGGTATATTGGGATATTAGATGAGTTTTTGAGTTACACAGTGTTTTTGAGTATTTGACCATGTACTCCAGAAATGGCTGCCTAAAGAAAAACAGGCCTACCTAATTAAAATATACTTAGTGGATGGGAAAAACCAATAGAGGTTTACAATTGATGGAGAATCATGAATGAGAGACAGCGGTAAATAGTAACAATAACACAATTTTCCGGAAACTGCCGAGGATTTCCCAAAAAAAAAACGCAGAATGTAGGATGCAGCTAAGGCCTATGAAGCAGAGAGGGCAGAAGGTGTAAGAGAGAAATAGGAGGAAGGAAGGAAGGAAGGAAGGAAGGAAGGAAGGAAGGAAGGAAGGAAGGAAGGAAGGAAGGAGAGAAGGAAGGAAGGAGAAAACACCCGGTGTTACTAAAACCAAAAAGAAAGAAAATGGTTTCCCACTGTGGGTATGGCTACAATGTGGATGAATGTTGAAAATATTGTGCTAAGTGTAAAGTCAGTCACAAAAGCTCACATATTGTGCAATTGTGTTTATATGAAATGCCCACAGTATGGAAATCTATGGATATGGGGTTGATCGCTCCATGTAGTTGTTACCTAGGGCTGAGGGTCAGGGAGAGGGTTTGAGAGAGAATGAGGAGTGACCAATGTTTACAGGGTTTTTCTCTGGCCGGTGGTGATAAAATGTTCTAAAATGGATTGCGAATTAAAATGGAATGTGCACAACCAGAAATACAGTAAAAGCCACTCAATTCATGACTTTTAATGGGGGAATCTTATGTGACACACTCTCATCGAGACCACGGCAGACAGAGTGAAAGAGGAAAAAGGTGAGTAAATATCTGAAACGGAGGCAGAAACAGAGAGAACGAATAGCCCTGTGAACGGAAGAGAGAGAGAAAAGGGGAAATGGCCTTATGTACAAATGACAGATCTGCAAGTGGGGCTCACATCAACAGTGTCACTGCCAGGGAGGAGGGTCGTGCTAGCCATGTCACCGGTAGTGTCGCCCGCAGGGACGCCGACATGCTGGAGGTTCGTGTCCGCATGATCTCTGGCAGCCACGTGGGCCAGCAGGAGGGTCCCGCTGCACAGCTGTGGGGTGAGGATAGCCTGGGTGGTGATATCGGCCAATACAGGGGCCTCTTCTGCTGGCAAGAGTGTGACAGTAGCAAGTAGATGGACAGGCCTGTGTGTGAGGGCGGAATGCAGGAGAGGCTCTTCTGCGGCTGGGTGTGGGGCCCGCACCAGAAATGTGGAGAAATGGCCAGGTAACTGCGTCATGTTGGCTAGTAGATTGGCCAGGGCTTCGAACTGAAGGACAATAACGGGGAGTAGCTGTCAGGCCCTGGGAGTGTCTGAGTGTAAGTGGAGATGGGTTTGGGGTCACTGAGGGATAGGTGGGAGCCATCCCTGTATAGATACAGGTCATAGGGAGATCGTCTCGTGAGGCCTGTGAGTGTCTAGGGTTCTCCTGGGTGCCTGGAGCTGACTGTGGCAGAAATCTGGGGAAGGCTGGAGAGAAGCTGGGAGACGCAGGAGAGTCCCTGAAGGCTGGGAGTGAAGAGGTGAAGGAAATGGGGGAGGGATGCAGTAAGGTCCGTGAGTCTGCAGGTGATTCCTGGGTGTGGGAAGCTGACTCCAGGTGAAATCGGGAGATGGTTGGAGAGTAGCTGAGAGAGACAGAAGAGTCCCTGAGGGCTGGAGGTGACAACATGAGCGAGAATGGGGAGTAAGTCAGTGAAATTGGTGAGTTTGGTGGTGTGTCCTGGGTGCCTGGAACCGACTCCAGCTGGAATCTAGAGAACTTTTGAGAGTAGCTGAAAGAGACACAAGAGTCCCTGTGGGCTGAGGGCAAAGACCTGAGAGAGACCAGGGAGGATCTCAGTGAGGTCTGTGAGTCTGTAGGTGACTCCGGAATGCAGGAGGCTGACTCCCGCTGGAATCTGGGCGTGGCAGGAGAGTAGCTGGGACAGACAGGGGAGTCCCAGGGGGCTGGGGGTGAAGACATGAGAGAGACCGGGGAGTAACTCAGTGAAACTGGGGAGTTTGTAGGTGATCCCTG
Organism: Pongo abelii; assembly: GCF_028885655.2. Taxonomy (NCBI): domain Eukaryota; kingdom Metazoa; phylum Chordata; class Mammalia; order Primates; family Hominidae; genus Pongo; species Pongo abelii. The sequence continues at coordinate 904,134 of NC_072002.2, forward strand.
GGTGCCTGGAACTGACTCCCGCTGAAATCTGGGCGTGGTTGGAGAGTAGCGGGGACACACAGGAGAGTCCCTGAGGGCTGGGGGTGAAGACATGAGAGAGACCGGGGAGTAACTCAGTGAAACTGGTGAGTTTGGTGGTGACTCCGGGGTGCCTGCAACTGACTCCAGCTGACATCTGGGCGTGGCTGGAGAGTAGCTGGGACAGGCAGGAGAGTCCCTGAGGGCTGGTGAAGACATGAGAGAGACTGGAGAGTAATTGAGTGAAACTGGTGAGTTTGGTGGTGATTCCGGGGTGCCTGGAACTGACTCCCGCTGAAATGTGGGCGTGGTTTGAGAGTAGTTGGGACCCACAGGGGAGTCCCTGAGGGCTGGTGAAGACATGAGGGAGACTGGGGAGTAATTGAGTGAAATTGGTGAGTTTGGTGGTGATTCCGGGGTGCCTGGAAGTGACTCCCGCTGAAATGTGGGCGTGGTTGGAGAGTAGCTGGGACAGGCAGGAGAGTCCCTGAGGGATGGTGAAGACATGAGAGAGACTGGGGAGTAACGCAGTGAAATTGGTGAGTTTGGTGGTGATTTCTGGGTGCCTGCAACTGACTCTCGCTGAAATGTGGGCGTGGTTGGAGAGTAGCTGGGACAGACAGGAGAGTCCCTGAGGGTTGGGGATAAAGACGTGCTAGAGACTGGGGAGTAACTCAGTGAAAGTGGTGAGCTTGCTGGTGATCCCTGGGTTGCTGGAACTGACTCCCGCTGAAATGTGGGCGTGGCTGGATAGTAGTTGAGAGAGACAGGAGGGTCCGTAAGGGCTGGGGGTGAAGACGTGAGAGAGACTGGCGAGGATCTCACTGAAGTCTGTGAGTTTGTAGGTGCTTCTGGGGTGTGGGAGACCGACTCCCGCTGAAATCTGGGCGTAGTTGGAGAGTAGCTGGGACAGACAGGAGAGTCATTGACGGCTGGGGGTGAGCTGCTGGATGATGGCAGTAGGAACATATGGTATATTATTGATGAATGAGGTGACTGTGAAGAATCTCCGGAGGAGGACACGGGAGAGCACAATGACATGAGTGATTGTCCTGCTTGGTTAGGAAAGGGAAATGTAACGTTGTGAAATTCTGTTGATGACGGATGTGAGAGTGGTGAAGCCCTGCGGGATGATGTAGAGTACTTCCACATCCCTGGTGGGGAGCTGCCCCTTGGGTCTGAGTTTCTGGGAGGGGAGAGGGAGAAGCTGGGTGAGGCGGGCATGAATCCTGAGGCGTCAGGGATGGGGGACCGCTCACAATCTCCCGAAACCTGTGAGTCTCTGGGGGACTCCTGGGTGCATGGGGCTGACTCCCGCAGAAACCTGGGGATGGCTGGAGAGTAAGTGGGAGACACGGGAGAGTCCCTGAGGCCTGGGGTTGAAGAGATGAAAGACATAGGGGAGGAGCACCGTGAGGCCCGTGAGTTTGTAGGTGATTCCTGGGTGTGGGGGGCTGACTCCAGCTGAAATCTGGGGTTGTTTGGAGAGTAGCTGGGAGACACAAGAGTCTCCCCGAGAGCTGGTTGTGAGCTGCTGGGTGATGGCAGTAAGAACATGTGGTATATTATTGATGAACCTGGTGACTCTAAAGAATCCCCAGAGGAGGACACGGGAGAGCCCAAAGGCTTCATTGATTGCCCATCACGGTGAGGAAAGGGAAATGGGAGCTTGTGGGATTCTGGTGATGACAGAGGTGAGTGTGGTGAAGCCCTAGGGGATGGTGAATGGTAGCTCCGGATCCCTGGTGAGGAGCTTCCTCTTAAGTCTGAGTTTCTGAGAGGGGAGAGGGAGAAGCTGGGTGAGGCTAGCATGGATCTTGGGGAGTCCGGGCTGGGGGACCGTTCATAAGAAGAGCCAGACAAGACCCTACTGTTCTTAGGTGCAGACATGACTAGGAAACCTGTAGCTCCCAGGGACCCCTACCAATTTTCTAACCCGCAGAATGAACGAGTGTGTGTGTGTGTGTGTGTGTGTGTGTGTGTGTGTGTGTGTTTGTGTGTGTGTTGTGAGGTATGTGCTCCTCAAGAAAATGGAAATAAACCAACCAATGAGACACACAGACAGACAGACAGATAGACAGAGATACACTTACCCAAGTGTTCTGTCCTGTCCTCTGAATCCGCTTCCAAGTCGCAAGACGCTGTAAGCTCCAAGTCCACGCAGAGCCCGCAAAACGCTCCGGCCGCTGCTCCGCTCTGCGAAGATCTGAGTACAGGCCCGCCAGGGTGGGTTTAAATAGCCTCGGGCGCAGCCTAGCAGCGGAAAGGGCGGAGCTTCGCTCCTCCTTTCCATCAGTCACCCCCAACTTTCCCAGGCTACACCTCCTAGGAAACTCTTCTCCTGATTTGATTTCATGCGCCACATTTGGGACAATCTAAGAACTTACAAGTTTTCTTGGCCAAATATATTATGAATTAAATGCACTGAAACACTGAAAACCAACTAGTGGTTCTGTGGTTCTCACCTTGTGGTTTTGACACCAGCAGCGTCCTTGCAACCCTCAAACCCCGGAGATCCACAGGTCTGTGTTGTAACAAGCCCTCCCCCTGACCCTGGTGCATGGCAGTTTAAGAATTACCCGTGGAAGCGAAAAGACTTTGAAGAAAACGTGGAGATATGCCTTGTATAAACATTCCTTTGCTCTGGAACCACGTAGAGACTTGGGAGCCAGTTGGGTGGAGCATTCGTTGGATGAGGGTGCTCGGGTTAGGAACATCAAGGTGTGGCTCCGGATAATTCAATCACCTAATTAAGTTTCCAGCTATGCTAATCTCTTTTAAAATTCCGTTCATGTAAATTCCTTTACTCAGACTGAGAATGGCAAAGCCTCAACCCCAATTTCCAGGGAGGGTTGAGAGCCTCAGGTTGAGTTGCTCACCAATAGCCTATGGTTTAACCCATCATGCCTATAGAATGAGGTCTCCATAAAAACCCGAAAGGACTGGGTTTAGAGGGCTTCTGGATAACACTTCCAGGAAGGTACTGCGCCCCTCCCCACATGCCGGGCCCAAAGTCTTTTTTCTGAATTTTTGGCAACATCCGCTATAATAAAATGGTAAATGTAAGTGTTTCCCTGCGTGCTGTGAACTCTTCCAGCAAATTAATGCAACTAAAACTGCGAGTGGTGGAAACCCGATTTATAGCCAGTTGCTAAGAAGCAGAGGTAAAACAACGCTGGGCTTCCCATTGTTATTAGAGCGGGAGGCCAGTCTTGCGGGACTGAGCCCTTTGGAATCTAATGCTGTGTCCCGGTAGATAGCGTCATCCTTGAATTACAAGACACACATAGGTTGAGAATAACTTTTCTAGTCATTTGCTGTATGTCTTATTTACAATATGTAACCAAATTCTTTATCCTGACCTTATGGCACCTGGGTTGAGAACCATGATTTGAACCAAAGTGGGTCCGTCACATTCTGAGTTTGAAACTTTAGTTTGCCACTAGCCTTTTGTTATTGTTTTTCCGTTTCGTTTCGTTTCGTTTCGTTTCAAAGTTCTGGGGTATATGTGCAGGATGTGCAGATTTGTTACAAAGGTAAACGTGTGCCATGGTGGTTTGCTGCACCTGTCAACCCATCACCTAGTTATTAAGCCCGGCATGCATTAGCTGTTTTTCCTAATGCTCTGCCTCCCGACAGGCCCCAGTGTGTGTTGTTCCCCTTCCTGTGTCCATGTGATCTCGTTTTTCAGCTCCCATGATAAGTGAGAATATGGTGTGTGGTTTTCTTTTCCGGATTACTTTGCTGAGGATAATGACTTCACAGCACAAGTGCTTTTTTTTAATTTTAGAAAATAGTATTTTATTGAATAAGATTTATTCGCAGAAAAATAAGCTTTAATCTACAACGAATGCCAGGCTCTACAGCAGAAAGTAATTTTCTCAGCTTTCCGCACACAAAGGTTCCTACTAAGTGAAAAAAGCCATAAAATTTCATTCACAAATGTACTACTCTGTCTCAAAACATTTCACATAATCATTCACCGTGCTAATACAATTAGATCACATATTCAGTCAGGTTAAAGTATCCCTCTAATAACTGTTTTTTAAAATGCTATCAAAATCCACTCCCCAACAGTCTGCCACTGTTAATGGTGTACAGCATTATTGAATACAATGGAATTGATGAAGCCCATATCCAAGGACAAACCGTGACTTATCATGGTTTGATTTATGATTTTTCAACTTTGTGATGGGTATATTGGGATATTAGATGAGTTTTTGAGTTACACAGTGTTTTTGAGTATTTGACCATGTACTCCAGAAATGGCTGCCTAAAGAAAAACAGGCGTACCTAATTAAAATATACTTAGTGGATGGGAAAAACCAATAGAGGTTTACAATTGATGGAGAATCATGAATGAGAGACAGCGGTAAATAGTAACAATAACACAATTTTCCGGAAACTGCCGAGGATTTCCCAAAAAAAAAACGCAGAATGTAGGATGCAGCTAAGGCCTATGAAGCAGAGAGGGCAGAAGGTGTAAGAGAGAAATAGGAGGAAGGAAGGAAGGAAGGAAGGAAGGAAGGAAGGAAGGAAGGAAGGAAGGAAGGAAGGAAGGAGAGAAGGAAGGAAGGAGAAAACACCCGGTGTTACTAAAACCAAAAAGAAAGAAAATGGTTTCCCACTGTGGGTATGGCTACAATGTGGATGAATGTTGAAAATATTGTGCTAAGTGTAAAGTCAGTCACAAAAGCTCACATATTGTGCAATTGTGTTTATATGAAATGCCCACAGTATGGAAATCTATGGATATGGGGTTGATCGCTCCATGTAGTTGTTACCTAGGGCTGAGGGTCAGGGAGAGGGTTTGAGAGAGAATGAGGAGTGACCAATGTTTACAGGGTTTTTCTCTGGCCGGTGGTGATAAAATGTTCTAAAATGGATTGCGAATTAAAATGGAATGTGCACAACCAGAAATACAGTAAAAGCCACTCAATTCATGACTTTTAATGGGGGAATCTTATGTGACACACTCTCATCGAGACCACGGCAGACAGAGTGAAAGAGGAAAAAGGTGAGTAAATATCTGAAACGGAGGCAGAAACAGAGAGAACGAATAGCCCTGTGAACGGAAGAGAGAGAGAAAAGGGGAAATGGCCTTATGTACAAATGACAGATCTGCAAGTGGGGCTCACATCAACAGTGTCACTGCCAGGGAGGAGGGTCGTGCTAGCCATGTCACCGGTAGTGTCGCCCGCAGGGACGCCGACATGCTGGAGGTTCGTGTCCGCATGATCTCTGGCAGCCACGTGGGCCAGCAGGAGGGTCCCGCTGCACAGCTGTGGGGTGAGGATAGCCTGGGTGGTGATATCGGCCAATACAGGGGCCTCTTCTGCTGGCAAGAGTGTGACAGTAGCAAGTAGATGGACAGGCCTGTGTGTGAGGGCGGAATGCAGGAGAGGCTCTTCTGCGGCTGGGTGTGGGGCCCGCACCAGAAATGTGGAGAAATGGCCAGGTAACTGCGTCATGTTGGCTAGTAGATTGGCCAGGGCTTCGAACTGAAGGACAATAACGGGGAGTAGCTGTCAGGCCCTGGGAGTGTCTGAGTGTAAGTGGAGATGGGTTTGGGGTCACTGAGGGATAGGTGGGAGCCATCCCTGTATAGATACAGGTCATAGGGAGATCGTCTCGTGAGGCCTGTGAGTGTCTAGGGTTCTCCTGGGTGCCTGGAGCTGACTGTGGCAGAAATCTGGGGAAGGCTGGAGAGAAGCTGGGAGACGCAGGAGAGTCCCTGAAGGCTGGGAGTGAAGAGGTGAAGGAAATGGGGGAGGGATGCAGTAAGGTCCGTGAGTCTGCAGGTGATTCCTGGGTGTGGGAAGCTGACTCCAGGTGAAATCGGGAGATGGTTGGAGAGTAGCTGAGAGAGACAGAAGAGTCCCTGAGGGCTGGAGGTGACAACATGAGCGAGAATGGGGAGTAAGTCAGTGAAATTGGTGAGTTTGGTGGTGTGTCCTGGGTGCCTGGAACCGACTCCAGCTGGAATCTAGAGAACTTTTGAGAGTAGCTGAAAGAGACACAAGAGTCCCTGTGGGCTGAGGGCAAAGACCTGAGAGAGACCAGGGAGGATCTCAGTGAGGTCTGTGAGTCTGTAGGTGACTCCGGAATGCAGGAGGCTGACTCCCGCTGGAATCTGGGCGTGGCAGGAGAGTAGCTGGGACAGACAGGGGAGTCCCAGGGGGCTGGGGGTGAAGACATGAGAGAGACCGGGGAGTAACTCAGTGAAACTGGGGAGTTTGTAGGTGATCCCTGGGTGCCTGGAACTGACTCCCGCTGAAATCTGGGCGTGGTTGGAGAGTAGCGGGGACACACAGGAGAGTCCCTGAGGGCTGGGGGTGAAGACATGAGAGAGACCGGGGAGTAACTCAGTGAAACTGGTGAGTTTGGTGGTGACTCCGGGGTGCCTGCAACTGACTCCAGCTGACATCTGGGCGTGGCTGGAGAGTAGCTGGGACAGGCAGGAGAGTCCCTGAGGGCTGGTGAAGACATGAGAGAGACTGGAGAGTAATTGAGTGAAACTGGTGAGTTTGGTGGTGATTCCGGGGTGCCTGGAACTGACTCCCGCTGAAATGTGGGCGTGGTTTGAGAGTAGTTGGGACCCACAGGGGAGTCCCTGAGGGCTGGTGAAGACATGAGGGAGACTGGGGAGTAATTGAGTGAAATTGGTGAGTTTGGTGGTGATTCCGGGGTGCCTGGAAGTGACTCCCGCTGAAATGTGGGCGTGGTTGGAGAGTAGCTGGGACAGGCAGGAGAGTCCCTGAGGGATGGTGAAGACATGAGAGAGACTGGGGAGTAACGCAGTGAAATTGGTGAGTTTGGTGGTGATTTCTGGGTGCCTGCAACTGACTCTCGCTGAAGTGTGGGCGTGGTTGGAGAGTAGCTGGGACAGACAGGAGAGTCCCTGAGGGTTGGGGATAAAGACGTGCTAGAGACTGGGGAGTAACTCAGTGAAAGTGGTGAGCTTGCTGGTGATCCCTGGGTTGCTGGAACTGACTCCCGCTGAAATGTGGGCGTGGCTGGATAGTAGTTGAGAGAGACAGGAGGGTCCGTAAGGGCTGGGGGTGAAGACGTGAGAGAGACTGGCGAGGATCTCACTGAAGTCTGTGAGTTTGTAGGTGCTTCTGGGGTGTGGGAGACCGACTCCCGCTGAAATCTGGGCGTAGTTGGAGAGTAGCTGGGACAGACAGGAGAGTCATTGACGGCTGGGGGTGAGCTGCTGGATGATGGCAGTAGGAACATATGGTATATTATTGATGAATGAGGTGACTGTGAAGAATCTCCGGAGGAGGACACGGGAGAGCACAATGACATGAGTGATTGTCCTGCTTGGTTAGGAAAGGGAAATGTAACGTTGTGAAATTCTGTTGATGACGGATGTGAGAGTGGTGAAGCCCTGCGGGATGATGTAGAGTACTTCCACATCCCTGGTGGGGAGCTGCCCCTTGGGTCTGAGTTTCTGGGAGGGGAGAGGGAGAAGCTGGGTGAGGCGGGCATGAATCCTGAGGCGTCAGGGATGGGGGACCGCTCACAATCTCCCGAAACCTGTGAGTCTCTGGGGGACTCCTGGGTGCATGGGGCTGACTCCCGCAGAAACCTGGGGATGGCTGGAGAGTAAGTGGGAGACACGGGAGAGTCCCTGAGGCCTGGGGTTGAAGAGATGAAAGACATAGGGGAGGAGCACCGTGAGGCCCGTGAGTTTGTAGGTGATTCCTGGGTGTGGGGGGCTGACTCCAGCTGAAATCTGGGGTTGTTTGGAGAGTAGCTGGGAGACACAAGAGTCTCCCCGAGAGCTGGTTGTGAGCTGCTGGGTGATGGCAGTAAGAACATGTGGTATATTATTGATGAACCTGGTGACTCTAAAGAATCCCCAGAGGAGGACACGGGAGAGCCCAAAGGCTTCATTGATTGCCCATCACGGTGAGGAAAGGGAAATGGGAGCTTGTGGGATTCTGGTGATGACAGAGGTGAGTGTGGTGAAGCCCTAGGGGATGGTGAATGGTAGCTCCGGATCCCTGGTGAGGAGCTTCCTCTTAAGTCTGAGTTTCTGAGAGGGGAGAGGGAGAAGCTGGGTGAGGCTAGCATGGATCTTGGGGAGTCCGGGCTGGGGGACCGTTCATAAGAAGAGCCAGACAAGACCCTACTGTTCTTAGGTGCAGACATGACTAGGAAACCTGTAGCTCCCAGGGACCCCTACCAATTTTCTAACCCGCAGAATGAACGAGTGTGTGTGTGTGTGTGTGTGTGTGTGTGTGTGTGTGTGTGTTTGTGTGTGTGTTGTGAGGTATGTGCTCCTCAAGAAAATGGAAATAAACCAACCAATGAGACACACAGACAGACAGACAGATAGACAGAGATACACTTACCCAAGTGTTCTGTCCTGTCCTCTGAATCCGCTTCCAAGTCGCAAGACGCTGTAAGCTCCAAGTCCACGCAGAGCCCGCAAAACGCTCCGGCCGCTGCTCCGCTCTGCGAAGATCTGAGTACAGGCCCGCCAGGGTGGGTTTAAATAGCCTCGGGCGCAGCCTAGCAGCGGAAAGGGCGGAGCTTCGCTCCTCCTTTCCATCAGTCACCCCCAACTTTCCCAGGCTACACCTCCTAGGAAACTCTTCTCCTGATTTGATTTCATGCGCCACATTTGGGACAATCTAAGAACTTACAAGTTTTCTTGGCCAAATATATTATGAATTAAATGCACTGAAACACTGAAAACCAACTAGTGGTTCTGTGGTTCTCACCTTGTGGTTTTGACACCAGCAGCGTCCTTGCAACCCTCAAACCCCGGAGATCCACAGGTCTGTGTTGTAACAAGCCCTCCCCCTGACCCTGGTGCATGGCAGTTTAAGAATTACCCGTGGAAGCGAAAAGACTTTGAAGAAAACGTGGAGATATGCCTTGTATAAACATTCCTTTGCTCTGGAACCACGTAGAGACTTGGGAGCCAGTTGGGTGGAGCATTCGTTGGATGAGGGTGCTCGGGTTAGGAACATCAAGGTGTGGCTCCGGATAATTCAATCACCTAATTAAGTTTCCAGCTATGCTAATCTCTTTTAAAATTCCGTTCATGTAAATTCCTTTACTCAGACTGAGAATGGCAAAGCCTCAACCCCAATTTCCAGGGAGGGTTGAGAGCCTCAGGTTGAGTTGCTCACCAATAGCCTATGGTTTAACCCATCATGCCTATAGAATGAGGTCTCCATAAAAACCCGAAAGGACTGGGTTTAGAGGGCTTCTGGATAACACTTCCAGGAAGGTACTGCGCCCCTCCCCACATGCCGGGCCCAAAGTCTTTTTTCTGAATTTTTGGCAACATCCGCTATAATAAAATGGTAAATGTAAGTGTTTCCCTGCGTGCTGTGAACTCTTCCAGCAAATTAATGCAACTAAAACTGCGAGTGGTGGAAACCCGATTTATAGCCAGTTGCTAAGAAGCAGAGGTAAAACAACGCTGGGCTTCCCATTGTTATTAGAGCGGGAGGCCAGTCTTGCGGGACTGAGCCCTTTGGAATCTAATGCTGTGTCCCGGTAGATAGCGTCATCCTTGAATTACAAGACACACATAGGTTGAGAATAACTTTTCTAGTCATTTGCTGTATGTCTTATTTACAATATGTAACCAAATTCTTTATCCTGACCTTATGGCACCTGGGTTGAGAACCATGATTTGATCCAAAGTGGGTCCGTCACATTCTGAGTTTGAAACTTTAGTTTGCCACTAGCCTTTTGTTATTGTTTTTCCGTTTCGTTTCGTTTCGTTTCTAAGTTCTGGGGTATATGTGCAGGATGTGCAGATTTGTTACAAAGGTAAACGTGTGCCATGGTGGTTTGCTGCACCTGTCAACCCATCACCTAGTTATTAAGCCCGGCATGCATTAGCTGTTTTTCCTAATGCTCTGCCTCCCGACAGGCCCCAGTGTGTGTTGTTCCCCTTCCTGTGTCCATGTGATCTCGTTTTTCAGCTCCCATGATAAGTGAGAATATGGTGTGTGGTTTTCTTTTCCGGATTACTTTGCTGAGGATAATGACTTCACAGCACAAGTGCTTTTTTTTAATTTTAGAAAATAGTATTTTATTGAATAAGATTTATTCGCAGAAAAATAAGCTTTAATCTACAACGAATGCCAGGCTCTACAGCAGAAAGTAATTTTCTCAGCTTTCCGCACACAAAGGTTCCTACTAAGTGAAAAAAGCCATAAAATTTCATTCACAAATGTACTACTCTGTCTCAAAACATTTCACATAATCATTCACCGTGCTAATACAATTAGATCACATATTCAGTCAGGTTAAAGTATCCCTCTAATAACTGTTTTTTAAAATGCTATCAAAATCCACTCCCCAACAGTCTGCCACTGTTAATGGTGTACAGCATTATTGAATACAATGGAATTGATGAAGCCCATATCCAAGGACAAACCGTGACTTATCATGGTTTGATTTATGATTTTTCAACTTTGTGATGGGTATATTGGGATATTAGATGAGTTTTTGAGTTACACAGTGTTTTTGAGTATTTGACCATGTACTCCAGAAATGGCTGCCTAAAGAAAAACAGGCGTACCTAATTAAAATATACTTAGTGGATGGGAAAAACCAATAGAGGTTTACAATTGATGGAGAATCATGAATGAGAGACAGCGGTAAATAGTAACAATAACACAATTTTCCGGAAACTGCCGAGGATTTCCCAAAAAAAAAACGCAGAATGTAGGATGCAGCTAAGGCCTATGAAGCAGAGAGGGCAGAAGGTGTAAGAGAGAAATAGGAGGAAGGAAGGAAGGAAGGAAGGAAGGAAGGAAGGAAGGAAGGAAGGAAGGAAGGAAGGAGAGAAGGAAGGAAGGAGAAAACACCCGGTGTTACTAAAACCAAAAAGAAAGAAAATGGTTTCCCACTGTGGGTATGGCTACAATGTGGATGAATGTTGAAAATATTGTGCTAAGTGTAAAGTCAGTCACAAAAGCTCACATATTGTGCAATTGTGTTTATATGAAATGCCCACAGTATGGAAATCTATGGATATGGGGTTGATCGCTCCATGTAGTTGTTACCTAGGGCTGAGGGTCAGGGAGAGGGTTTGAGAGAGAATGAGGAGTCACCAATGTTTACAGGGTTTTTCTCTGGCCGGTGGTGATAAAATGTTCTAAAATGGATTGCGAATTAAAATGGAATGTGCACAACCAGAAATACAGTAAAAGCCACTCAATTCATGACTTTTAATGGGGGAATCTTATGTGACACACTCTCATCGAGACCACGGCAGACAGAGTGAAAGAGGAAAAAGGTGAGTAAATATCTGAAACGGAGGCAGAAACAGAGAGAACGAATAGCCCTGTGAACGGAAGAGAGAGAGAAAAGGGGAAATGGCCTTATGTACAAATGACAGATCTGCAAGTGGGGCTCACATCAACAGTGTCACTGCCAGGGAGGAGGGTCGTGCTAGCCATGTCACCGGTAGTGTCGCCCGCAGGGACGCCGACATGCTGGAGGTTCGTGTCCGCATGATCTCTGGCAGCCACGTGGGCCAGCAGGAGGGTCCCGCTGCACAGCTGTGGGGTGAGGATAGCCTGGGTGGTGATATCGGCCAATACAGGGGCCTCTTCTGCTGGCAAGAGTGTGACAGTAGCAAGTAGATGGACAGGCCTGTGTGTGAGGGCGGAATGCAGGAGAGGCTCTTCTGCGGCTGGGTGTGGGGCCCGCACCAGAAATGTGGAGAAATGGCCAGGTAACTGCGTCATGTTGGCTAGTAGATTGGCCAGGGCTTCGAACTGAAGGACAATAACGGGGAGTAGCTGTCAGGCCCTGGGAGTGTCTGAGTGTAAGTGGAGATGGGTTTGGGGTCACTGAGGGATAGGTGGGAGCCATCCCTGTATAGATACAGGTCATAGGGAGATCGTCTCGTGAGGCCTGTGAGTGTCTAGGGTTCTCCTGGGTGCCTGGAGCTGACTGTGGCAGAAATCTGGGGAAGGCTGGAGAGAAGCTGGGAGACGCAGGAGAGTCCCTGAAGGCTGGGAGTGAAGAGGTGAAGGAAATGGGGGAGGGATGCAGTAAGGTCCGTGAGTCTGCAGGTGATTCCTGGGTGTGGGAAGCTGACTCCAGGTGAAATCGGGAGATGGTTGGAGAGTAGCTGAGAGAGACAGAAGAGTCCCTGAGGGCTGGAGGTGACAACATGAGCGAGAATGGGGAGTAAGTCAGTGAAATTGGTGAGTTTGGTGTTGTGTCCTGGGTGCCTGGAACCGACTCCAGCTGGAATCTAGAGAACTTTTGAGAGTAGCTGAAAGAGACACAAGAGTCCCTGTGGGCTGAGGGCAAAGACCTGAGAGAGACCAGGGAGGATCTCAGTGAGGTCTGTGAGTCTGTAGGTGACTCCGGAATGCAGGAGGCTGACTCCCGCTGGAATCTGGGCGTGGCAGGAGAGTAGCTGGGACAGACAGGGGAGTCCCAGGGGGCTGGGGGTGAAGACATGAGAGAGACCGGGGAGTAACTCAGTGAAACTGGGGAGTTTGTAGGTGATCCCTGGGTGCCTGGAACTGACTCCCGCTGAAATCTGGGCGTGGTTGGAGAGTAGCGGGGACACACAGGAGAGTCCCTGAGGGCTGGGGGTGAAGACATGAGAGAGACCGGGGAGTAACTCAGTGAAACTGGTGAGTTTGGTGGTGACTCCGGGGTGCCTGCAACTGACTCCAGCTGACATCTGGGCGTGGCTGGAGAGTAGCTGGGACAGGCAGGAGAGTCCCTGAGGGCTGGTGAAGACATGAGAGAGACTGGAGAGTAATTGAGTGAAACTGGTGAGTTTGGTGGTGATTCCGGGGTGCCTGGAACTGACTCCCGCTGAAATGTGGGCGTGGTTTGAGAGTAGTTGGGACCCACAGGGGAGTCCCTGAGGGCTGGTGAAGACATGAGGGAGACTGGGGAGTAATTGAGTGAAATTGGTGAGTTTGGTGGTGATTCCGGGGTGCCTGGAAGTGACTCCCGCTGAAATGTGGGCGTGGTTGGAGAGTAGCTGGGACAGGCAGGAGAGTCCCTGAGGGATGGTGAAGACATGAGAGAGACTGGGGAGTAACGCAGTGAAATTGGTGAGTTTGGTGGTGATTTCTGGGTGCCTGCAACTGACTCTCGCTGAAATGTGGGCGTGGTTGGAGAGTAGCTGGGACAGACAGGAGAGTCCCTGAGGGTTGGGGATAAAGACGTGCTAGAGACTGGGGAGTAACTCAGTGAAAGTGGTGAGCTTGCTGGTGATCCCTGGGTTGCTGGAACTGACTCCCGCTGAAATGTGGGCGTGGCTGGATAGTAGTTGAGAGAGACAGGAGGGTCCGTAAGGGCTGGGGGTGAAGACGTGAGAGAGACTGGCGAGGATCTCACTGAAGTCTGTGAGTTTGTAGGTGCTTCTGGGGTGTGGGAGACCGACTCCCGCTGAAATCTGGGCGTAGTTGGAGAGTAGCTGGGACAGACAGGAGAGTCATTGACGGCTGGGGGTGAGCTGCTGGATGATGGCAGTAGGAACATATGGTATATTATTGATGAATGAGGTGACTGTGAAGAATCTCCGGAGGAGGACACGGGAGAGCACAATGACATGAGTGATTGTCCTGCTTGGTTAGGAAAGGGAAATGTAACGTTGTGAAATTCTGTTGATGACGGATGTGAGAGTGGTGAAGCCCTGCGGGATGATGTAGAGTACTTCCACATCCCTGGTGGGGAGCTGCCCCTTGGGTCTGAGTTTCTGGGAGGGGAGAGGGAGAAGCTGGGTGAGGCGGGCATGAATCCTGAGGCGTCAGGGATGGGGGACCGCTCACAATCTCCCGAAACCTGTGAGTCTCTGGGGGACTCCTGGGTGCATGGGGCTGACTCCCGCAGAAACCTGGGGATGGCTGGAGAGTAAGTGGGAGACACGGGAGAGTCCCTGAGGCCTGGGGTTGAAGAGATGAAAGACATAGGGGAGGAGCACCGTGAGGCCCGTGAGTTTGTAGGTGATTCCTGGGTGTGGGGGGCTGACTCCAGCTGAAATCTGGGGTTGTTTGGAGAGTAGCTGGGAGACACAAGAGTCTCCCCGAGAGCTGGTTGTGAGCTGCTGGGTGATGGCAGTAAGAACATGTGGTATATTATTGATGAACCTGGTGACTCTAAAGAATCCCCAGAGGAGGACACGGGAGAGCCCAAAGGCTTCATTGATTGCCCATCACGGTGAGGAAAGGGAAATGGGAGCTTGTGGGATTCTGGTGATGACAGAGGTGAGTGTGGTGAAGCCCTAGGGGATGGTGAATGGTAGCTCCGGATCCCTGGTGAGGAGCTTCCTCTTAAGTCTGAGTTTCTGAGAGGGGAGAGGGAGAAGCTGGGTGAGGCTAGCATGGATCTTGGGGAGTCCGGGCTGGGGGACCGTTCATAAGAAGAGCCAGACAAGACCCTACTGTTCTTAGGTGCAGACATGACTGGGAAACCTGTAGCTCCCAGGGACCCCTACCAATTTTCTAACCCGCAGAATGAACGAGTGTGTGTGTGTGTGTGTGTGTGTGTGTGTGTGTGTGTGTGTTTGTGTGTGTGTTGTGAGGTATGTGCTCCTCAAGAAAATGGAAATAAACCAACCAATGAGACACACAGACAGACAGACAGATAGACAGAGATACACTTACCCAAGTGTTCTGTCCTGTCCTCTGAATCCGCTTCCAAGTCGCAAGACGCTGTAAGCTCCAAGTCCACGCAGAGCCCGCAAAACGCTCCGGCCGCTGCTCCGCTCTGCGAAGATCTGAGTACAGGCCCGCCAGGGTGGGTTTAAATAGCCTCGGGCGCAGCCTAGCAGCGGAAAGGGCGGAGCTTCGCTCCTCCTTTCCATCAGTCACCCCCAACTTTCCCAGGCTACACCTCCTAGGAAACTCTTCTCCTGATTTGATTTCATGCGCCACATTTGGGACAATCTAAGAACTTACAAGTTTTCTTGGCCAAATATATTATGAATTAAATGCACTGAAACACTGAAAACCAACTAGTGGTTCTGTGGTTCTCACCTTGTGGTTTTGACACCAGCAGCGTCCTTGCAACCCTCAAACCCCGGAGATCCACAGGTCTGTGTTGTAACAAGCCCTCCCCCTGACCCTGGTGCATGGCAGTTTAAGAATTACCCGTGGAAGCGAAAAGACTTTGAAGAAAACGTGGAGATATGCCTTGTATAAACATTCCTTTGCTCTGGAACCACGTAGAGACTTGGGAGCCAGTTGGGTGGAGCATTCGTTGGATGAGGGTGCTCGGGTTAGGAACATCAAGGTGTGGCTCCGGATAATTCAATCACCTAATTAAGTTTCCAGCTATGCTAATCTCTTTTAAAATTCCGTTCATGTAAATTCCTTTACTCAGACTGAGAATGGCAAAGCCTCAACCCCAATTTCCAGGGAGGGTTGAGAGCCTCAGGTTGAGTTGCTCACCAATAGCCTATGCTTTAACCCATCATGCCTATAGAATGAGGTCTCCATAAAAACCCGAAAGGACTGGGTTTAGAGGGCTTCTGGATAACACTTCCAGGAAGGTAGTGCGCCCCTCCCCACATGCCGGGCCCAAAGTCTTTTTTCTGAATTTTTGGCAACATCCGCTATAATAAAATGGTAAATGTAAGTGTTTCCCTGCGTGCTGTGAACTCTTCCAGCAAATTAATGCAACTAAAACTGCGAGTGGTGGAAACCCGATTTATAGCCAGTTGCTAAGAAGCAGAGGTAAAACAACGCTGGGCTTCCCATTGTTATTAGAGCGGGAGGCCAGTCTTGCGGGACTGAGCCCTTTGGAATCTAATGCTGTGTCCCGGTAGATAGCGTCATCCTTGAATTACAAGACACACATAGGTTGAGAATAACTTTTCTAGTCATTTGCTGTATGTCTTATTTACAATATGTAACCAAATTCTTTATCCTGACCTTATGGCACCTGGGTTGAGAACCATGATTTGAACCAAAGTGGGTCCGTCACATTCTGAGTTTGAAACTTTAGTTTGCCACTAGCCTTTTGTTATTGTTTTTCCGTTTCGTTTCGTTTCGTTTCGTTTCAAAGTTCTGGGGTATATGTGCAGGATGTGCAGATTTGTTACAAAGGTAAACGTGTGCCATGGTGGTTTGCTGCACCTGTCAACCCATCACCTAGTTATTAAGCCCGGCATGCATTAGCTGTTTTTCCTAATGCTCTGCCTCCCGACAGGCCCCAGTGTGTGTTGTTCCCCTTCCTGTGTCCATGTGATCTCGTTTTTCAGCTCCCATGATAAGTGAGAATATGGTGTGTGGTTTTCTTTTCCGGATTACTTTGCTGAGGATAATGACTTCACAGCACAAGTGCTTTTTTTTAATTTTAGAAAATAGTATTTTATTGAATAAGATTTATTCGCAGAAAAATAAGCTTTAATCTACAACGAATGCCAGGCTCTACAGCAGAAAGTAATTTTCTCAGCTTTCCGCACACAAAGGTTCCTACTAAGTGAAAAAAGCCATAAAATTTCATTCACAAATGTACTACTCTGTCTCAAAACATTTCACATAATCATTCACCGTGCTAATACAATTAGATCACATATTCAGTCAGGTTAAAGTATCCCTCTAATAACTGTTTTTTAAAATGCTATCAAAATCCACTCCCCAACAGTCTGCCACTGTTAATGGTGTACAGCATTATTGAATACAATGGAATTGATGAAGCCCATATCCAAGGACAAACCGTGACTTATCATGGTTTGATTTATGATTTTTCAACTTTGTGATGGGTATATTGGGATATTAGATGAGTTTTTGAGTTACACAGTGTTTTTGAGTATTTGACCATGTACTCCAGAAATGGCTGCCTAAAGAAAAACAGGCGTACCTAATTAAAATATACTTAGTGGATGGGAAAAACCAATAGAGGTTTACAATTGATGGAGAATCATGAATGAGAGACAGCGGTAAATAGTAACAATAACACAATTTTCCGGAAACTGCCGAGGATTTCCCAAAAAAAAAACGCAGAATGTAGGATGCAGCTAAGGCCTATGAAGCAGAGAGGGCAGAAGGTGTAAGAGAGAAATAGGAGGAAGGAAGGAAGGAAGGAAGGAAGGAAGGAAGGAAGGAAGGAAGGAAGGAAGGAAGGAAGGAAGGAAGGAAGGAGAGAAGGAAGGAAGGAGAAAACACCCGGTGTTACTAAAACCAAAAAGAAAGAAAATGGTTTCCCACTGTGGGTATGGCTACAATGTGGATGAATGTTGAAAATATTGTGCTAAGTGTAAAGTCAGTCACAAAAGCTCGCATATTGTGCAATTGTGTTTATATGAAATGCCCACAGTATGGAAATCTATGGATATGGGGTTGATCGCTCCATGTTGTTGTTACCTAGGGCTGAGGGTCAGGGAGAGGGTTTGAGAGAGAATGAGGAGTGACCAATGTTTACAGGGTTTTTCTCTGGCCGGTGGTGATAAAATGTTCTAAAATGGATTGCGAATTAAAATGGAATGTGCACAACCAGAAATACAGTAAAAGCCACTCAATTCATGACTTTTAATGGGGGAATCTTATGTGACACACTCTCATCGAGACCACGGCAGACAGAGTGAAAGAGGAAAAAGGTGAGTAAATATCTGAAACGGAGGCAGAAACAGAGAGAACGAATAGCCCTGTGAACGGAAGAGAGAGAGAAAAGGGGAAATGGCCTTATGTACAAATGACAGATCTGCAAGTGGGGCTCACATCAACAGTGTCACTGCCAGGGAGGAGGGTCGTGCTAGCCATGTCACCGGTAGTGTCGCCCGCAGGGACGCCGACATGCTGGAGGTTCGTGTCCGCATGATCTCTGGCAGCCACGTGGGCCAGCAGGAGGGTCCCGCTGCACAGCTGTGGGGTGAGGATAGCCTGGGTGGTGATATCGGCCAATACAGGGGCCTCTTCTGCTGGCAAGAGTGTGACAGTAGCAAGTAGATGGACAGGCCTGTGTGTGAGGGCGGAATGCAGGAGAGGCTCTTCTGCGGCTGGGTGTGGGGCCCGCACCAGAAATGTGGAGAAATGGCCAGGTAACTGCGTCATGTTGGCTAGTAGATTGGCCAGGGCTTCGAACTGAAGGACAATAACGGGGAGTAGCTGTCAGGCCCTGGGAGTGTCTGAGTGTAAGTGGAGATGGGTTTGGGGTCACTGAGGGATAGGTGGGAGCCATCCCTGTATAGATACAGGTCATAGGGAGATCGTCTCGTGAGGCCTGTGAGTGTCTAGGGTTCTCCTGGGTGCCTGGAGCTGACTGTGGCAGAAATCTGGGGAAGCCTGGAGAGAAGCTGGGAGACGCAGGAGAGTCCCTGAAGGCTGGGAGTGAAGAGGTGAAGGAAATGGGGGAGGGATGCAGTAAGGTCCGTGAGTCTGCAGGTGATTCCTGGGTGTGGGAAGCTGACTCCAGGTGAAATCGGGAGATGGTTGGAGAGTAGCTGAGAGAGACAGAAGAGTCCCTGAGGGCTGGAGGTGACAACATGAGCGAGAATGGGGAGTAAGTCAGTGAAATTGGTGAGTTTGGTGTTGTGTCCTGGGTGCCTGGAACCGACTCCAGCTGGAATCTAGAGAACTTTTGAGAGTAGCTGAAAGAGACACAAGAGTCCCTGTGGGCTGAGGGCAAAGACCTGAGAGAGACCAGGGAGGATCTCAGTGAGGTCTGTGAGTCTGTAGGTGACTCCGGAATGCAGGAGGCTGACTCCCGCTGGAATCTGGGCGTGGCAGGAGAGTAGCTGGGACAGACAGGGGAGTCCCAGGGGGCTGGGGGTGAAGACATGAGAGAGACCGGGGAGTAACTCAGTGAAACTGGGGAGTTTGTAGGTGATCCCTGGGTGCCTGGAACTGACTCCCGCTGAAATCTGGGCGTGGTTGGAGAGTAGCGGGGACACACAGGAGAGTCCCTGAGGGCTGGGGGTGAAGACATGAGAGAGACCGGGGAGTAACTCAGTGAAACTGGTGAGTTTGGTGGTGACTCCGGGGTGCCTGCAACTGACTCCAGCTGACATCTGGGCGTGGCTGGAGAGTAGCTGGGACAGGCAGGAGAGTCCCTGAGGGCTGGTGAAGACATGAGAGAGACTGGAGAGTAATTGAGTGAAACTGGTGAGTTTGGTGGTGATTCCGGGGTGCCTGGAACTGACTCCCGCTGAAATGTGGGCGTGGTTTGAGAGTAGTTGGGACCCACAGGGGAGTCCCTGAGGGCTGGTGAAGACATGAGGGAGACTGGGGAGTAATTGAGTGAAATTGGTGAGTTTGGTGGTGATTCCGGGGTGCCTGGAAGTGACTCCCGCTGAAATGTGGGCGTGGTTGGAGAGTAGCTGGGACAGGCAGGAGAGTCCCTGAGGGATGGTGAAGACATGAGAGAGACTGGGGAGTAACGCAGTGAAATTGGTGAGTTTGGTGGTGATTTCTGGGTGCCTGCAACTGACTCTCGCTGAAATGTGGGCGTGGTTGGAGAGTAGCTGGGACAGACAGGAGAGTCCCTGAGGGTTGGGGATAAAGACGTGCTAGAGACTGGGGAGTAACTCAGTGAAAGTGGTGAGCTTGCTGGTGATCCCTGGGTTGCTGGAACTGACTCCCGCTGAAATGTGGGCGTGGCTGGATAGTAGTTGAGAGAGACAGGAGGGTCCGTAAGGGCTGGGGGTGAAGACGTGAGAGAGACTGGCGAGGATCTCACTGAAGTCTGTGAGTTTGTAGGTGCTTCTGGGGTGTGGGAGACCGACTCCCGCTGAAATCTGGGCGTAGTTGGAGAGTAGCTGGGACAGACAGGAGAGTCATTGACGGCTGGGGGTGAGCTGCTGGATGATGGCAGTAGGAACATATGGTATATTATTGATGAATGAGGTGACTGTGAAGAATCTCCGGAGGAGGACACGGGAGAGCACAATGACATGAGTGATTGTCCTGCTTGGTTAGGAAAGGGAAATGTAACGTTGTGAAATTCTGTTGATGACGGATGTGAGAGTGGTGAAGCCCTGCGGGATGATGTAGAGTACTTCCACATCCCTGGTGGGGAGCTGCCCCTTGGGTCTGAGTTTCTGGGAGGGGAGAGGGAGAAGCTGGGTGAGGCGGGCATGAATCTTGAGGCGTCAGGGATGGGGGACCGCTCACAATCTCCCGAAACCTGTGAGTCTCTGGGGGACTCCTGGGTGCATGGGGCTGACTCCCGCAGAAACCTGGGGATGGCTGGAGAGTAAGTGGGAGACACGGGAGAGTCCCTGAGGCCTGGGGTTGAAGAGATGAAAGACATAGGGGAGGAGCACCGTGAGGCCCGTGAGTTTGTAGGTGATTCCTGGGTGTGGGGGGCTGACTCCAGCTGAAATCTGGGGTTGTTTGGAGAGTAGCTGGGAGACACAAGAGTCTCCCCGAGAGCTGGTTGTGAGCTGCTGGGTGATGGCAGTAAGAACATGTGGTATATTATTGATGAACCTGGTGACTCTAAAGAATCCCCAGAGGAGGACACGGGAGAGCCCAAAGGCTTCATTGATTGCCCATCACGGTGAGGAAAGGGAAATGGGAGCTTGTGGGATTCTGGTGATGACAGAGGTGAGTGTGGTGAAGCCCTAGGGGATGGTGAATGGTAGCTCCGGATCCCTGGTGAGGAGCTTCCTCTTAAGTCTGAGTTTCTGAGAGGGGAGAGGGAGAA
The DNA here is from genome assembly GCF_028885655.2 of Pongo abelii. Classification (NCBI taxonomy): domain Eukaryota; kingdom Metazoa; phylum Chordata; class Mammalia; order Primates; family Hominidae; genus Pongo; species Pongo abelii. The sequence goes on from NC_072002.2 coordinate 924,759, forward strand.
GCTGGGTGAGGCTAGCATGGATCTTGGGGAGTCCGGGCTGGGGGACCGTTCATAAGAAGAGCCAGACAAGACCCTACTGTTCTTAGGTGCAGACATGACTAGGAAACCTGTAGCTCCCAGGGACCCCTACCAATTTTCTAACCCGCAGAATGAACGAGTGTGTGTGTGTGTGTGTGTGTGTGTGTGTGTGTGTGTTTGTGTGTGTGTTGTGAGGTATGTGCTCCTCAAGAAAATGGAAATAAACCAACCAATGAGACACACAGACAGACAGACAGATAGACAGAGATACACTTACCCAAGTGTTCTGTCCTGTCCTCTGAATCCGCTTTCAAGTCGCAAGACGCTGTAAGCTCCAAGTCCACGCAGAGCCCGCAAAACGCTCCGGCCGCTGCTCCGCTCTGCGAAGATCTGAGTACAGGCCCGCCAGGGTGGGTTTAAATAGCCTCGGGCGCAGCCTAGCAGCGGAAAGGGCGGAGCTTCGCTCCTCCTTTCCATCAGTCACCCCCAACTTTCCCAGGCTACACCTCCTAGGAAACTCTTCTCCTGATTTGATTTCATGCGCCACATTTGGGACAATCTAAGAACTTACAAGTTTTCTTGGCCAAATATATTATGAATTAAATGCACTGAAACACTGAAAACCAACTAGTGGTTCTGTGGTTCTCACCTTGTGGTTTTGACACCAGCAGCGTCCTTGCAACCCTCAAACCCCGGAGATCCACAGGTCTGTGTTGTAACAAGCCCTCCCCCTGACCCTGGTGCATGGCAATTTAAGAATTACCCGTGGAAGCGAAAAGACTTTGAAGAAAACGTGGAGATATGCCTTGTATAAACATTCCTTTGCTCTGGAACCACGTAGAGACTTGGGAGCCAGTTGGGTGGAGCATTCGTTGGATGAGGGTGCTCGGGTTAGGAACATCAAGGTGTGGCTCCGGATAATTCAATCACCTAATTAAGTTTCCAGCTATGCTAATCTCTTTTAAAATTCCGTTCATGTAAATTCCTTTACTCAGACTGAGAATGGCAAAGCCTCAACCCCAATTTCCAGGGAGGGTTGAGAGCCTCAGGTTGAGTTGCTCACCAATAGCCTATGGTTTAACCCATCATGCCTATAGAATGAGGTCTCCATAAAAACCCGAAAGGACTGGGTTTAGAGGGCTTCTGGATAACACTTCCAGGAAGGTAGTGCGCCCCTCCCCACATGCCGGGCCCAAAGTCTTTTTTCTGAATTTTTGGCAACATCCGCTATAATAAAATGGTAAATGTAAGTGTTTCCCTGCGTGCTGTGAACTCTTCCAGCAAATTAATGCAACTAAAACTGCGAGTGGTGGAAACCCGATTTATAGCCAGTTGCTAAGAAGCAGAGGTAAAACAACGCTGGGCTTCCCATTGTTATTAGAGTGGGAGGCCAGTCTTGCGGGACTGAGCCCTTTGGAATCTAATGCTGTGTCCCGGTAGATAGCGTCATCCTTGAATTACAAGACACACATAGGTTGAGAATAACTTTTCTAGTCATTTGCTGTATGTCTTATTTACAATATGTAACCAAATTCTTTATCCTGACCTTATGGCACCTGGGTTGAGAACCATGATTTGAACCAAAGTGGGTCCGTCACATTCTGAGTTTGAAACTTTAGTTTGCCACTAGCCTTTTGTTATTGTTTTTCCGTTTCGTTTCGTTTCGTTTCGTTTCAAAGTTCTGGGGTATATGTGCAGGATGTGCAGATTTGTTACAAAGGTAAACGTGTGCCATGGTGGTTTGCTGCACCTGTCAACCCATCACCTAGTTATTAAGCCCGGCATGCATTAGCTGTTTTTCCTAATGCTCTGCCTCCCGACAGGCCCCAGTGTGTGTTGTTCCCCTTCCTGTGTCCATGTGATCTCGTTTTTCAGCTCCCATGATAAGTGAGAATATGGTGTGTGGTTTTCTTTTCCGGATTACTTTGCTGAGGATAATGACTTCACAGCACAAGTGCTTTTTTTTAATTTTAGAAAATAGTATTTTATTGAATAAGATTTATTCGCAGAAAAATAAGCTTTAATCTACAACGAATGCCAGGCTCTACAGCAGAAAGTAATTTTCTCAGCTTTCCGCACACAAAGGTTCCTACTAAGTGAAAAAAGCCATAAAATTTCATTCACAAATGTACTACTCTGTCTCAAAACATTTCACATAATCATTCACCGTGCTAATACATTTAGATCACATATTCAGTCAGGTTAAAGTATCCCTCTAATAACTGTTTTTTAAAATGCTATCAAAATCCACTCCCCAACAGTCTGCCACTGTTAATGGTGTACAGCATTATTGAATACAATGGAATTGATGAAGCCCATATCCAAGGACAAACCGTGACTTATCATGGTTTGATTTATGATTTTTCAACTTTGTGATGGGTATATTGGGATATTAGATGAGTTTTTGAGTTACACAGTGTTTTTGAGTATTTGACCATGTACTCCAGAAATGGCTGCCTAAAGAAAAACAGGCGTACCTAATTAAAATATACTTAGTGAATGGGAAAAACCAATAGAGGTTTACAATTGATGGAGAATCATGAATGAGAGACAGCGGTAAATAGTAACAATAACACAATTTTCCGGAAACTGCCGAGGATTTCCCAAAAAAAACGCAGAATGTAGGATGCAGCTAAGGCCTATGAAGCAGAGAGGGCAGAAGGTGTAAGAGAGAAATAGGAGGAAGGAAGGAAGGAAGGAAGGAAGGAAGGAAGGAAGGAGAGAAGGAAGGAAGGAGAAAACACCCGGTGTTACTAAAACCAAAAAGAAAGAAAATGGTTTCCCACTGTGGGTATGGCTACAATGTGGATGAATGTTGAAAATATTGTGCTCAGTGTAAAGTCAGTCACAAAAGCTCACATATTGTGCAATTGTGTTTATATGAAATGCCCACAGTATGGAAATCTATGGATATGGGGTTGATCGCTCTATGTAGTTGTTACCTAGGGCTGAGGGTCAGGGAGAGGGTTTGAGAGAGAATGAGGAGTGACCAATGTTTACAGGGTTTTTCTCTGGTCGGTGGTGATAAAATGTTCTAAAATGGATTGCGAATTAAAATGGAATGTGCACGACCAGAAATACAGTAAAAGCCACTCAATTCATGACTTTTAATGGGGGAATCTTATGTGGCACACTCTCATCGAGACCACGGCAGACAGAGTGAAAGAGGAAAAAGGTGAGTAAATATCTGAAACGGAGGCAGAAACAGAGAGAACGAATAGCCCTGTGAACGGAAGAGAGAGAGAAAAGGGGAAATGGCCTTATGTACAAATGACAGATCTGCAAGTGGGGCTCACATCAACAGTGTCACAGCCAGGGAGGAGGGTCGTGCTAGCCATGTCACCGGTAGTGTCGCCCGCAGGGACGCGGACATGCTGGAGGTTCGTGTCCGCATGGGCTCTGGCAGCCACGTGGGCCAGCAGGAGGGTCCCGCTGCACAGCTGTGGGGTGAGGATAGCCTGGGTGGTGATATCGGCCAATACAGGGGCCTCTTCTGCTGGCAAGAGTGTGACAGTAGCAAGTAGATGGACAGGCCTGTGTGTGAGGGCGGAATGCAGGAGAGGCTCTTCTGCGGCTGGGTGTGGGGCCCGCACCAGAAATGTGGAGAAATGGCCAGGTAACTGCGTCATGTTGGCTAGTAGATTGGCCAGGGCTTCGAACTGAAGGACAATAACGGGGAGTAGCTGTCAGGCCCTGGGAGTGTCTGAGTGTAAGTGGAGATGGGTTTGGGGTCACTGAGGGATAGGTGGGAGCCATCCCTGTATAGATACAGGTCATAGGGAGATCGTCTCGTGAGGCCTGTGAGTGTCTAGGGTTCTCCTGGGTGCCTGGAGCTGACTGTGGCAGAAATCTGGGGAAGGCTGGAGAGAAGCTGGGAGACGCAGGAGAGTCCCTGAAGGCTGGGAGTGAAGAGGTGAAGGAAATGGGGGAGGGATGCAGTAAGTTCCGTGAGTCTGCAGGTGATTCCTGGGTGTGGGAAGCTGACTCCAGGTGAAATCGGGAGATGGTTGGAGAGTAGCTGAGAGAGACAGAAGAGTCCCTGAGGGCTGGAGGTGACAACATGAGCGAGAATGGGGAGTAAGTCAGTGAAATTAGTGAGTTTGGTGGTGTGTCCTGGGTGCCTGGAACCGACTCCAGCTGGAATCTAGAGAACTTTTGAGAGTAGCTGAAAGAGACACAAGAGTCCCTGTGGGCTGAGGGCAAAGACCTGAGAGAGACCAGGGAGGATCTCAGTGAGGTCTGTGAGTCTGTAGGTGACTCCGGAATGCAGGAGGCTGACTCCCGCTGGAATCTGGGCGTGGCAGGAGAGTAGCTGGGACAGACAGGGGAGTCCCAGGGGGCTGGGGGTGAAGACATGAGAGAGACCGGGGAGTAACTCAGTGAAACTGGGGAGTTTGTAGGTGATCCCTGGGTGCCTGGAACTGACTCCCGCTGAAATCTGGGCGTGGTTGGAGAGTAGCGGGGACACACAGGAGAGTCCCTGAGGGCTGGGGGTGAAGACATGAGAGAGACCGGGGAGTAACTCAGTGAAACTGGTGAGTTTGGTGGTGACTCCGGGGTGCCTGCAACTGACTCCAGCTGACATCTGGGCGTGGCTGGAGAGTAGCTGGGACAGGCAGGAGAGTCCCTGAGGGCTGGTGAAGACATGAGAGAGACTGGAGAGTAATTGAGTGAAACTGGTGAGTTTGGTGGTGATTCCGGGGTGCCTGGAACTGACTCCCGCTGAAATGTGGGCGTGGTTTGAGAGTAGTTGGGACCCACAGGAGAGTCCCTGAGGGCTGGTGAAGACATGAGGGAGACTGGGGAGTAATTGAGTGAAATTGGTGAGTTTGGTGGTGATTCCGGGGTGCCTGGAAGTGACTCCCGCTGAAATGTGGGCGTGGTTGGAGAGTAGCTGGGACAGGCAGGAGAGTCCCTGAGGGATGGTGAAGACATGAGAGAGACTGGGGAGTAACGCAGTGAAATTGGTGAGTTTGGTGGTGATTTCTGGGTGCCTGCAACTGACTCTCGCTGAAGTGTGGGCGTGGTTGGAGAGTAGCTGGGACAGACAGGAGAGTCCCTGAGGGTTGGGGATAAAGACGTGCTAGAGACTGGGGAGTAACTCAGTGAAAGTGGTGAGCTTGCTGGTGATCCCTGGGTTGCTGGAACTGACTCCCGCTGAAATGTGGGCGTGGCTGGATAGTAGTTGAGAGAGACAGGAGGGTCCGTAAGGGCTGGGGGTGAAGACGTGAGAGAGACTGGCGAGGATCTCACTGAAGTCTGTGAGTTTGTAGGTGCTTCTGGGGTGTGGGAGACCGACTCCCGCTGAAATCTGGGCGTAGTTGGAGAGTAGCTGGGACAGACAGGAGAGTCATTGACGGCTGGGGGTGAGCTGCTGGATGATGGCAGTAGGAACATATGGTATATTATTGATGAATGAGGTGACTGTGAAGAATCTCCGGAGGAGGACACGGGAGAGCACAATGACATGAGTGATTGTCCTGCTTGGTTAGGAAAGGGAAATGTAACGTTGTGAAATTCTGTTGATGACGGATGTGAGAGTGGTGAAGCCCTGCGGGATGATGTAGAGTACTTCCACATCCCTGGTGGGGAGCTGCCCCTTGGGTCTGAGTTTCTGGGAGGGGAGAGGGAGAAGCTGGGTGAGGCGGGCATGAATCCTGAGGCGTCAGGGATGGGGGACCGCTCACAATCTCCCGAAACCTGTGAGTCTCTGGGGGACTCCTGGGTGCATGGGGCTGACTCCCGCAGAAACCTGGGGATGGCTGGAGAGTAAGTGGGAGACACGGGAGAGTCCCTGAGGCCTGGGGTTGAAGAGATGAAAGACATAGGGGAGGAGCACCGTGAGGCCCGTGAGTTTGTAGGTGATTCCTGGGTGTGGGGGGCTGACTCCAGCTGAAATCTGGGGTTGTTTGGAGAGTAGCTGGGAGACACAAGAGTCTCCCCGAGAGCTGGTTGTGAGCTGCTGGGTGATGGCAGTAAGAACATGTGGTATATTATTGATGAACCTGGTGACTCTAAAGAATCCCCAGAGGAGGACACGGGAGAGCCCAAAGGCTTCATTGATTGCCCATCACGGTGAGGAAAGGGAAATGGGAGCTTGTGGGATTCTGGTGATGACAGAGGTGAGTGTGGTGAAGCCCTAGGGGATGGTGAATGGTAGCTCCGGATCCCTGGTGAGGAGCTTCCTCTTAAGTCTGAGTTTCTGAGAGGGGAGAGGGAGAAGCTCGGTGAGGCTAGCATGGATCTTGGGGAGTCCGGGCTGGGGGACCGTTCATAAGAAGAGCCAGACAAGACCCTACTGTTCTTAGGTGCAGACATGACTAGGAAACCTGTAGCTCCCAGGGACCCCTACCAATTTTCTAACCCGCAGAATGAACGAGTGTGTGTGTGTGTGTGTGTGTGTGTGTGTGTGTGTGTGTGTGTTTGTGTGTGTGTTGTGAGGTATGTGCTCCTCAAGAAAATGGAAATAAACCAACCAATGAGACACACAGACAGACAGACAGATAGACAGAGATACACTTACCCAAGTGTTCTGTCCTGTCCTCTGAATCCGCTTCCAAGTCGCAAGACGCTGTAAGCTCCAAGTCCACGCAGAGCCCGCAAAACGCTCCGGCCGCTGCTCCGCTCTGCGAAGATCTGAGTACAGGCCCGCCAGGGTGGGTTTAAATAGCCTCGGGCGCAGCCTAGCAGCGGAAAGGGCGGAGCTTCGCTCCTCCTTTCCATCAGTCACCCCCAACTTTCCCAGGCTACACCTCCTAGGAAACTCTTCTCCTGATTTGATTTCATGCGCCACATTTGGGACCATCTAAGAACTTACAAGTTTTCTTGGCCAAATATATTATGAATTAAATGCACTGAAACACTGAAAACCAACTAGTGGTTCTGTGGTTCTCACCTTGTGGTTTTGACACCAGCAGCGTCCTTGCAACCCTCTAACCCCGGAGATCCACAGGTCTGTGTTGTAACAAGCCCTCCCCCTGACCCTGGTGCATGGCAGTTTAAGAATTACCCGTGGAAGCGAAAAGACTTTGAAGAAAACGTGGAGATATGCCTTGTATAAACATTCCTTTGCTCTGGAACCACGTAGAGACTTGGGAGCCAGTTGGGTGGAGCATTCGTTGGATGAGGGTGCTCGGGTTAGGAACATCAAGGTGTGGCTCCGGATAATTCAATCACCTAATTAAGTTTCCAGCTATGCTAATCTCTTTTAAAATTCCGTTCATGTAAATTCCTTTACTCAGACTGAGAATGGCAAAGCCTCAACCCCAATTTCCAGGGAGGGTTGAGAGCCTCAGGTTGAGTTGCTCACCAATAGCCTATGGTTTAACCCATCATGCCTATAGAATGAGGTCTCCATAAAAACCCGAAAGGACTGGGTTTAGAGGGCTTCTGGATAACACTTCCAGGAAGGTACTGCGCCCCTCCCCACATGCCGGGCCCAAAGTCTTTTTTCTGAATTTTTGGCAACATCCGCTATAATAAAATGGTAAATGTAAGTGTTTCCCTGCGTGCTGTGAACTCTTCCAGCAAATTAATGCAACTAAAACTGCGAGTGGTGGAAACCCGATTTATAGCCAGTTGCTAAGAAGCAGAGGTAAAACAACGCTGGGCTTCCCATTGTTATTAGAGTGGGAGGCCAGTCTTGCGGGACTGAGCCCTTTGGAATCTAATGCTGTGTCCCGGTAGATAGCGTCATCCTTGAATTACAAGACACACATAGGTTGAGAATAACTTTTCTAGTCATTTGCTGTATGTCTTATTTACAATATGTAACCAAATTCTTTATCCTGACCTTATGGCACCTGGGTTGAGAACCATGATTTGAACCAAAGTGGGTCAGTCACATTCTGAGTTTGAAACTTTAGTTTGCCACTAGCCTTTTGTTATTGTTTTTCCGTTTCGTTTCGTTTCGTTTCGTTTCTAAGTTCTGGGGTATATGTGCAGGATGTGCAGATTTGCTACAAAGGTAAACGTGTGCCATGGTGGTTTGCTGCACCTGTCAACCCATCACCTAGTTATTAAGCCCGGCATGCATTAGCTGTTTTTCCTAATGCTCTGCCTCCCGACAGGCCCCAGTGTGTGTTGTTCCCCTTCCTGTGTCCATGTGATCTCGTTTTTCAGCTCCCATGATAAGTGAGAATATGGTGTTTGGTTTTCTTTTCCGGATTACTTTGCTGAGGATAATGACTTCACAGCACAAGTGCTTTTTTTTAATTTTAGAAAATAGTATTTTATTGAATAAGATTTATTCGCAGAAAAATAAGCTTTAATCTACAACGAATGCCAGGCTCTACAGCAGAAAGTAATTTTCTCAGCTTTCCGCACACAAAGGTTCCTACTAAGTGAAAAAAGCCATAAAATTTCATTCACAAATGTACTACTCTGTCTCAAAACATTTCACATAATCATTCACCGTGCTAATACAATTAGATCTGATATTCAGTCAGGTTAAAGTATCCCTCTAATAACTGTTTTTTAAAATGCTATCAAAATCCACTCCCCAACAGTCTGCCACTGTTAATGGTGTACAGCATTATTGAATACAATGGAATTGATGAAGCCCATATCCACGGACAAACCGTGACTTATCATGGTTTGATTTATGATTTTTCAACTTTGTGATGGGTATATTGGGATATTAGATGAGTTTTTGAGTTACACAGTGTTTTTGAGTATTTGACCCTGTACTCCAGAAATGGCTGCCTAAAGAAAAACAGGCGTACCTAATTAAAATATACTTAGTGAATGGGAAAAACCAATAGAGGTTTACAATTATGGAGAATCATGAATGAGAGACAGCGGTAAATAGTAACAATAACACAATTTTCCGGAAACTGCCGAGGATTTCCCAAAAAAAACGCAGAATGTAGGATGCAGCTAAGGCCTATGAAGCAGAGAGGGCAGAAGGTGTAAGAGAGAAATAGGAGGAAGGAAGGAAGGAAGGAAGGAAGGAAGGAAGGAAGGAAGGAAGGAGAGAAGGAAGGAAGGAGAAAACACCCGGTGTTACTAAAACCAAAAAGAAAGAAAATGGTTTCCCACTGTGGGTATGGCTACAATGTGGATGAATGTTGAAAATATTGTGCTAAGTGTAAAGTCAGTCACAAAAGCTCATATATTGTGCAATTGTGTTTATATGAAATGCCCACAGTATGGAAATCTATGGATATGGGGTTGATCGCTCTATGTAGTTGTTACCTAGGGCTGAGGGTCAGGGAGAGGGTTTGAGAGAGAATGAGGAGTGACCAATGTTTACAGGGTTTTTCTCTGGTCGGTGGTGATAAAATGTTCTAAAATGGATTGCGAATTAAAATGGAATGTGCACGACCAGAAATACAGTAAAAGCCACTCAATTCATGACTTTTAATGGGGGAATCTTATGTGGCACACTCTCATCGAGACCACGGCAGACAGAGTGAAAGAGGAAAAAGGTGAGTAAATATCTGAAACGGAGGCAGAAACAGAGAGAACGAATAGCCCTGTGAACGGAAGAGAGAGAGAAAAGGGGAAATGGCCTTATGTACAAATGACAGATCTGCAAGTGGGGCTCACATCAACAGTGTCACAGCCAGGGAGGAGGGTCGTGCTAGCCATGTCACCGGTAGTGTCGCCCGCAGGGACGCCGACATGCTGGAGGTTCGTGTCCGCATGGGCTCTGGCAGCCACGTGGGCCAGCAGGAGGGTCCCGCTGCACAGCTGTGGGGTGAGGATAGCCTGGGTGGTGATATCGGCCAATACAGGGGCCTCTTCTGCTGGCAAGAGTGTGACAGTAGCAAGTAGATGGACAGGCCTGTGTGTGAGGGCGGAATGCAGGAGAGGCTCTTCTGCGGCTGGGTGTGGGGCCCGCACCAGAAATGTGGAGAAATGGCCAGGTAACTGCGTCATGTTGGCTAGTAGATTGGCCAGGGCTTCGAACTGAAGGACAATAACGGGGAGTAGCTGTCAGGCCCTGGGAGTGTCTGAGTGTAAGTGGAGATGGGTTTGGGGTCACTGAGGGATAGGTGGGAGCCATCCCTGTATAGATACAGGTCATAGGGAGATCGTCTCGTGAGGCCTGTGAGTGTCTAGGGTTCTCCTGGGTGCCTGGAGCTGACTGTGGCAGAAATCTGGGGAAGGCTGGAGAGAAGCTGGGAGACGCAGGAGAGTCCCTGAAGGCTGGGAGTGAAGAGGTGAAGGAAATGGGGGAGGGATGCAGTAAGTTCCGTGAGTCTGCAGGTGATTCCTGGGTGTGGGAAGCTGACTCCAGGTGAAATCGGGAGATGGTTGGAGAGTAGCTGAGAGAGACAGAAGAGTCCCTGAGGGCTGGAGGTGACAACATGAGCGAGAATGGGGAGTAAGTCAGTGAAATTGGTGAGTTTGGTGGTGTGTCCTGGGTGCCTGGAACCGACTCCAGCTGGAATCTAGAGAACTTTTGAGAGTAGCTGAAAGAGACACAAGAGTCCCTGTGGGCTGAGGGCAAAGACCTGAGAGAGACCAGGGAGGATCTCAGTGAGGTCTGTGAGTCTGTAGGTGACTCCGGAATGCAGGAGGCTGACTCCCGCTGGAATCTGGGCGTGGCAGGAGAGTAGCTGGGACAGACAGGGGAGTCCCAGGGGGCTGGGGGTGAAGACATGAGAGAGACCGGGGAGTAACTCAGTGAAACTGGGGAGTTTGTAGGTGATCCCTGGGTGCCTGGAACTGACTCCCGCTGAAATCTGGGCGTGGTTGGAGAGTAGCGGGGACACACAGGAGAGTCCCTGAGGGCTGGGGGTGAAGACATGAGAGAGACCGGGGAGTAACTCAGTGAAACTGGTGAGTTTGGTGGTGACTCCGGGGTGCCTGCAACTGACTCCAGCTGACATCTGGGCGTGGCTGGAGAGTAGCTGGGACAGGCAGGAGAGTCCCTGAGGGCTGGTGAAGACATGAGAGAGACTGGAGAGTAATTGAGTGAAACTGGTGAGTTTGGTGGTGATTCCGGGGTGCCTGGAACTGACTCCCGCTGAAATGTGGGCGTGGTTTGAGAGTAGTTGGGACCCACAGGAGAGTCCCTGAGGGCTGGTGAAGACATGAGGGAGACTGGGGAGTAATTGAGTGAAATTGGTGAGTTTGGTGGTGATTCCGGGGTGCCTGGAAGTGACTCCCGCTGAAATGTGGGCGTGGTTGGAGAGTAGCTGGGACAGGCAGGAGAGTCCCTGAGGGATGGTGAAGACATGAGAGAGACTGGGGAGTAACGCAGTGAAATTGGTGAGTTTGGTGGTGATTTCTGGGTGCCTGCAACTGACTCTCGCTGAAGTGTGGGCGTGGTTGGAGAGTAGCTGGGACAGACAGGAGAGTCCCTGAGGGTTGGGGATAAAGACGTGCTAGAGACTGGGGAGTAACTCAGTGAAAGTGGTGAGCTTGCTGGTGATCCCTGGGTTGCTGGAACTGACTCCCGCTGAAATGTGGGCGTGGCTGGATAGTAGTTGAGAGAGACAGGAGGGTCCGTAAGGGCTGGGGGTGAAGACGTGAGAGAGACTGGCGAGGATCTCACTGAAGTCTGTGAGTTTGTAGGTGCTTCTGGGGTGTGGGAGACCGACTCCCGCTGAAATCTGGGCGTAGTTGGAGAGTAGCTGGGACAGACAGGAGAGTCATTGACGGCTGGGGGTGAGCTGCTGGATGATGGCAGTAGGAACATATGGTATATTATTGATGAATGAGGTGACTGTGAAGAATCTCCGGAGGAGGACACGGGAGAGCACAATGACATGAGTGATTGTCCTGCTTGGTTAGGAAAGGGAAATGTAACGTTGTGAAATTCTGTTGATGACGGATGTGAGAGTGGTGAAGCCCTGCGGGATGATGTAGAGTACTTCCACATCCCTGGTGGGGAGCTGCCCCTTGGGTCTGAGTTTCTGGGAGGGGAGAGGGAGAAGCTGGGTGAGGCGGGCATGAATCCTGAGGCGTCAGGGATGGGGGACCGCTCACAATCTCCCGAAACCTGTGAGTCTCTGGGGGACTCCTGGGTGCATGGGGCTGACTCCCGCAGAAACCTGGGGATGGCTGGAGAGTAAGTGGGAGACACGGGAGAGTCCCTGAGGCCTGGGGTTGAAGAGATGAAAGACATAGGGGAGGAGCACCGTGAGGCCCGTGAGTTTGTAGGTGATTCCTGGGTGTGGGGGGCTGACTCCAGCTGAAATCTGGGGTTGTTTGGAGAGTAGCTGGGAGACACAAGAGTCTCCCCGAGAGCTGGTTGTGAGCTGCTGGGTGATGGCAGTAAGAACATGTGGTATATTATTGATGAACCTGGTGACTCTAAAGAATCCCCAGAGGAGGACACGGGAGAGCCCAAAGGCTTCATTGATTGCCCATCACGGTGAGGAAAGGGAAATGGGAGCTTGTGGGATTCTGGTGATGACAGAGGTGAGTGTGGTGAAGCCCTAGGGGATGGTGAATGGTAGCTCCGGATCCCTGGTGAGGAGCTTCCTCTTAAGTCTGAGTTTCTGAGAGGGGAGAGGGAGAAGCTGGGTGAGGCTAGCATGGATCTTGGGGAGTCCGGGCTGGGGGACCGTTCATAAGAAGAGCCAGACAAGACCCTACTGTTCTTAGGTGCAGACATGACTGGGAAACCTGTAGCTCCCAGGGACCCCTACCAATTTTCTAACCCGCAGAATGAACGAGTGTGTGTGTGTGTGTGTGTGTGTGTGTGTGTGTGTGTGTGTGTGTGTGTGTTTGTGTGTGTGTTGTGAGGTATGTGCTCCTCAAGAAAATGGAAATAAACCAACCAATGAGACACACAGACAGACAGACAGATAGACAGAGATACACTTACCCAAGTGTTCTGTCGTGTCCTCTGAATCCGCTTCCAAGTCGCAAGACGCTGTAAGCTCCAAGTCCACGCAGAGCCCGCAAAACGCTCCGGCCGCTGCTCCGCTCTGCGAAGATCTGAGTACAGGCCCGCCAGGGTGGGTTTAAATAGCCTCGGGCGCAGCCTAGCAGCGGAAAGGGCGGAGCTTCGCTCCTCCTTTCCATCAGTCACCCCCAACTTTCCCAGGCTACACCTCCTAGGAAACTCTTCTCCTGATTTGATTTCATGCGCCACATTTGGGACCATCTAAGAACTTACAAGTTTTCTTGGCCAAATATATTATGAATTAAATGCACTGAAACACTGAAAACCAACTAGTGGTTCTGTGGTTCTCACCTTGTGGTTTTGACACCAGCAGCGTCCTTGCAACCCTCTAACCCCGGAGATCCACAGGTCTGTGTTGTAACAAGCCCTCCCCCTGACCCTGGTGCATGGCAGTTTAAGAATTACCCGTGGAAGCGAAAAGACTTTGAAGAAAACGTGGAGATATGCCTTGTATAAACATTCCTTTGCTCTGGAACCACGTAGAGACTTGGGAGCCAGTTGGGTGGAGCATTCGTTGGATGAGGGTGCTCGGGTTAGGAACATCAAGGTGTGGCTCCGGATACTTCAATCACCTAATTAAGTTTCCAGCTATGCTAATCTCTTTTAAAATTCCGTTCATGTAAATTCCTTTACTCAGACTGAGAATGGCAAAGCCTCAACCCCAATTTCCAGGGAGGGTTGAGAGCCTCAGGTTGAGTTGCTCACCAATAGCCTATGGTTTAACCCATCATGCCTATAGAATGAGGTCTCCATAAAAACCCGAAAGGACTGGGTTTAGAGGGCTTCTGGATAACACTTCCAGGAAGGTAGTGCGCCCCTCCCCACATGCCGGGCCCAAAGTCTTTTTTCTGAATTTTTGGCAACATCCGCTATAATAAAATGGTAAATGTAAGTGTTTCCCTGCGTGCTGTGAACTCTTCCAGCAAATTAATGCAACTAAAACTGCGAGTGGTGGAAACCCGATTTATAGCCAGTTGCTAAGAAGCAGAGGTAAAACAACGCTGGGCTTCCCATTGTTATTAGAGCGGGAGGCCAGTCTTGCGGGACTGAGCCCTTTGGAATCTAATGCTGTGTCCCGGTAGATAGCGTCATCCTTGAATTACAAGACACACATAGGTTGAGAATAACTTTTCTAGTCATTTGCTGTATGTCTTATTTACAATATGTAACCAAATTCTTTATCCTGACCTTATGGCACCTGGGTTGAGAACCATGATTTGAACCAAAGTGGTTCAGTCACATTCTGAGTTTGAAACTTTAGTTTGCCACTAGCCTTTTGTTATTGTTTTTCCGTTTCGTTTCGTTTCGTTTCGTTTCTAAGTTCTGGGGTATATGTGCAGGATGTGCAGATTTGTTACAAAGGTAAACGTGTGCCATGGTGGTTTGCTGCACCTGTCAACCCATCACCTAGTTATTAAGCCCGGCATGCATTAGCTGTTTTTCCTAATGCTCTGCCTCCCGACAGGCCCCAGTGTGTGTTGTTCCCCTTCCTGTGTCCATGTGATCTCGTTTTTCAGCTCCCATGATAAGTGAGAATATGGTGTTTGGTTTTCTTTTCCGGATTACTTTGCTGAGGATAATGACTTCACAGCACAAGTGCTTTTTTTTAATTTTAGAAAATAGTATTTTATTGAATAAGATTTATTCGCAGAAAAATAAGCTTTAATCTACAACGAATGCCAGGCTGTACAGCAGAAAGTAATTTTCTCAGCTTTCCGCACACAAAGGTTCCTACTAAGTGAAAAAAGCCATAAAATTTCATTCACAAATGTACTACTCTGTCTCAAAACATTTCACATAATCATTCACCGTGCTAATACAATTAGATCTGATATTCAGTCAGGTTAAAGTATCCCTCTAATAACTGTTTTTTAAAATGCTATCAAAATCCACTCCCCAACAGTCTGCCACTGTTAATGGTGTACAGCATTATTGAATACAATGGAATTGATGAAGCCCATATCCACGGACAAACCGTGACTTATCATGGTTTGATTTATGACTTTTCAACTTTGTGATGGGTATATTGGGATATTAGATGAGTTTTTGAGTTACACAGTGTTTTTGAGTATTTGACCCTGTACTCCAGAAATGGCTGCCTAAAGAAAAACAGGCGTACCTAATTAAAATATACTTAGTGAATGGGAAAAACCAATAGAGGTTTACAATTGATGGAGAATCATGAATGAGAGACAGCGGTAAATAGTAACAATAACACAATTTTCCGGAAACTGCCGAGGATTTCCCAAAAAAAACGCAGAATGTAGGATGCAGCTAAGGCCTATGAAGCAGAGAGGGCAGAAGGTGTAAGAGAGAAATAGGAGGAAGGAAGGAAGGAAGGAAGGAAGGAAGGAAGGAAGGAAGGAAGGAAGGAGAGAAGGAAGGAAGGAGAAAACACCCGGTGTTACTAAAACCAAAAAGAAAGAAAATGGTTTCCCACTGTGGGTATGGCTACAATGTGGATGAATGTTGAAAATATTGTGCTAAGTGTAAAGTCAGTCACAAAAGCTCACATATTGTGCAATTGTGTTTATATGAAATGCCCACAGTATGAAAATCTATGGATATGGGGTTGATCGCTCTATGTAGTTGTTACCTAGGGCTGAGGGTCAGGGAGAGGGTTTGAGAGAGAATGAGGAGTGACCAATGTTTACAGGGTTTTTCTCTGGTCGGTGGTGATAAAATGTTCTAAAATGGATTGCGAATTAAAATGGAATGTGCACGACCAGAAATACAGTAAAAGCCACTCAATTCATGACTTTTAATGGGGGAATCTTATGTGACACACTCTCATCGAGACCACGGCAGACAGAGTGAAAGAGGAAAAAGGTGAGTAAATATCTGAAACGGAGGCAGAAA